>NC_142565.1:4753750-5092500 GCF_041283825.1 Pyrus communis
GCACGATATTGTCCGCTTTGGACCTCAACCACACCATCACGGTTTTGTTTCTGGGAACTCACACGAGAACTTCCTAATGAATCACCCATCCTGGGAGTGCTCTCGAGCGAACTTGCTTAACTTCGGAGTTCCTACAGAATCCGAAACCAATGAGCTCCCAAAAGGCCTCGTGCTAGGTAGAGATTGGAATATACATATAAAGCTTACAGGATCCACTCCCATGGGCAATATGGGATGTTACAGTGACCTATTAATCAAATAACTTGGATGATTAACAGCCTCTACCTAAAAATTATCAGGCAATCCTGCATGAAATCGCATGTTCATCTCCCTCTCTCTTCCATAAGAGTTCGGTACATCCTCTCAGCAACTTCATTTTGTTGGGGATTCTTCTTTACTGTGAAGTGCCTTATGATGCCTCTCTGCTTGTAGTAATCGGTAAAATCATACTTGTATATTCACCTCCATTGTCACTTCTCAGGTACTTGATCTTTCTTCCAGTTTGATTCTCGATTTCTGTTTTTCATTCCTTGAACTTTGCAAAAACCTCAGATTTCTGCTTCATGAAATAAACGCAAACCTTCCTAGAAAAATCATCCATGAAAGCAACAAAATACATGGCTTCACCATTTGATTTAGTTGATATAGGGCCCCAAACATCTGAGTGAATATAGCTAAGTTGCTCATTGTTTCGGTTATCTGCACTGCTACTTGCGAATGATACATGTCTTTGATTTTCAAGAACACAGTATTCACAAAAGTCCAGTTTGCAAGATGACACACTTTCCAACAGGCCTTGCTTGTGTAATTTTTGCAACCCTTTTTGGCTTATATGCCCGAGCCTATGATGCTAGAGTTCAGTCTTGTCTTCTACACTCTGATTTACAAAAACAACTACTCCCCCAACTATAGTGGTCCCAATTAACTTATACAACTTATTGGGTTGTAGGTCACCCCGCATTACCACTAGCGATCCTTTGGTTACCTTGAGTCTTCCTTTTTTAGCCTTGTACCCATAACCGGCCTTATCTAAAGTACCCAAGGAAATCAAATTCTTTCTTAGTCTAGGGACATACCTGACGTTCCCCAAAGCTCGTATCATCCCATCGAACATTCTGATTCAAACAGTGCTGATTCCTTTTACAAGACATGAAGAATCGCCCCCCATTAAGACTTCTCCACTAATGACTTCCTGGTAAGTATCAAACCATTCTCGTACTGCACACATATGAAACGTGCATCCGGTATCCAAAATCCAATTTGTGAAAGCCTTGGAGCCTAATGTTACTAAAAGAAGCTCTCCGTCACTTTCACGCTCAGTAACTGCACTAGTTGAACCTGAGCTTTCTTCCATCTTGGCTTTCTTCTCTCTCCAAATCTTGAAGTTCCTCTTCCCATAATCGGTTGAACCACATTCAAAGCAACCTTCCTTCTTTTCCTTTTTTTTTCTTGGATTTTGACCTACCTCTGTTACCAGTTTTCTCTTCCTTTATCTTTTCCCACCCCCTCTCCTTGCCTTTGGCATAAAGGCCTTGAGAGCTTTCACTTATATCATCCAGTTTAGCATATGACTGAAAAGCTTGAATTACGTCTTTAAGCTTCAGGGACTCTTTGCCAAACATTAAAGTTGTTCGAAAATGCTTGAAAAACGAAGGTAGAGACCTCAACAAGATGATAGCCATATCATCATCTTTATAAGTTTCTTCGACCTTCTGAAGATTAGCTATGCAATTCTGGAACTTGCATACGTGATCTTCAATATCACCTACTTCTTCTAGTCAAAGCCCGAATAGTTCATCTTTTAGAAAAAGTTTATTGGACACGGTTTTGCCCATATAAACATTCTTCAACTTTTCCCATGCTTCATGGGTAGTCATTTTTTCGGTGATGTGTGACCGAACTGATCTTGTGAGATGGATCTTGATGGAACTCTTGGCTTTCTTGAGAACCTTAGTCCATGCTACTTTTATCATGTTTTCTGGCTTCTCACCAGCGAGTGCATTGTCCAAATCCTACTGTATCAGTACGTTCTTCATCATCATTTGCCAGTCCGTGAAGTCATCCTTGCCGTCAAAGGGCTTTGACGCAGGTTCTGGATCCGCATTCATCTTCCTTTTTGACATCGTAGAACACCTTGATTCTAGCTCTAATACCAATTGTTGAAAAACATGCTCACTAGACCTTGTTCTTTAATGTAACAATAGACTAAACTAGCAAATATAGCAAAACTTAGAAACACACACGAATTAGACTAGTTCGGTAGAACTTTTGCCTACATTCAGTTGTGATTTCTCTAGGTAGAGAAATCACCGCACATTTGATTAATAATAGAGATTACAGAACTTTTGCAAACCCTAGAACTAATCTCAAAACTCTCGGCTGTCTCTAGCTGTTTTCTCTCTAAAAATTAAGCCTTGCCGCACCCTATTTATAGGCATAGGGTCGGCTTACACGCCCCAAGGCTGATTGAATTTCTATTTCTAAGTGGACTAGGAAATTACACTTATCCAAATCCAAATAGACTTCTAGAAATCCAAACCTAAATTGAATAAGGAAAACTGAAATTCTTTCCTAATCCCTCTAGGACAAGAATCAGTATTCCTCTAATTTTCCTAAAACAATCATAAACCAATTAGGACATATTTGACGAGCCAAAATCCTAACATTGCCGATGTGTGGATCTCCACATGTAAACCACTAAATGGGGTTACATGTGAGGGGGAGTGTTGGAATCCCACATCGGTGGTTGAAAATAAAACGAAGGGGTTTAAATATGATTACCCCACTCTAACTAATATCGAGGTATTTTGTGATAAAACCCCACACCTAACAGATTAGGCAGATGATAAAGTTAAGGACAGTATCGGTGTTGTTAGAGTGGGGTCTCACAGGCCCACCAATCCAAAAATCCAACATCTAATATATTAATCAACTAGAGAATCAGAATTATTGATAATGATAAACCCGAAGTTGAATAATTAATTATTCTTTTTGTTTAATTAGGAGCTAATTTATCCCATTCATATTAAGAGGATCTATATATGATTGATCAAACATTCGTAACTAAGTTGTTTAAAGCTTTATTAATTCCTTCATAATCAACGCATTCAGCCATCCTAGCCAGCTATAGCTACAACTACAACGAAACTGGTCTAATTAAGTTGTTTGAAGCTTGATTAATTCTTTGATAATCAACATCATCATGCCAACCTAGCTAGCTACAAAAATCCAACATCTAATATATTAATCAACTAGAGAATCAGAATTATTGATAATGATAAACCCGAAGTTGAATAATTAATTATTCTTTTTGTTTAATTAGGAGCTAATTTATCCCATTCATATTAAGAGGATCTATATATGATTGATCAAACATTCGTAACTAAGTTGTTTAAAGCTTTATTAATTCCTTCATAATCAACGCATTCAGCCATCCTAGCCAGCTATAGCTACAACTACAACGAAACTGGTCTAATTAAGTTGTTTGAAGCTTGATTAATTCTTTGATAATCAACATCATCATGCCAACCTAGCTAGCTACAACAAGAGAGAAGCCAAACGAGGATATTTATCCAAGAAAGCGAAAAATGATCATCATCGTCATCATGAACATAAATAGGTAGTTATGTATAGCAACCGAATCTTGATTACTAATTTTCGGTATTTTCGCTCCAGTTTTTTATAGCCACTGCCACTGCTTGCTTTACTGCATGCGCGTCAATGCTCTCACCTTCCTCTTCATTCTATACATCAAAGTGAAATAACCTTATAGGTGCTGTCATTAATATGTATATAATTCTCTTGCAGTAATTATTTATATATAGAGAGGAATTGAAATGTCTTACTTCTCCTCCAACTGCCTGTAACCTGAAACTGTCTGCACAGGAAACCCTAGCTTCAAGGACATTGAGACCCAAGTCTTCGAAAGCTTCCAGTACAGACACAAGCAAACCTGGGCAACTCTTCTCAGAAAACACATTTATCAGAAATCCTTTTTCTAGGGCTTCCACTGTAACCTGCTGAATAATAAGGACATGTACAAATTATAACAAATTAAAACTCCATTATATATTACTACCCATACAACTAAAAAGGATACTGATTAAATTGATCATAGTACTGGATATGGAAAAGGGTGAATTCTGTCTGTATAAGTACCCCAGGCAATGGATTTTGGTCACTTGATGATGAAGAAGTAGTTTGTGCATTTGCAATATCTTGATTCAGTCTTTCCACCTTTTGTTTTAGCTCTTCAATGTACTTGGAGGCATCTACTATGATTGAGGTTTTGTTTAGCTGCGACACATGCACAAACAAAAACTATACTGTCATATACATTTGATGATATCAATAATGAACATACACACACACACACACACACACACACAGAGACAGAGGCACACGCATATATATATATATATATAATCAACATATATGTATACATATATACACACTGTCTCTCTCATAGATTTAGATAATTAAAGAAGTACAGTCATGTAAGAACATCTTGCCATGGGTACAACTGACGGCTTGCTACTTATAATGAAATTCCAAATTAATTGATCTCTCTCTTTAGATATATAGATTTATGTAAATTACACAAATAGAAACTAATCTAATTCTAAAGTTCGACCGTAATCAAGATAACATATGGGATACTGAGATCTTTCAGAAAATGAATATCTATCGAATGGCAGCCATCAGAGAGACAAACATACACACTAACTGTTAGAACTTTTAGCTTTTGACGACTCACAGCACACTACTTATAATATTGTTTCAGTTTCTCTTGATAAGCTTAACAAACCACAGAAATAAATTGTTTTCGTATATAATATTAACATAAATGTTCTCATGGTATCAAGCAACAAGGAAACAGTATAATCACACTCACTCTTGGATTTGATATCAAAGGTGAAGAATAAATGATGTGCTTTTGTTGTTCTAATCTCAACCTTTGATATCAAATCTAAAGGTGGATGACCATGAATTCTTGGTCGCCAGATGACCATGATTTCTTGGTCTCTAGGTGACCATGAATCTTGGTCGACTCATAATATTAATTCTTCATCGGTTTGAAAATCAAGAGAGTGGTGCAGAAATAAGATATATTCAGGGGGTAGCCAGCACAAAAATGAAACCAATTGCATGTATTTTGTGTTAATGGGAAGAACAAGTGTGGTTTAGTATATATAAAACTTGGAGAAATTTAGGCCAATACGATAAAGGGAAAGCCTGAGAAATGAATGCAGCAGGAGGAATTACAGCATGAGAGTTAGTAATAGAACGAAGAAGTTGCAGCTTCTCATAGAGTGCTGCCCTCTTGTGCTCCCTAGAAACCATGGAAACTGGAAAAAGTAGGATATCGGATTCGATATATATTTCAGATTTACCAGCTTTCTCTCTTGCCCCTCTTCTCTCTCTTCCTTACACAAGTCTCTGAAAAGCTCTGAAAGCTTTTTATAAGAGGGCGATGAGCTCTCAAATCTATATGATCACCTGTTTTCTTCCCTGCACATGACTGCCTCAGTTTATTTTTTTCGAGTTTGGACAAATAGATAATAGATTCTAGCTGCAATTACTGACTTGCCCTTCTATTTCATAGTACAAAATTGTTTCCTTTTTTTGCCCATATTATATCGCATGGCAAGGGATAACATTCCTCGTTAATCCTTAGGATGATTAATTGCACATAACTAATCATTTGTCTTATTCTTATATTAATACTAATGGGCTTCTTAAACCTAAAGTTTACTTAATTTGTTGGTAGAACTAGGCACTAGACCAAATGGTTCCAGAAAAAGTGGAATTCAACATGATTTCTTCACTACACAACTTAATTTAACATGAAACATACATATTCATCATATCATGTATATACATGATAAAGTGGAATTCATCAATTATTGCTGAATAATTTTCAGATATAAAAGTTAAGTTAACCACCTTATAATATAAGATCACGTTAATGTCCTTGATTAAAGAAATGCACGCCATGCCAGGTGTCCTAAACTAATAATTTATGGGCACTTTCCAACATAATATTCAAGCTGTTCAGCATAAAATCATAGATCATATCTGCAAAGTTGCTAATGATTAATAATTTAAGAATAGTATATATTATACGAGTTTTCTTTCTTACCTGTATATACATGTCTTAAATTATAAAGCCAAGTATTCTGTATATTATGTATCTGGTGATAAAAACAGTAATAGTGATATTAAGAGTGATCAGTTTCACATGCATGTTTTTGGAGTAGTCTGCAAGTTGATATGCACAAAGCTAAGGCCACTTGATCATAAGCTAGAAAACATTTAGGGTCGGATATAAGCTTGAAAACAAAACAGAGTTTCTGTCTTTCATTCATTCTGAATATTCATTATATATATATATATGCATCCACCAAAATTATGAATTATTAGTGAATATAGATGGGAAAATGATACAGAGAAAGGGGTAGAAAGGGAAAAAAAAAAGAAGTGAAGGGCGGGCAGGAATGGGGGAATCATAATCTCGTGATGGAGATAGAGGGATCAGGTGGGAGTGGCAACTGTGGATTTGTGGAATAGGCCAGCCATCGAGCCATCGAAACAAGTGCATGAGAAGAGAAGCAACAAAATATGATCGATATATGTTTAGTTTGTGAGTTCTGGAATGCCTCCAAACACTCCTCACGGGGGGTTTTTTTAGCTTAGCCTCTTCCCCTCCTCTCCGTTTGCCCTTTTTGTCCGCTCCTTCTCTCTCTTCCTCTCTCTACACGTGCCATTTTTACCTTCTCATCATCTCTAGCCTTCAAGTTCAATTTCATTAATTATACCTTTTTTGACAAATGATGAAATAATCTACATTAAATATGATGATTCAAACTTGAGTGCAAGGAGAGGAACATATATACAACCTGGCCAAATTGGTTAAGCTCATATCTGCTCATCATGCTCCCATTAATTTAATTTAATTTAATTTTTTGAAACTCATATAAACATACAATCATAGATTCATAATATTAAATATTTATGCATGAGGACAGTAGACTTCATCCTGTTCTCACTAGCTACTTGTTCTTTATACTTATCAATCATTAATCTAAGTCTACTTATAATTTATATCCATTGCATGGTATATGAAGTTTCACTGCAACTTGCTGATCAGACTGAGTTATATATAATTGAATTAGAAATTCATTTATCTTTTGGACAACGCATGCACATAAACTTATAAAGGATTAGTCAAATATTTCCAAAAATATATTTACTTCCATGGACAGTTACGTAGATGAGGAAAAAGAACATTGCACTAAATACCAATAAGCATGCAAGTACAATTCCAATTTCCATCTGCAGTCAATATATTTATGTACTTTTTATGTATCACGAGACCTTTATATTATGTATCAAACTTAGTCACTACGTGTATATATGTATAATGTACATGTACATGTATAGGAGGCTTAAGAGCAAGAGTTTTCCCTACTAGCTAGTCCTTGTTGATTCGAGCATTGTCTCCATTCGCCACAGAGACAAATCACGTACCAACTCTATTCACATGTGTGCCCATTAATCATTACAACCAAACAATACTCTCCATACACATACCCTGCTCCCAACCCTTGTCTTTTGCCCTCCATAAGAATGTATAATTTGTGCACTTCCCTGACACATTCCATGATCAATTTCTACGGTTTCCCTTAGCTTATTTAAAAAAATTAATTATTTCCAGGAATTAGGGTTTCCCTCAATTATTTTCCCAGTTTTGGTTGCATGTGCTTTGATTTTGTATTATATAAACAGATCCATCAGAATCTTGATTTGATTTTTCATAAATTTTACTGATCAGGTAGTAATGGGTTAATTTATTTTATCACCGTACATGCATGAAATGTCCACCATTTGTAATTAATACGCTGAAAGGCATGAATCGAAATACTGAAGTTCAATAAGTTTGTCCAATGAGCGTGACCTGATGCTTATCGGTATCGTAATATACTGAAGAAAAGTAGGAAAAAAACAAGTTAAAACAGATAAGCAATAATTTGTCTTGATACCATTGAAACCTATTAGCTAGCATTTCTTTATCAAATTGAAGTGACTAATTTCTTTTTATTAATTTGTTCGGTGCTGTCCAATTCTTCTCAGGTCTTTTGTAACCCCTTTTTTTAACCATTTTACTTGATTTTGAAAACCTGAGGATATATGCATGCAATTTCTATTTGGTTGATGATGATGATGGATTAATTCATTCTGATTAATTCTACACGCAAATAGAGGGTTAGGCGATGTTAATTTATCGGATAGGACGATGTCGGACACAGAAGTTCACCCTCAAACCCGAAGGCAAAGGATCTTAAGCTCTATTTTCCCAAGGCAAATTATCTTAAGCTCTGTTTTATCATCGATTTGAGGGTGATAAATTAACGTATATTACGTACTCATCTTAGGGCTTGTTAGTTGCCAAAAAGTTGGAGGCTGATGCAGAAGATTCTTTAAGGATTTGAGTGTTCTCATTCACATGTTTCATAATGGAATGCTCTGGGGGTATAAACCCGACTAAGACAATCGTGCTTATATTTTATTTATTTTTAATTAATCAACGTAGAACATATGTACGTGCTAAACTCCGTTGTATTTGCGAGATCACAGCAACAATAAAATTCTTAATTGTTTATAATAATCTCAATTAGAAAAGTGATATGAAAGTTAATTATGGCATAACAATAAAAGTATTACTTTATTTAGAAATGCTTCTCGTGACATTCCATATTATTTGAAAATGGAATAAAAAAAACCCATATAATGACAAGCCTTGCCACAATCACCACATAGAGCTTGACACCAAATCTGTGCTCCTTCATATGGTTCCAAAATTTTGTAATTCACTTCGAAAAAAACCAAAGAAATAGTTACTATCACATACAAATACATAAACATTGTGTCCAAGAAATATTCTTTTATTTGTTTTAATAAATAAATTATCCTTTAGCATAGTAGTATGTATATATAGGATTCTTGTGGCTCTTGCTAGCAAAAACTCACGTGAGTTGAACTTCGGGAAAGTACATTCACATGCAAGTGTGACAATGGAAACAAAATTTAATTGAAGTATAAAGTTGAGTGATAAGTGCCTCTCTTGGTTGGACATATCACATACATACACATGATTTACATATATATATATATATTCATTCTAAGTTGTTGTTAACTAAATTTTCAAGCACAATATTAACGGTATCAACAATAACGACAACATATAGATGACATATCAAATGCATGTCCACATTTTCTTTAAATGCGGTTAATTGCAAACTAAAACATCTCTTTACATGCATAAATACTTACATATATATATGATTAATTCGTTAAATAGATTGAAGAAAAGGTCATTTTCATTGTGCATGTATCGCCACACACTCAAGAATAAAAAAGGTCATTGTCGGAACTTCGTCATTCCATAATTTTTAGCTTACATATATAATGCCTACAAATTGCTTTGCTGTAAAAATCTTGTTGTGTGCAAAGAGAGCACCCATGCAAACAAATCAGCCAAAAACTTCATACAGCTATATTGCTTTGTCCTTTTTCAAGCCAAAAAAAAATATTCTGCCAAATATTTGGAAAATGATATCGGCATGCATTGTTTTCTTCTTAAATTAATAACCTTTATACTTTCATTTGTGTAATATATGTTCTTAATTAATTAGAAAATTCAACCAACAAATAAGTTAAACCCTTATTTTGCGCTACCACAAGAGCTAAGAGCAAATAGTACAAATGGTACAAATTTGCCAAAAAGACATAGATGCGACACATCTTACATTACATGCAAGCAAAAACCATTACTAAAACTAGCGAGGCCACATCAACTTGCCGTAGCAAGATATCACGAGTGTGTGAAGCGGGGATATCACAAAAATTTAAAAACTAACTAATCTGAAAAGAAAACCACCAACCAACTCGTCTCCACAAGAAGGGCAATACCGCTTCAAAAAATATCCATAGCATTCATCGAAAGAGCCACCATAGTGATACAATATGAGGCATGTACTATATAGTTAAGGGTCAGTCACATTTTGCATCCCATTTTGCATCCTTGTGGTTTAGGGCATTCAATATATATTTTGGCTCTAGCTTTTTGAAATCGAGGTGAATATGGTGAATATAATGATGAATATAGATATAGATTATGTCACTCCACTTATATAATGACATATAACGTATGTGCCCGTATTTTGGGCACACTAAAAACTCTCTTGAGAAATATGTACTCATCATCTTGGAGGTGACCTACGTATCAATTACGACAAACAAAACAATGGACTATAAATGTGTCACAAAACAATGGAATATATAGCATTATGAAAACGCTAGGAAAACCACATATTTAGATCACATTTATGGATCATATAATGTGTCACAAATATAGAATAAGCTCGTTAATTAAACACTTAAGTAATAATTCAATCATCAATATCCACGTCATGTGATTTAGAAAATATAATTTAAATAAATGTTGTTCCTAATATTTCTCGTAGCATATCCTTATGCATGGCCTTAAGTCGCAAAGGGCACCTAATGTTCTATTTAGAGTTGAGCAATCAACCGCACTGAGTCATTGATCTTGACCCAGATAACAAAATAAAAATTATACAAACCAAAAAATAAAAAATTATAAAAATAAATAAAAATAGAGGTCACGGGGTTGGTTGTAGGCATCGAAGATGACATAATTGTAATTACAGTGATGAGAAAAGAAAATAATTTGCAAAAGTTGCATGGAGCATAGCAAAGCAGAGAAACCTGGATCATATGCATCATATGTAAGTGTCCCTAGCTATGTGTGTCGTGTTCATCACATGTAAATTGGAACCTGCAAGGATCCTCCCAGAGATGGCAGAAATGTTAAGACCAGATAGATGTGTGTGTGTGTATCTGAATATATAATGTATACATGTATATATATGTACAAGCAAAGCAAGAGAGACATCTCAGAAGGAAGGGTGTTTTCAACTACTGGGTTGCTGTCTTTTTGTAGATTTTGAATGCTGTTTCAAAGGCACAGATTGCTGCCTTTCTTAGTGTTCATGTCCTGTTTTGGCTATCAAATTTTCTTATGCCCCACAAGCTTAAGCAAAAGCCCCACAAAGATTGGAGACACTGTTGAGATTTTGGGTTGGAGATTGGAAAAGCAAAAGAGTAAAAAGTTTTTAGCCACCTTGTAGAGAAAAGGAAAATTCTAGAATGAGACTACACATAGCATCAACCACAAGGTGAATGAACAACTAAAGGTGCGATTAGTGATTCGGTAGATGAAGATTGAGTATTCAATGATCTCAATGTATCTTATGCTCTGGTCCATACTAGAAAAACTCTAAGAGAAATTGTTTTAGTGTAATAGCCAAACCGTCACATGATGATTCAGGCCAAAGAGGCGTTATTATATAAAATTACTAACAACTAGAATTTAAGTTTTATAATATAATACATGCATTTTTTGAGTTATAATGCATGATCTGGCTTTAAATTTGTGGCTTATGGAATTCCTAAGTTAATGACATTTTATGAAATCAATTAATTTTTTGGGAGTTATATTGTAAGCCTTTATTTATTTTTTATTTTTTATTTATTTTTTTTGTCTTTTCATATTTCTCACTTTAAATTGTAAGCCTATAAATACTTGTATTTATAAAGAAGAAGGGGAGGTTGTTTTGAATTATCATATTGATATTTGAATTGTAAACTCGTTTTTATGTACCTTTCTCTTGTTTAAGAGTCTCTGCAGCTTTGTTCTTTCTAGTGTCTAAGTCGTAAGCTGGTACTAGAACCAAAGTTATTAGGGTTTTCAAGTCTCTCCTCACACTAGGAGATAGTAGACACTACTTATCCATCATATCTATCATTTTAATTCGCTTCTATCTGGTGTGCTTGCATCACAGGATGGTTGGTGTATTGCTCTATAAGATATAGTATGAGTGAACGACACAATTGATATGACATGTGAATTGGATGCATCACATGGTGCAGTTCGTGGATATGAATGATTGAACCTCACTGATATTTTGATGTGAGTTCCTTCAGTAAACAGAGTGTTGTAGATAAAATATGTCCCATCCGCATATAAAATTCAGGAAAAGTAATCAACCTCCTTTATCCAGCTCATTACATAAAACAAAGCTGAACCCTAAACAAATGAGTTGAAAAGCCTGACTTCAGAATAGGATTTCCACTTGGCAGTTTTATACCCTTTATCTGCACCTCTTATCACGAGGTATGAAATCCGGTGCAGCTGTATGGTTCAATAGCTTTGTATCGGTGGATGTTGGTGAATAGCTGTGAGCCCCAGGGTCCTTAATGATGAACTCAATCCTGCTACCTGACCCTATACACAGCCCCTTGAGTACATCTCCTGTGCCCGAAAAATTATCTGTGATCAAAGAAGCCAAAAATCCACCATAGTCAATTGCACAATGATATTCAGTTGGCATTCATAGTTTTTCATCTGTAGCCTGCATGTACCTCGATACTCCGCTCCCAAGCATGAAGAAGAGCTGAGCAGCTAAAGAAAAAAATCATTGAATGTACATGGCAGTTCCGCCCTCGGAATTTTATCATCTAAAGATTCATTTGCTCTTAGTTGCTGCCACTTCCTTTTAGGTTGATCATATATACCACACCTGAACCTTTTGTCCCCCCAACTTGACATGCTTATACAAGAAATATTGAAGAAATTGATGGTATTAATCTTTTCTATTCAGCAAGCTCATCCAGGCATCCCCCTTTTTTTCTACCAAATTCACATCTTGTAATACATAACGCAAATCTGGAATGTAACCCATGGATTTGAGCTTCACTCTCAGCTCTTCTAACTTTGCGTAAATATCATGCTTTTCAGAATGTTGTTGATCCCCTGCATAAAATTTGTGGATTCTACCATTCACAGAAATCCAACTACAGCCTGGTTCCTCTTTCACACCTCGGTCTCTCATCACATCTCTCAGACTAAGTCCATCTTCATAACACCCTGTCCTGATATAAGTGTTGGATAGAAAACACAGGTATCCGAGGATTCTGGTGTGACCGAAAGAATTTCTCAGCTGCAATCTCCCCCAACTCAACATTTTCATGTACCCTACATGCTCCCAACAAAGTCTGCCAGACCATTGCGTTGGGCTCAATTGGCATCCTTTCTATGAACTCCATTACATCATTAAGACGGCCTACACGACCTAAGAGATCAACAATACAAGCATAATGTTCCATCTTTGGCACCACCCCATATGATTTTTCCATTTGATGAAAATGATTGAGGCCTTCTTTTACCATACCACGGTGGCTGCATGCAAACAGAACACACAATAGTGTCACATCATTGGCCTTCACACCCATCTGCTCCATTCTCTTAAAGAGTTCAAGGGCATCCTCGACAAGCCCATGTTGAGCATAGCCTGATATAATAGCAGTCCATGAAACTGTATCCGGTTCAGAAATCCTCTCAAAGACCTCTTGCGCCTCAGCTATATTACCACATTTGGCATACATATTGACTAGTGCACTTTCTATACACTTTTCTGTGTCCAAGCCAGCCCTGCAAAGCAGGCCATGCTTGCTGACCATACTCAAGGAAACAAAAGCTGGCACATGCAACAAGCGCACTAAAAATGGTAAACTCATTCAGTGCAAAGCCTTCTTCTCTCAACTCTGAGAAGACTGTCAGTGCATCCTCCCATTCAGAACATTGTGAACAAGCAGTCACCAGTGTTGTCCAAGATACTAAATCTCTCTTCTATCCTGTCAAAGACCTTCTGTACATCTTCGAGCAACTCACATTTGGCATATGCATTGGAGATGCTTGTAACTTTCATTTCTGTCCCGGACTTTAAAACCATCCAGTGACATTCCTTTCCTAAATGCAAACATTTCAACGCAGCTATTGCATTGAAAACACTGCAGTAAGTGTATTTGTCTGGTTTTATATTGTTTGCGCACATTCTCACAAAGAGCTCCAATGCTTCTTGGTTGTGACCGCACTGTGAATAGCCAGAGATCATTGCATTCCATGGCGGATTGGTTTTACAACTAGTGAAATTCAAGTCAAAAACAGATCTGGCATCAGACAAAGACTTGCATTTGGCGTATATATCAATAAGAGCAGTTCCTATAAGAACACTGGACTCCACGCCCAATTCAGATGCGTAACTGTGAACAATTTTGCTCTTGTCAAGATCACCTAACTTCCCGACTGCTTTTGAGACGCTGATGAGTGTATACAAATTCGGTGTGATTCCTTCTTTCTGCATTCTTAGAAATTGATCAAATGCTTCAGAATGAAGGCCATTTGATGTTAAACCTGAAATCATTGCAGTCCAGGAAACTTTATTATGTTCTGTCATGGTATTAAACATCCTACATGAATCCTCAACCCTTCCGAACTTTGCATACATGTTAAGAAGAGATGTACTAACAAAAGTATCAGCAGCAAAGCCTCTTACAACAACGTGCGCATGCACCATTTTTTCCCAATTCAGTACAATCTAACCCAATGCATGTCTGGACAGTCGCGGCAAATTTATCCGGTAAAATTCCACTGTCTAGCATATCACAAAAGAACATAAACCCATCAAGAAAAATGCCGCTCTCTGTCGACCCAACGATCATGACAATCCAAGAAAGTATGTTCCTCTGCGGCATTTCATCAAACACTTGACGAACTGTGTCGAAATCCAAGCATTTCGAATAGGCATGAGCTACATGGTTCAACACCACCAACAAGTCCCCGTCCGAAAGCTCGGATTTTAAAACCAACCCATGAACAGCCTTTACATTCCCTACAGAACCCACGTCCTCACAACCACGCAGGATATCAATTAAGGGTTGAATTTGAAACCTTTTCTGAGTTTCATCAACAGAAACTGAGCTGGGAAATTTGCTTCCATTTGGTTTCTGGGTTGTTGGAGATGATTGAATTAAAGTTGAATTTTTAGTCTGCAAGAATTTAATTTGATATTCTTGTTAACAAAGAAAGAGATACCACAACAGCAACACAGATAGAGAGAGATGGAGTTGCTTACTTTGTTTTTGGAAGTTGAGGCGGGAAGAACCAGAGGATGAGCAGGTTGAGGAAAGCCCAGTTTGACGGGGACACCCATGGCCTTCCGTCGCAGTTAGCCGATTGTTGTATGCCAGTGACCACAGTGAGGTGGTGAAGTTGCTGATGCTGCGGAGGCAGCGAGACCCAGAGGGAGTACCGTTATCGGAAACATCTTTTCCGAAGCCCACCAATAGAACTAAAAACAAAAGAAAAGAAAAACTCTTTAGCGAAGCAACGACGTCGTTCTCCCGCCATTCAGCCGTTAGGGTTTATAAACTCACTCCCTAAACCCACAGAGAGAGCAGCGCACTTCGGAACTCGGAACTCACAACGAGAGAGAAAAGCTATGGGGAAGAAAGCCAAGACCTCCAGGAAGGGAAAGAAGGCATGGAGGGCAAACATCAGCACCGATGACATCCACGACTTCTTCGAGCAGTCCACCAAGGACGCTCTCTCCGGCGGCTCTCTTGCCTCCACCCCCGCCGAGTCCCTCTTCTTCGAAGACAAGTCCAAAGGTACCTCCTTTCTCCGCCACGGTGCTTTTACCTTCATGCCCTTTTGGGTTTTCCAAATTTCCCAATCATTCCCCTTTTCCTGCAATTGCAAGCTGGTTGACATTGAATTAATTGGGTTTCTAAGGACTTGTCAGGTGAATTGGTGCGGAAATTAGAATTTGTTTTGTGCTGGGGTTTGTGGTTTAAACTTATCGAAATACGAAGCCAACGAATAAATGGAAGAGTTTTATTGGAATTTCACATTATTGTGTGTTGTAAATTTGATTGGTTTGCTGCATTTTCTGTTGAAAGAGCTTTCTTTAACTTCATGTGATGGTGAAACAAACTCTGATATTTTACGAAGAACTGTTTTTTTCTTTTTTTTCCGGAAGAAAATGAGCGCCATTTTGCTTGGCGGGAAACAGAATGGGAATCGGAATGGTAGATTTTCTAGGTTATGCTTAGAATTTAGTCAATCTGTCGTTTAAAGCTCCGAATGAATCTCATTGTATTCAATCCGGGTTTGACTACTGTATAGAAATCTGGAGTGAGTCAAATAGGTACTGATTGATAAGTATACTTTACGAGTTTGATCCAGTTCAGTTCCTTTCTTTTGTTTTACGCTCTCAGTTTTCTTACTCATTTTCGTTAGTTAGTGGAACTGAACTTGTGTGCTTTGGTCTGACCAGATCTTTCGGTGAAGAGGAAGATTGAAAAACATCGACAGAAAGTACTCCACGTTGAGAGCATGCTGCAGAAAAACCCATTTGTACAACCAGTACCTTCTTCGACACTGAAGAAATTCAAGAAAGCACATAAAAAGGTTCCAGAACTGATGGATGGATCTGAATGGAGTCCGAAGGTCAGTTGTTATTTGTAAAACTGCAGACGTTATCTAGTTCTAGCGGTTTTGTATTAATTTTAGTTTGAAATCTCACAGGGTTCTGTCTCGCATTCTGGCATGGCTGACTTATGGGGATATACAGGTTCCTCAACCTTAACATCCATTGCATTGTTTCCACTATTTTATTACTTTTTTTTTCTTTTATTATACGGTTCTGTGCATTACATTGACTGTTTTTAACTCTCATGCAGGTGACGACAGCAAAAAAACCAAGAAGGTAAAGCTCGTCGTTTAAGTTCAAGAATATGATCATATTGTTGTTCATATTGGTTCTTGTCTGTTTCTGTAACTCTAATTCCACTAGTGGTAATGCGCTAAGATGCATCATGGATCACATCTTATCTAGGAGTCATATAGAATCCGAAGCAGCATTTGGCTGCTGTGTTATTGTTTGAATAGTCACAGTTTTAGCAAACATTCCATGGCTCTTAGTTGATAGATTTTATTGAATTTTTGAAGATGAAGAAGCCATCAATTATTCCTGCCGTAGAAGTTGAGCCTCCGGGATCCTCATTCAATCCCACATTTGAAAGTCATCAGGAAACATTGGCTCATGCTGTTGCAGAAGAAATGGGGAAAGTCTATAAAAAAGAGCTAGGACCTCAACCGGTTCCTTTAACTGTTCCTGGGGAGGCTGTTGATGAAGAAGAAGTGAGTGTCTTTTGTTCCTTTCATTTTTGTCACAATAAACCAGATAGACATGGAGTCATAACGACCAATATTTTATGTTAGTTTAATTTTTTTTGTACATAACTGTGAACCTTACGGTACCAATCTACTTTATTAGATGTATTTTCTTGAGGCAGATGAAGGCACCGATGATGATATGAATCCAGAAAATTTGGATGAGAATGGGGATGCTGCATCCGAGAAAAGGTGAGCTGAATTTTTTATTTTTTTATTTCTAATATTCTGTTCCATGCATTATAAGGCCACCAAAACTAAAATGCCACGACTCATGTTGCTTGAAAAAACATGGTGCAGGCCTTTAAAAACAAAGAGGGTGACAACAGTCGTCTTAAATAAGAGAGCTAGGCGTAAAGAACAGCTTAAAAAGGAAGCAGAAGCGAGAGAGGCCAAGAAGCTTTCTAAAGAAATTGATGGGTAATATACTTATACAACTTTTGTCTCTAGAGTACACTGGTGAAGATTACATTCTAATAATTGCTTTGTCCCTTGGTCACAGCTTACCAGATATCATTGAGGAAATAGCTAAAGAGGACGAGGAGAGGCATAAAAGACATCTTCGACGAGTTGTAGCTAAAGAAGAAAAACGAAAGTCATGTCCCCCGCGATTGGGGAAGCATAAGTATGTCTTAAGCAATGCTCTCTCACACCTTTAGTATCATTTGTGTTTTTATCTTCCTATTTGTAATACTTCTATTACAGGTTCGAGCCTGCCCCGGTTCAAGTCCTCTTGACTGAAGAAATAACTGGATCCCTCCGTAAGCTAAAGGTACATGCACTTTTCTTGCTTACAAAAAATTTCGTCATTTTCTTTTTCTTTGTGTTCAGACAAGACTAGAAGGAAGTCTAATTGCTTCTTTCATTTTTTTCCCAAAAGGGTTGTTCCACCCTTGTCAAGGATAGGTTCAAGAGCCTCGAAAAAAGAGGATTAATCCCGCCAAAACCGAACAAAAGGTTTGCCAACATTCTCTTCATCTCTTAAACCAGGTTTCTTTGGGGGTTCGTTGGACATTGTTTGAACTCGTAAGTTTAATCAAACTTGTTATTTTTTTCCTTTCCTGCACAAACTTCAACAGGAAATAGAGGTTTTTTTATCTGAAAGCGTGAATCCGAAGTCATCTTTTCTTGTTCAAGGAAGATCAGTCGACTCCACATAGTGGGATAAGGCTTTGTTGTTGCTGACTTCGTGTTGTAAGGAAATCAGCTACGGTGATCAGCAAATTTTGTCAACAGTCGAGCTCAAAAGTTTTATAGTTATCTTAATCCTACTCCTTTTCTGTTTTTAATTCTGTATTTGTTGCCCAAATCCGTAGTTCAAAAATAGATCCAGTTGTAATCGACAAAAATATGCATGATGCTAGTGCCTTTTTGGTTTTTCGGTTTCAAGGTGAATTAAATTAATGAGATACATTAACCTCATCTTACAGAAGATTCTTGGCTATCCCTGACTATATATCTCTCGAGTCTCTCGTCACATGATGAGAGTTATCGATGTACACCAAAAATTAGGAAAAAAAGGAAGAGAACTACAATTTTGTAGAGGAATGTAAAAATGAAATATAAGAAAGGCTTTTTAGCCAAATTAATCTCTAAGATTTGCATAACTCATCACTTTGGTCCTTGAGATTTGAAATCAATAATGGTTCCTGAGTTTGTTCATCATCAATCATTTTGGTCCTTCCTTGAAAAACCTTTATTAAATAAAGATAAAATGATAAAAACACCCTCAAGTCCAAACATTTTGACCCATTGTTTATTAAATTGAGGGTATTTTTATCATTTGGTTCTTAATTTTTCAAGGAATGATCAAAATAATTGATGATAGACAAACTTAGGGACCACTTCTATTAATTTCAAATCTCAGTGACCAAAGTGATGAGTTATGCAAATCTTAAGGACCATTCTGGCTAAAAAGCCTATAAGAATTATGGAATCAATTCTAGTTGGCTAGAGCAAGGGGCACCCAATTCGATTTTCTATCTTGTACTTTGCACTAAATTTGAATACTTACACTCGTAAGTTTAGAACTTTACTTTGTAGTTTAGATGAATTTAGTATGAATTCAAAAAAAAAATTCTAAATTAAAGGAAGTTTAAAAAGAATATAATTTTTTCTTGGACTGTAAGTAAACGGCCCATTGGATTTAGACCCAAAACTAACAGAAAACCACCTGACCCAGACCCTTCGGCCTTTTACACTTTCCCGGGAGTCCAAAGACGGACCTGCTCTTCAGTTCCGCCGCACCGAGCTTCGGAGGAGTCACCTCTTCGCACCATGCGCACTTTAGCATCCAAGCTCACCGCTGTAAGCTCCCTCTTCGAATTGGTTTCCGTCCAACATTCCGTTCCTCTTTTTCTTCATTCGAACTTCTCCGTTCTGATTGTGATGTGAAATTTTCTTGATCAGTATTCGAAGTATTACTGTGCAAGAAGCCCGGTGCGCAATGCGCCGCCCCGCAATTTCTCAACTCACAACGGCAGAGGTAATTCGAATGTTTTCCCATCTCAAGATTTCATCTTTGATTCTGTAATTTTCTGTTTGGTTGATGAGAAAATGAAGGAAAATTGAGCTCTGGTATTGGATTGCAGATGAACTCTCCCTCGAAGAGGAAGCTGAAAGAAAAATTGGATGGATGTTGAAGCTGATATTTGCTGGGACTGCAACTTGCGTAGCTTACAACATCATGCCTTATATGGGTATTGTAATCTTTAACTAATTTATCTTAATTTTTGTTTTTAATTTATGAATTAATAAGAAATTTGTCAGTTACTCGATTTTTGCTTGATTTTACTCTTGTATTTTACTACATTTCCAGGGGATACTTTGTTGCAACAGTCCGTTTCGCTGTTGACAGTCAAGGATCCTTTGTTTAAGAGAATGGGGGCTTCTCGATTGGCTCAGTTTGCGGTTGATGGTAACTTTCGTAGCTCGATTTTCTTTTCTGTCAGTGTCTAATTTTGAGAAAGCTCATTCATTTAGATATATACCTGGTTGCCTTGTTGGTAAAGCAATTCACTTTTGATATTGTAAAGCACACCTGGTAATGAAATTACCATTTACAGTTTGCCCTGGAATCGTTTTCAGAAACTTTCTTGTGTTTGAGCTGTGTAACATATAAGTTCTCATTTCATTTATCTGATCTCCAGCTGTGAAATCTAAATTTTTATGTCTTCTCTTGATTTACAGATGAAAGGAGAATGAAAATTGTGGAGATGGGTGGTGCTCAAGAGCTCGTGAATATGTTGGGGGCCGCTAAAGATGACAGCACAAGGAAGGAGGCTTTGAAAGCTCTTACCGCTCTATCACCCTCAGGTCAGACATTTTCATTCACAGTTGGTACTACATGCGCCTATGTTTATACCTTTGAAATTTTGTTAATTTTATAGAATAGGTGTGTATCAACTTAAATTCCGAGATGCTAAAGATACTGCCATCATACATTCCTGATGGTAAAATGTAGCCTTAAAACATTTGGAGATGCACGAAGCGTATATTGTGTGCCCCATACATTAACGTTTTGAAACAATATAGCTGTTGCTGAGAGTTTTCACCTGTAAGAGTAAAATTTTGACAGTTCTGTTTCAGCATTTGTTAAGAGTTTGTCATAGAAGTGTTTAGAAAACAATATACATGTTAACAAAATTAATTTTGTGATTCTGTAAAACGTTAACTTCCGAAAGCTGCTTTCGCATAATATATTGGATACGATTATATTAATGCTGTGTTAACCAGTTCTCTCTTATCGCTTTCGGTTGTTTAATCTATTTTCTGTAACTGCAGATAAAGCTCTTGGAGCTTTACACCAAGCTGGGGCAATCCCAGTTATCAGATCGACCCCTGATTCTCTGGAGAATGCTGAAATCGAGAAATACAAGTCGGGATTACTCAGGAGATTCCAAGATCAGAGATACGATTTTCCAACCGCAGATGTTTCAAGTCTATAGATTATTAATCTTCAATTATAGGCTGCATCACAACCTCTACAACGCCATGTTTCGATATGCAACAATGGATTGGTATGCCCTGTATCTTCCTTTTCCTCCTTTAAATGTAATAAACAAAGTTTGAATTCAGCAAATTGGCTTTAACTCATATGAATGATCACCTTTTTGTTCCTATGCATGTGCATGCTAGCTAGTTTTAAGTTTATCTGTAGTTCTCCACATATGTTTCAGCCGTGCACAAACCCTATTTCGACATTAGAAAACCATTGCATATTCAAACAATAGTCGATGAAAATGGATCTGTAAAATGCCGGAATTTGGTCATAATACCGTTTGATTTATGTTTTTGGTACAAACTTAGAAACAATACACGAAAATACAAGCCACCTCAACGACAACAAAAATGGTGAAAACAAAAAAGGAAAATCAATTAGGACTTGTTCCCAAAAAAGTTAAATACATTGGTGGAAATGGCAGTCGCACTTGTTACTACTGCCAGGACTACCATTACAGTTGCCATGATCCTGTCCCTTCTTGTAGATATGCCATGTACATCCCTGTAATTTCATAGAACAAAAAGATTGTCAAGTTCCAGAAGAGACCATGTGACCAGTTGGTCGAGCGGCACTTTGTACTTTCTTGACGAGGGTCTGTTTGAAAATGCTTATATAAAAGGCATTTTCGTTCATAAGGGTCTTTGCTAGAAGTGCTATTACAAGTAACACATTGAAATCTTGATCAATTTCATGTGCTTCCTTAGAAAGCAACTCTAGAAAGTGCTTTTATGACCTGTAAAAACTTGTTTGTAAGCGTTTTTATTAGAAGTGCTTTTGCAAGCAACGCATTGAAATCTTTATTATAATTCCACGTGTGTCCTTAAAAAACAGCTCCAGAAGCGCTTTCAACTATTTCAAAAGGAGTCCCAAACAAGTCCTAAGTTTAAATCTCATAGACGAGAGAGTTGTTAATAAAAAGAAAAGTAGAGAGAGTACCTTAGAACAATTGCACCCGGGAAAATGAAGGCAAGGCAGACAGCAGAAGTTGATCCCAAAAACTGAAAAACGTACCAAATGTCTGGGAAGGCAATTGCAGCCAGGTAAGAGAAAACCAGCAGGCCAAGAGTGAGAAGCAGAAACCTCCTAGTATCTGTGGTCAAAAGCGGCTTTTTGGGGAAAAGCAGTTCATCCAAATTTACCCTCAGAGAAAAGTTCAAGAGAGGAAAAACCAACATCAGATGGAGGGCATAGCTTAATCTGACCACATCATTCAGCACTGCCCCCATTGCTGAATCCGAGCTTCTGTCAAAGTTCACAAGTATGTCAGCCATGATTGCATCCCCAAACAAAAGGTACCCAAATAGTCCAATGGAGAAGTAGATGGTTGCACATAGCACCAGTGAGATCCTGACCGCTGATATCATATCCGACGGCTTCCCAAGCTCAAACCCAATTGGGTGCACTTCATGAAGTCAATCAGAGTACGTAATGGTTAGAAAGTTTGAGATGTCAATAGTAAATTGACGTAGAACAAATAGCAAAGTGGATTGAAGAGCAGCTTGACATGCACAAGTCCTTAGACCTGGGCACGTTCCAACATAGTGCAAACGTCTAGAAAATTAGGTATTTAGTGCGAAGTTTTAGGACGTTAACCCTATCTAGTGACAATTACCCTTGTGGAAATTCCCAACTCCGTCCCTAGAATTCTTTGAATTCTCATCGATCCTTTGTGTCATCTGTTCTACATCGTAAATTGTTACTTAAATTGTACATTTCTTACCATTGAAGTGAAAAGTGAAGGCCGTGACAATGACTGGGACAGCAGTGAAAAGGTCAAAGAAGGAGGTTTGTTTGCCCAAGCTTGGTACCAATCTTGGGGTGTTGGTTTTCCCTTCAAAGATTGCACAGATTGCCATGGCTGAACTTATGCCAACAAAAACCACAGCAAGAAGAACTGATATGGCCGAACTGAACCTCAGAGATTCTGCAAATCGACCAATAAATATTAGAAAATTTGCAAAAAAAAAAAAACCCTAAAATGTTAAAGATTTATCATGACAACCAAGTAAAAGTTGGGACGACCCTAAGTCAACAAGGTCCGTTGTTTTGCCAGGATGGAAAGAGAGCGTTTACTGTACGCAGCCTTACAGGACTTTGCAAATAGTCTATTTCCACAATTCAAACCTCTGACCTTTCGGCCACAAAGGAACACCACAGTAAAAGTTCTATACAAATTTAACCAAAAAGGGTTTGTGTACTTTGGTAAATTTACTGACCTACTCGCTTTAACAAAACCAATGGCAGGAAAATGAAAATAAGTGTGAATAGGAGGGCAATATCACGGGAGTTCCACCAATGACTTCCAAACCACTCTTGCAGGACTCCTGAATGTCCTCCTCCTGCAGACCCATTTCCAGATAGAACATCCCCTGAAAAACAAACAAAAAAAAAATAAAAATTATCCTTTTAATTCTTACTAAGCTCGCATACGTGAGTTAGGTTAGTCAACCAGAATCAGAACAACGTATCCATCCCAGTAACCAATTTGATTCGCGTCCCGATGGATGCGAGTAATTATTCACGTCCCGATAAATGCGAAGTAGTTTAGAATATAGAATAGTAAAAAAAAAAAAAAAAAAAAACCAAGAAAATTGAAGCTTACCAATTATAATCTGGTACATAATTAAGCACCCAAGATTAGTAATCATGACACATATTTGCGTGGCAACCGATCCCACCTGCCCAAAAGACTCCCTCATAACGCCGGAATACGTCGTGGATTCGCCGGAATGCGTGAACCTCATCAGGAACTCCACCGAGACGTCGGCCAGCAAAGCAATGATCACAATAAGCACAAAACCCGGTATCACACCAAGCACCTTGAGAGTTGCTGGTATGGACATAATTCCGGCTCCAATTATGCTCGTGGACACGTTGAACACCGCCCCAGACACCGACCCCCGCCTCACCGGCTTTCTGTCCGACAGAAGTGGGACGTGAGCTCCGGCTGCCGGCGACATTCCGATGGCTGCTCGGTTTTCTGCTAGAGAGAGTGTTTTGGGGTATGTTGTCTTTTTGTACATGAAAAGCTTTTAATATTTTTGTGTGTACATATAAATAGGTGATGACGCCTTTGAGGGGTCGGTTTAATTTACCAAAATGCCGTTAATGTGCGAGTGTGGTTAATTTGTGGATGTTTAACGGAGGGTAGGATTGGAATTTTAGGTTAGTTTAGTGACAGCTTGGAGAGTGGTATTATTATTGGGTATCATGGTAGATGACGAAATTGTACTTGGATGGAAAAGTGGGTTATGTGCTTGATTTTGTTTAGTGAAAATATTTTGGGGGTTTTAAAATCGGATTTGAATCCTCTCCTGAGCTTAAGACGAGGATCCTCCTGACCAATCAATGTTGACTATTAGATTTTTATCTAACGGTTACAAACAAGAAGGTTCCTTTAAAGTTATATTAATTATAGTCATTGAATGAAAATCTAACGGTCCACACTGCTTGGTCAAGAAGATCCTCTCCTTGGGCTCAAGAGAGGATCCAGATCCTTTTAGATCAATGGTTTAGAGGGGGAGTCCTTATTGGCAAAATTTCCAACCAATCAATTAGGTTTTTTATTTTGTTTGGAAATGATCAGTTGGTAGTTTCGCTGTGCTGTCTATCTTTATAGAGGCTGAGAAGATTCACAAAATCATTTCAACTCTCATGTCTACAATTGTGTAATTCATAGTGTTAGGAACCAAACTCAGGACGTGACGTGTGAGATACGGGCCTTGAATTCATCCCCAACACCTGGTGCATTTTTGCTCACAACTCTACTTATTATTATTAAATTAATTTAAATTTTAAGATTTGTGTCTATTTACCATATGTATCTCGAAATTTAAACTTATCCAATTGTAATAAAAAGACGGTGAGTATCATCATCACTTGAAAGTAGTGAGCAATATTATTCCGTTTATTTTAATTAATTTGCCTAAAATGAAATCTAATGGCTAGTTTGCTCATATTTTTAGCCTTACTTGGAGCAAATTTGCTTTAAAATTCAACAAGTGTGAAGCTTTAATCTTAATATAATTTGCATGTTGATCGTGCCAAACTTAGATGTGACAGAACAATTATTTTGTGTCGATCAGATTCTTCTTCTTTTTCCTTTTCCTTGTTCGGGAAAAAGATCGATGCGACTTTTTTCACACATGAAACACATGAATTTGAATACGCATGTAGATAATTTCTAGCTGAAGTGGTATAAGTGTTTATTCATTGTCTTTTTATATTAGCATCTCATAAAATATTGAATGCATCTTATATTAAAATTTAATATTAAATGATTTATTTACCTAACAATGTAATGACAATTTTAATCTTATTAGGTTTAAAAAAAAAAACAATTTCTAAATACACCCCAAATCACTTTTAGCATATTATTTATCTTCTCAACTATCAAAACTCTTTCACCCTCCATTGTTGAATAAAACCCTAACCAATGTAACTACAAATGTTGATTGAGAAAAATTGTTTTTGACGAATGGAATACGAAATCGATATTTCAGAAGGTTCACAAGAGGTAAGACTTCATATTTTTCATTGTTTTAGTGATTTTGATGACATCGATAATTATTTAATCTTGCATTTGTTGTGTTATTTAAACTTCTATATTCATATTCATCTTAAAATCTCCTTACTTTTGTCTATCCAAGCAATTTTTTCTCCAATTTCTAAGTGCTTGGAAGGAATGGATACCAATGTTTTCCAAGTGCTCCACACTGCAGAAATGAAGTTCGTGAAAATCAAAACAAAAATTGCGTACCACGAAGTTAAATCTAACAATGAAGCCATTGTTGATGTTACCCTACCTAGAAAATTATCATTTTGAAATCATTCGGCAAACTAGATGTTCAGAAGATTTGAAATCTTTCGGCAAACTAAACGTTCAAATAGTTAGATTCAGTCTCTAAAAATTAAAAATGAGTGTTATAAGATTTGAAAAATATGGGGAGTATGTACAAAATATAAGGTGTATATTGAGAATGTGGGGTGTGAGGGTATTATGGAAAAATATGTGAGGTGTATTAAGATATTTTTTAAGTGAAAAAGCAAATGTGGGATGTATTAAGTATGTGAGATTTATTCAACAATTTGTAAGGTGTTAATATAATAAGCCTTATTCGTTTTGTAACATTCAGAACCATTATCTCCTCTTCTTCTACATGCTCTCAAAAGAAATAACACATTTAGAAAACATGTGATAACTAGTTCATCTGTAATAATATAGTTGGACACCATATTCTTTAAGTTATAATATTAAATAAGTAATTTATATGATATAATATAAGTGAAAAAATTATACTACGTGACTGTGTTATAAAATGAATTTTTTTTCCTTAAAAAAAGGACCGGTTAGTTTCAAAGCCACGGTATTGCACCATTCTAAAGATTAAAAAGACTCATAGAATTATTTTACCCTCATTTGAACCATCATCATATGATTCAACAACGATAATAATCGATTTAGGACAAGCATCTATGAAATGAAATCTTGCAAATTGGAAAGTATACGAGATGCCACAAACAAAAAGGGAAGTGGGGGTATGGAAAGTTTGGTGGATTAGGGGTCCCTTCACTTTCTATAATTTTATGAAACATGTGGATGCCATTTGAAGACATCAAATTGATCATATTAATAAACGTGGTACATATAAAGCAAGTAAAAATAATAGTTTTCCCCTTTTACCATTGGAACACTATTTTATTACTGTAACACTGCATGCACTACTTCAGAATCGACCTTTGAATTAATGTATTGTTAACTAGCTAGATCAATAACAATGACTTGTTTGGACTATAGGATGGGGGTCTTGAAACTTCTCAAATGCTAACTCGGGCAAACAATATGATATTTACATATATACTTCTCCAATAGATTGTTAACTAATCTACAATGAGCTATAATTATCTGACAACTTAAAATCCAACTCATTAGCTGCAAATATATGTAGTTTTTTTTTAATTTTATATATATCTTTGTGAATCGAATATGAAATTTCTCCGACCAAAGAAAGGCGTCAATGTCACTAACAGACTAATAGTAGGCTTGCTCGTAGCAACAACGCAAGATAAGCATGCCACTAATAGTAGGCTTGTTTCAAGAGCATGCTTTTCTTGATGTATTTGCTTTCTTTCTGTTTTCTTTCTTAGCTGACGAGGAAGATAAAAAGATAAGACAAATAATTTTGTAAGATAATATACAAAAATGTATTCACATGCCCCCTTCACATCAGCATGTTCTTGTTCATATAGTCCTAAACAAATCCTCAGAGTTATAATATCCGGAAATTCTTACATGTAATCGGGATATATATTTTTCTTTTATTTATCACGTGGTGGCTGAGATAGAGAGAGCAGAGTATTTCCGTGATTAGACTGAAGTTTTTCTCCATAAACTGAGTTGGTTAAGAATGAACATTCTTTGCACATTGATGTATCAAAGTTGTTGCAGATTTTCATGACCAAATATAATTACAACAAATACAAATTTGACGAATTCAATAGTTTCTGCAGTGAAGCAGATTTTTTATGGCTTGCAAGAACCTATGCCCCTCATCCCCCAATTGGTTGTTCGAATTCATAAGATGGGTAACCTTTAGCGGAATTATACAAAGTGGTGGATATTGCAATTGAGCTCGTCGCCACGGCCAAAACAATCACGAAAATCGCGATGATCTTGTCCCTCCTCGTTGATATACCGTGTCCATCCCTGTCGAGAAATTAGAAACGAAAATCAAGCTAGATTAGTCGCAACAGAAAGTAGTAAGCATGCGCGCGGGATAGAGAAGGAAGATGGAGTTTGTACCTGAGGATGAGAGATGCCGGGAATATAAACGAGAGGAAAACAACGGTGGTGGATCCCATGAACTGGTTTACTGGATCCCAACGGTGGTGAAAAATATTTTGGGTGGTTTAAATCAATGGTTTAGAGGAGGAGTCCTTATTGGCAAATTTTTAAACCAATCAATTAGGTTTTTTATTTTGTTTGGAAATGATCGGTTGGTGGTTTCGCCGCGCAGTCTATCTTTATAGGGCCCGAGAAGGCTCACAAAATCATTTAAACTCTTATGTCTTCAATTGTGTAATTCACATCGCTAGGTATCAAAATCAGAACGTGACGTGTGAAATACGGACCTTGAATTCATCCCCAGCACTTGATGCATTTTTGCTCACCACCCTAATTATTATTATTAAATTAATTTAAAATTTGAGATTTGTGTGTATTCACCATATGTATATTGAAATTTAAACTTATCTAATTGTAATAAAAATACGGTGAGTATCATCATCACTTGAAGATGATGAGCAACCTTATTCCGTTTATTTTAATTAATTTGCCTAAAATGAAATCTAATGGCTACTTTGCTCAGATTTTTAGCCTTACTAGGAGCCAATTTGATTTAAAATTCAACAAGTGTGAAGCTTTATTTTTTTATTTTTGGTAAAACAAGTGTGAAGCTTTTTTTTTTTTTTTTTGGTAAAACAAGTGTGAAGCTTTAATCTTATACAATTTGCATGTTGATCGTGCCAAAACTTAGATGTGACAGAACAATTATTTTGGGTCGATCAGATTCTTCTTCTTTTTTCTTTTCCTTGTTTGAGAACAAGGTCGATGCGACTTTTGTTGATGAACGAATATTTCACACATGAAACACATCAATTTGAACAGGCCCTTTAAAAAAAAGAATCTTCATTTTTAAAAAATAAAAAATAAAGATAATATCTTAACCATTAAATTTGACTTTAATAAAATTTTGTGCCTAAAATTAAATTACAAGCCACAAAATCTCAACCACAGGATTTCATTAAAACCAAATCTAACGGTTAAGAGGATGTCCTTTTTTTTTTTTTTTTAAATGGGGATCCCTTCCCTTAAAAGCTTCCTCAATTTGAATACACATGTAGAGAATTTCTAGCTTAAGTGGTTAAGTGTTTATTCGTTTGCTTTTTATATTAGCATCTCACAAAATATTGAATGCATCCCACATTAAAATTTAATATTAAATGACTTATTTACCTCACTATGTAATGATAATTTTGACCTTATTAGGTTTAAAAAAAAAAAAAAATTCTAAATACACCCCAAATCACTTTTAGCGTATCATTTATCTTCTCAACTATCAAAACCCTCCCACCCTCCATTGTTGAATAAAATCATAACCAATGAAACTACAAACATGTTGATTAAGAAAAATTATTTTTGACGAATGGAACATGAAATCGATGTTTCAGAAACTTCACATGAGGTAAGACTTCATATTTTTCATTGTTTTAGTGATTTCAATGACATCGATAATTATTTAATCTTGCGTTTGTTGAGTTATTTAAACTTCTATATTCATATTCATCTTTTAGTGATCACAATGAGAGTTTAAATGAAATCTCCTTATCTTTGTCCGTCCAAGAAATTTTTTCTCCAATTTCTCAATGTTTGGAAGTAATGGATACCAATGTTTTCCAAGTGCTCCACACTCCAGAAATAAAGTTCGTGAAAGTCAAAACAAAAATTGCATACCACAAAGTTAAATCTAACAATGAAGCCATTGTTGATGTTACCCTACCTAGCAAATCATCATTTTGAAATCATTCAGCAAAGTAAATGTTCAGAAGATTTGAAATCTTTCGGCAAACTAAACGTCCAAATGGTTAGATTCAGTCTCTAAAAATTAAAAATGAGTGTTATAAGATTTGAGAAATGTAGGGTGTATCGTGTATGTACAAAATATAAGGTGTATATTGAGAATGTGGGGTGTGAGGGTATTATGGAAAAGTATGTGGGGTGTATTAAGATAATTTTTAAGTGAAAAAGCAAATGTGGGGCGTATTAAGTATGTGAGGTTTATTCAACAATTTGTGAGGTGTTAATATAATAAGTCTTATTCATTTTGTAACATTCAGAACAATTATCGCCTCTTCTTCTACATGCTCTCAAAAGAAATAACACATTTAGAAAATGTGTGATAACCAATTCATGTGTAATAATATAGTTGGACGCCATATACTTTAAGTTATAATATTAAATAAATAATTTATATGTTATAATATAAATGAATTAATTATATTATATGACTGTGTTATAACATGAATTTTTTTTTCCTTAAAAAAAGGACCAGCTAGTTTCAAAACCACGATATTGCACCATTCTGAAGACTGAAAAGACTCATATAATTACTTTACCCTCACTTTAACCATATCATGTGATTCAACAACGATTTAGGACAAGCATGTATAAAATGAAATCTTGCAAATTGGAAAGTATACGATATGCCGCAAGCAAAAAGGAAAGTGGGGGTATGGAGAGTTTGGTGGATTGGGGGACCCTTCACTTTCTATAATTTTATGACACGTGTTACCATTATAACATTATTTTATTATTGTAACACTACATGCACTGCTTCAGAGTCGGACCTTTGAATTAATGTATTGTTAACTAGCTAGATCGATGACAATGACTTGTTTGGACTGTAGGATGGGGGTTCTTGAAACTTCTCAAATGCTAACTCGGGCAAACAATATGATATTTACAGATATATTTCTACAATAGATTGTTAACTAATCTACAATGAACTATAGTTATCGACAACTTAAAATCCAACTCATTAGCTACAAATATGCATAGTTTTTTTTTTTTTTTTTTTTAATTTTATATTTATCTTTATGAGTCGAATATAAAATTTCTCTGACCAAGGGAAGGCGCCAATGTAACTAACAGTAGGCTTGCTCGTAGCAACAATGCAAGATAAGCATGCCACTAATAGTAGGCTTGTTTCAAGAGCATGCTTTTCTTGATGTATTTGCTTTCTTTCTGTTTTCTTTCTTAGCTGACGTGGAAGATATAAAAATAAGACAAATAATTTTGTAAGATAATATACAAAAATGTGTTCACATGCCCCCTTCACATCAGCATGTTCTTGTTCATATAGTCCCAAATAAATCCTTAGAGTTATAATATTCGGAAATTCTTACATGTAACCGGGATATATATCTTTCTCTCATTTATCACATGGTGACTGAGATAGAGAGAGCGGAGTATTTCCGCTATTAGACCGAAGTTTCTCCATGAACTGAGTTGGTTAAGAATGAACATTCTTTGCACATTGATGTATCAAAGTTGTTGCAGATTTTCATGACCAAATATAATTACAACAAATACAAATTTGATGAATTCAATAGTTTCTGCAGTGAAGCAGATTTTTTGTGGCTTGCAAGAACCTGTGCCCCTCATCTGCCAATTAGTTGTTCGAATTCATAAGATGGCTAACCTTTAGCAGAATTATACAAAGTGGTGGATATTGCAATTGAGCTCGTCGCCACGGCCAAAATAATCACGAAAATCGCGATGATCTTGTCCCTCCTCGTTGATATACCGTGTCCATCCCTGTTGAGAAATTAGAAACGAAAATCAAGCTAGATTAGTCACAAAAGAAAGTAGTAAGCATGCGCGCGGGATGGCGAAGGAAGATGGAGTTTGTACCTGAGGATGAGAGATGCCGGGAATATAAACGAGAGGAAAACAACGGTGGTGGATCCCATGAACTGAAAGAAATACCAAATGTTTGGGATGGCTATTGCCACAATGTATGTGAAGGAGAGCAGGAAAAGAGTGAGGGGCAGAAATCTTGAGGTGTCTTGGGCTAAAACAGGCCTATTTCGGAAGAGCAATTCATCTATGTTGGCCCTCAAGGAAAAGTTCATGATAGGAAACACGAAAAGGAGGTGAACTGCATAGCTTAATCGAACAACGTCATTGATTATCTGTCCGGATGTGGAATCAGAAGTTTGATCGAAGTTTACTAGAATATCGTCCATTATTGAGTCACCAAAGAGTAGGTATCCGAAGAATCCGATAGAAAAGTAAATGACAACACTGATCAGGAGAGCAATCCGAGTAGCTGATCTCATATCAGATGGTTTGCCGAGCTCTGCTCGAATTGGATGAACTGCATTCATTCGCACACATAGCACATTTACCATCTTTTGCATAAGATAGTTCACATATAGACAGCATAATTAAGACTGAAAGTCATGTGCCCTCACCGTTGACATGGAATCCGAAACCTGTCACAAGAACTGGGATGGTGGTGAAAAGATCAAACACCGAGACTTGATTTGCGAAGTCTGGAAACAACCTCGGTTTCTGAGTCTTCCCTTTGCACAACGCGTAAATTGCCATTGCAGAACATATGACAACAAAAAGCACTGCTAGCAGAATGGATACTGCCGAAGTGTGCCTTAGTGAATCTGTAATTAGGCAACAAGCAACGAACAAACTAGAGTAACCTGATTTAACATTTACCGTTCAGCATCAACTATTTAATCCAAGTATACTGACCTACTCGGCGTAACAATACTAACGGAAGCATCACGAAGACTGCAACGAAGAGCAGTGCCCAAGCGCGAGAATTCCACCAGTGGATGCCGAACCATTCTTGCAGAATGCCCAAATGCAACGTTCCTCCAGACTGACTCCCACACAGCACATCCCCTAAAACCAAGGCAAGAAACTTTCTTTCGTTACTGTGTTCAGTATGCACATCAATTACATAGACAGAGACTAATTGTAATTAAAGTTGATAACAAAATGATTAATTCTTCAATGCAGAATTAAATACCAAGTCCAATAAAGATTACAAAATGTTATCTTTCGGTTGTGTCCTAAAATGAATGCTAAAGTGACAGTACTCAGAGTCTGTTAAGTGTCACCGTGTGTCTTAACTTGATCACATGATACAACATAATTGATTTGAAATACCGCTACTTTAGCGTTACAGTTGCATAAAAGATATGGGAAGTATGGGATAATTTCATGTCCCTATCAGACACCAAACCTCCATTATAATACAGCATGGTCCAGTTGGTCTTCTTGTTTTATTCCTTACTTAGGGATAACGCAAAGGTGGCGAAGAAAGCTTGACTTACCGATGATGATGAAATAAATGATGAGGCAACCAAGGTTGGTGACAATGACACAAATCTGCACAGCCACCGAACCCCACGCCCCAAAAGACTCCCCCACCATGCCGGCGTACGTTTCAGACTCACCGGTGTTGGTGTACCTGAGAAGGAACTCCACCGTGACTTCCACAAAGAAAGCGACCAACAGTATCAGAAGCAAGCCAGGAATTACGCCGAGGACCTTGGTGGTTGCCGGAATCGACATGATACCGGCACCAATCATTGTGGTCGATATGTTGAAGACAGCCCCGGAAAATGAGGCCCCTTGTTGTGACGAAGTTTGAGCTTCCAAGGACTTGGGGTCCTGTAAGAGTGGAAGGGCAAGGACTTGAGCTCCTCCATTGGTGTCTTGTTGTTTCACCATCTTTTGGTCTTTGGGGAGGTGATGTTTTGGATGGGGAATATATAATTGACAACTCTCGTGTTGTGAGATTTTTTAGTGGGACCGCCTCAACCGGATCGGAACTCCCTCGACCGAATCCGACCTTACCGGAATCGGCTTGGGACCCGACGGTTTGATAACTCCGACGATGTTTACCAATCTCGAAATCAATACGAAAGAAAAAGATAAAGAAGATTAAATTCTCACTTGTTTAAGTTAGTCAATGCAATGGAGGGAGGGAACAGCTTTCTTCGGGGTCGCTTCGTTGTCAATAATCCCAGCAACCGCCGTCGAATCCCTCCATTTCTTGGCTCTTGCAGAAAGAAGATGACCATAATTTTGGGGTGTTGGGTTACTTTATCTATGGATCTCCAAGCAGTTGATGACCCCAAATATCTACCCAATAACAAAACTTTTTGAGATTGGGCCTCCATTTTTCACATTTGGCCCATGTTTCTTTTTTTTTTTTTTTCAAATCTTTTTAGGAATTTTATTGTTAAATATTTAAAATGAGTAATTATTGTTTGGGTTAATATTTAACAGTGGGTTTTACAAGTGACAAGGCCCACGAATGCCAAATTGAATGAAGACTTGCCCGAGGCCCATTCGACCATGTGCCTATAATTGAAATGACAAATGACAGGACCAATTTACTATCAGCCAAAAAGCACTTTCTAGTGGTAATACAAGTAAATAGCTGATGACTCACTACCCACCAAGAGTTTTTGGGCAATAACAAGGCCAAGGTAGTTGGGCCAAATCGCCTAGAAAAGGGAAAACAAGCACCAAAGACAATAACACTCAACCAACCAATCAAAAGACTTTCAAACTTTGCTCTCAAGCCAGTTCGCACCCAGAAAAGCTGAAACTTGCCCAGATTCAGTCCTTTTAGCAATAGTCCCCTTAGAAAAGTCATCTTTTGTCTAGTATAAAAGCTTTGCTACCTTCCCTAGTGTTATAGTATCAATTTCTTCGTGTAAAACCTGTTTACCATCCATCATTATTTAGCATATAACATTTATCAACTCAAAGATAAGCGGTTGCAAGAAGTTCGACCTTGTTCGACAAGGTGAAATCTTGCATGAGTCTCTTTGTTCGTCCTTTAATTTAGTAGATATGTCACTTAATGTACTTTTCAGCATGTATCAAGTTATTACCAACTGTTTTCTACCTAAGAGTTTCATTTGCATTCGGATCTGGTTAAGTTAATAAACTTGTTTTCATTAAAAACAAATTGGGATTGAGGAAATGGTTCAAAGGGCCCTGAACTCCCTTCGTTTTGAACATACAAGATTATAAACTAAAAGTCCTTGTTTAAGGCAAGAAAAAGAACTTAATGCAGACCTAACCCATATGTGACAATCGTTTGATAACAAGAAGTTTGAGTAACTTAGGGCACAAGTAATCGACTTAAAACACATTTATTATACTGAGATAGCAGTGACACTCTTAGCATTTTGTTAGTTTGATTACGAGCCTCAAGGCCTATACCTAAGGCCTCACAAATGTACCTTTCAAACTAACGTTAAACTCTTCTCACAACATACTAAGCAGCAAGAACTCAATCAACAACAACCCTCATCCAAAGTGCCAAACCCTTGGGGAGCTGTGCGAAGGGCCATCCTTTTGCCTCGAACAATTATTATAATTTTTTTTAGCAAATGATATTATTTACATTAAAGGGAAGATAATAATTTTAACATTACAATAGATTAGTAATAATATGATTAAAATTCATCTTTAATGATAATACTACACTAAATGACACAATTATTACCATTTTTTAGCGAAAATATAACGAGACGAATAATCGTCCAAGATAACAAGCGTGACCAACCTTTCGTCTTCCGTGACTCCGTCCCTGAAAGAAACCTTCTAGAACTTTCTTGGACAAAGATTATTTCCCACCGCAACTTCTGTTTTCCTTTCCCCCTAAGCCTCCATCTCCAGAGCTCAGAAAAACTCGGAAAAAAAAAAATTTGAAAAACAATGGGCGATCAGTTAGCTAGGGCGGAGGAATTCGAGAAGAAAGCAGAGAAGAAACTGAACAGCTGGGGATTTTTCGGGTCCAAACATGAAGACGCCGCCGAACTCTTCGACAAATCTGCCAATTCCTACAAGCTTGCCAAATCCTGTGAGTTTTCCCCTTTCTGCGTTCCTTTCGATCGTTTGATTATTTTTTTTTTCATTGGGTTTATTGGTGTGTTTTTTTCCCGAGAAAATTTGATTGGAAGGAAAATGAAGAAATTAATAATTGGGGATCTCTTATTGGGGGTTTTGATGTCTTTGGTATCTGCGGCGATTGCATTGATTCAATCATGGGTTTGATCGATGAATGTGGATTTTCCCCCTTTTTTACAGTTTTTTTTTTATGTAGTGCAAATTTGTGAATTCTTCGATCTGGTGAAAAATTCTGTTAAATATTGAATTTTATGGTTTGCCTGATCTCCTTTTGCTGGAAAGGATTGAACTTTGTTTGAATTGGAGGTCTTGATTTGAATGATATGAACAATGAATGGAGCGGCGCTCAGATGAATAGGCTTATTGGTATAAGCCGTGTTGGATTTTGTTTTGGATTTACTGTTTGAAAGTTGGATTGGGTTGTTTAAATGTTTTAAATCTTGGTAGCAGCAAGCAAATTCCAAACTTTTCCTAAGAGAAGATAGATATAAATCTACAAATGGTGTTCAATTTACAACTAGTTCCTACTTAGTATCGGCGTTTTCTTTTTGCAATTTTATGAAAAGGATGAAGTTGGGATATGGATCCTTACAATTGATGGGCATGGAAAACCGTACGGTTTACATGTATTTGTTGTAATATCAATATGATGGAACTGATGCCTCGTTCTCCAACAGACAAATCTCATATTGTTTGTTCCTGTGGTGGCTATTTGAAATACAAAATTTACAGTATTTTTGAGTTGCTTGAAACAAGATCTTGTCAGTGACCACTTCAATTGCTTCTAATCTTTACAAAATGGTGTTTCAGGGGACAAAGCTGGAGCAACATATGTCAAGTTGGCCAACTGTCATTTAAAGGTTAGTGGTTTTGATGTTTCGACTAGGCCATTTCTTTCATTTTTAATGTTTTTAACAAAACCTGATAGCAATGTTTTTCCATTATAGAGTGAAAGCAAACATGAAGCCGCCACATCTTATGTTGATGCTGCACATTGCTACAAGAAAACAAATGTTAACGGTATGTATATGTATTATGTTGCATCTTACATATATGCTTCCTCCTGGAAGGGGAAATAATCATCTGGGAAATGAAGAGAATCAGCCAAACTGTTTGCCTTGTCTTTCATTTCCGCAAAAGAGATGGATCACAGAGAGAACTTCAGTCTGGAATCTCATCTTGGATACATCACATAAAGTCAAGTTTTTTACGTTAGCAATACAGAACTTGTTATATTAGTGCACCATAAGTAGCAGATCTTTTGGAAGAAATACCTTTGTTAGGCAAACAGTTTAAATCAAACTAAGCAACTTGGGTACAACGGCTGGTAGTGTTACTACTTTTACCTTGGTTTATCTTATTGTAATATGGTAGTAGTACTTTTGTGGTATGAATATTTTTTTGGTCCAGTTACGGTATAACACCATTTCTACTTGCATTTCATTCCCATTTATATCCTTCTTGTTCCATTGTGTTCATTTCTGATTAGGATAATTTTAATTGTAATCTGTAATTCATTCTGGTCTTCTGCAGAGGCCATTTCTTGCTTAGAGCAGGCGGTAAACATGCTGTGTGATATTGGAAGGCTTAATATGGCTGCAAGATACTATAAGGTATTGTTTTTCCAGCTATATAAGAATCAATCTTTTGTTTAAAGATGATATTTTAAATTTCTTCTTGCAATTGTGTGCTATAGTTTGGTGTCTCATTTGTAAGTTCTCAATATGCCGTTCCCTTTGTCATTCTACCATTGTTTGTAATACTATGCAGATAAGAGAAACAGTAAAGACATGTACATTGTAGCCATGTAAGTTCACCCATAAACAAAGAGGATTAGTTAACATAGAAGGTAGAAGATCAAAGAAGCTGTCAAAGACTAACATGGGATCAGTTACGAACAGATCCAAAATATTAATTTGATAGGAGATAAGAGTATGTAATAGTAAAATAATGGAAGGTGAGAATTCGTGTCTAACCCCATATACAGGGAGAAGGGGAGAAGGGCGGGGGGTGATGACAATAATTAATTCAAGCATTCATCTTTGGTACTCTTGGCATTGATGTTTTTCTTGCTGAATGCAACTGTAGTATATGATGCTATGGAAACCAGAGGAGTCATTATTTGACATGGGATACATATTTTCCATGCAGGAAATTGCTGAACTATATGAATCTGAACAAGATATTAAGAAGGCTATGGAGTTCTTTGAAAGGGCAGCTGATTTCTTCCAAAATGAAGAAGTAACAACATCGGCCAACCAGTGCAAGCAGAAAGTTGCTCAGTTTGCTGCACAGATTGAACAGTAAGTCTCTCCCCACCATTTAATGGCAAAAACATTGTGTATTCTTGCCACTTTCCAGCATTACTTGGGGATTTCTTTTTATTTAAAACCTTGTCCAGTTTAAAAGGGATACTCATACTTTTGATAACACAAACATCTTGTGTACATTCTTTGCTTTTACGGCTTTACTTTTTCTTTTCTTTTTTTAATTAGAACCTTCTAGTTTTCTATCTCGGTTCCCATACTCGATACAAAGCTATAACCTACTCCAAATCACAGAGAAGGTAATAGCTGAAAGCTTGAAACGCTTTTTTTTGCTTATCTAGGAGACCTCTTTATAGCTTCTCATTGATACAAATGCTGGTAAATAACCGACAAATATGTTATATTCTGCAGGTACCCCAAGTCTATTGAAATTTATGAAGAAATTGCACGGCACTCACTCAACAACAACTTGCTTAAGTATGGAGTTAAGGGGCATCTTCTTAATGCTGGAATCTGCCAACTTTGCAAAGGAGATGTCGTTGCAATCACCAATGCATTAGAGCGATATCAGGTCTGAGTTTGGCTCTTGTTTAGGATTTTGATATTGCATACCTTATCAGTTGGAAAAATTACATACTTTTTTGTACTTTTGCAGGAATTAGATCCTACTTTTTCAGGAACAAGGGAATACAGGTTCTTAGCGGTGAGTTACTATTATATTGGAAGTATTTTCAGTTTAATGATGTTTAGTTGTTTCATGTTGATTGATTAAAAAACATGAAAACAGCACTTAACAAGGTAGTAATTTTGAGAAAGTCATTGTCGTGTTATGCAGGATATTGCCGCTTCAATTGATGAGGAAGACATTGCGAAGTTCACTGACGTGGTCAAGGAATTTGATAGTATGACCCCACTGGTACGTCTCTTCCATTCGATGTTAAGCGTCCAAGTTCAATAAACACCTATTGCATTCTCTGTGTTTTCTTTCCCATCGGTATAATCTACTCAAATTCGATATTTTGATGTTCGGTGTTGGATTTCCCGTGTAGGATTCATGGAAGACAACCTTGCTGCTGAGAGTGAAGGAAAAGCTGAAGTCCAAGGAACTCGAGGAGGACGATCTTACCTGAGTTGAAAAATTATGAAATGATGTTTGTGTGGTTTCTCCATTTGTAAGATTCGGTTTTTATATTACGCGTACATCGTTCCGTTACACTTCATTGACAATGTGTTGGAACTAAATTGTAGTTGATTTGGGATTTAATCACTGTGTTTTCGACTTTAATTGATCTTTGTGAGTCCGCCGGATTGTAATTTGTGTGTAAATTCAAACCACTGTATGAATTGGGTTTGCTTCTAAAATGTATGGGGTTCTATTGATGCACCAGTCTTCACTTTAACCCTTGTGTTAACCTGTCCATTACATGAGCATCGCTTGGTTTAACTTTATATATATTATTCACCCTTTTGGTTATTGGATTGAATGGAATCAACCGAAAATAACGAACATGATTAAACAAATGTACAGGAAAAGAATATAGTGCAAATCGGAATTTTGATTTCTATCCGATTTGTACTCATGACATGACAAACGGCTCCCATGGGAGGGAGTCTCTGTGCTGTCTGCATGTTATTTTAGATTGTATTATTAATCTAGAATGTTACTGTGTGCTGTCTGCATGTTATTTTAGATTGTATTATTAATCTAGAATGTTACTGTGGTATCTCAACAGTGCAACTAAGTCTTCCTCGTTTATTGGGTATGCATTACTTGCAATATTATCTATTTCCCCTTTTGCACGCGAGCTTTTCCTACCCTTGCATATGATTCGACCCAAAACCTTGTCCTTATTATTTCCCGACAAAGAGTGAAATTCTAAACCATTTTAACACATAAATTAGTGCATCTTTCTAATCAACCAGTCTAATTCACGTCGTGGTTCTCCACCAAAACCTCAAAGACAAAGTATTGAAGTAAAAGCCGAGTTCTGAGTCATTTTCGCCGTGTCAAATTTCAGCAATGGATGAGTCCCACCCTTTCAAGTTCCACTTTTCTTGCCATCTCTCCATTTTGGATAACTTGATGGTTCTTCTACCCATAAGATATGACTCCAATGTCCGCCACTAGATTTTTCATCTTCTCCTTTTTCTTTAATTTCTATTTTTGAATCAACCGATGATTGACCACGCACTTAATATTTATCATAAAAGGAAAAATAAAGAAAAAAAATCGAAAACTTTTATCAACAAACAAATATTCCTAACTTCTAATCCAATCACACTCTTCCACGCGCCACAATAATTTCCCACCTTCCAGCGCGAAGACACAGAGCAAACACAACGTTGTTTTTACTTATTTTATTTAATTGCATTGCTTGCCCCCGGAGTACTGCTTTTCAAAGCCTTCAGCTTTGACCTCCGTCAGAGGGAAACTTCATCAAACGACGCAGTCCTTGGCCAGCAATTCGTGCGGCGGTCGCCGTTTTGCAGATTATCTCGGTCTCCGCCAACCGCTTTCCAAAGTTTGACCCTTTTGTAACTTGCAAAATATTTTGGCGGTTTGTCGTTTTTGGAAACTTGAGCAGCCCCTATTTCTGTTTCAATGGAGGGTCTTTGATTCTTCACAAAAGAACAAGTCTTCAGGGGAAAAAGAAAAACTTTGAAAAGTTACAGTCATGGCTTCTTCTGGTTTCTCCGCCATTATTTAGGTATGTCTTGAGCTCCGCCTTTTTACTTGCATAAAGTTGGTTTGATTCGTTTTTCTGGGCATCGATAATTTTCTTTTATACTTTTAATTAAACCGTGTAATTTAACTTTCTGGGTGCCTTTCAATTGTACATCTGACTACTGTTTTGATGAAAATATGGGTTTTTTAAAATTAGTTTCTGGATTTTTGAAGTATGATGATTTATTTTTCCTTGCAAAATCATGGGTATTGATTAATATGTTGATGATTAGCTAATAGCTAATGAGGGTTTACTGTGGCAGCCTCTTGTTCTTTGTATATCATGAGCTTTTGATCGTATTTTGTGTTTTTATGAATTGGGTTTAATTCTGTATGTGAAATTTCAGTCTTGGTTAGTGGTTTTGGTTCTTTTGGGTTGCTTCCTGGGGATTGAAAGTCTTCTGTTTCAATGTTTTTATTTTTTATTTTTTAACTTGTAGATTCCTTGCTTCTCTTCTTTCCGATAACGCCTTTTAGTTATGTATACTAGAAATCACATTCAATGCATTGATTTGTGTTCAAATTTTAACCTCAGTGGAAACGTTGAAGAAAGAGTGCGCATTGCGACATTGATTTCACAACCCTGAGTCTCTGACACCGATTGGAAGAAAATTGTTCTTTGATTTGAGAATGGTTTCGACTGATAATGGAAACCACAATGAGGAAATTGAAGAATCGAATGGTAGTGAAGTGATGGGTCAAATCCCCTTTGAGGTTTCAGCATCCCGGAAGACTTTTTTAACCAATGAGAAGTCTCCGAAAAGGTTCCCTCCTGATGCTCCTCTTAATAGAGTTAGTTTCTTCAAATTTGGCTCTGCATCTGCCAGTTTCAAGCGGTTGGCTGAGGAGAGAGATGAAATGTCACGATCTGTGGCTTCAAACGGCCATGGCTTTAAAGAACGAATCCATGAGGTTTTTTCTAAGAAAATTGATTGGGTTTCACTCGTGAAAATGGGCAAAAAATGGATTAGAAACCCAATGAACATGGCTCTTTTTGTGTGGATCGTCTGTGTTGCTGTTTCGGGTGCAATTTTGTTCCTTGTGATGACTGGAATGTTGAACAAGGCAATACCCAAGAAGTCCCAGAGAGATGCATGGTTTGAAGTCAATAATCAAATTCTCAATGCACTTTTTACTCTTTTGTGTTTGTACAACCATCCGAAGCGATTCTACCACCTTGTACTTCTGTGTAGATGGAAACCAGAAGACATTTCCAGACTTCGAAAGGTTTACTGTAAAAATGGGACTTATAAGCCCCACGAATGGGCCCACATGATGGTTGTTGTTGCCCTGCTTCATCTGAATTGCTTTGCTCAGTATGCACTTTGTAGTTTAAACCTGGGTTACAGAAGAGCTCAACGACCACCGATAGGAGTTGCAATATGTGTATCTTTTGCTATTGGTGCACCTGCATTTGCTGGCATATACAACATTGTCAGCCCCCTCGGGAAGGATTATGATTTAGAAGTGGATGAGGAAGCACAGGTTCCAATTGGCACTGGTGAAGGAGCAGAAAAATTAAGGTCAAAAACATTTGAGAGAAAATATTCTTTTGCATTTAGGACTGAACAACGAGTCGTTGAGAGTAAACCACAATGGAGCGGAGGAGTACTTGACATTTGGGATGATATTTCTATAGCGTATGTTTCACTCTTTTGTAGTTTTTGTGTGTTCGGGTGGAATATGGAGAGGCTTGGATTCGGGAACATGTATGTTCATATTATGACATTTATTCTGTTTTGCATGGCTCCGTTCTGGATTTTTAACTTGGCTGCTGTTAATATCGACAATGAAACTGTTCGGGGGGCTCTTGGAGTTACTGGCCTAGTTCTATGTCTATTTGGTTTGCTCTATGGTGGCTTTTGGAGGATCCAAATGAGAAAGAGATTCAATTTGCCTTCTTATAACTTCTGCTTTGGTAAACCATCACTCTCTGATTGCACGTTGTGGCTTTGCTGTAGTTGGTGCTCTCTTGCTCAGGAAGTGAGGACCGGGAATTCCTATGACGTTGTGGAAGAAAAGTTTTATAGAAAACAACAGGAAAGTGAAAGCCTTCCACCAATTTCACCTTTGCCTCGTGAAGATGGATCGCTTGAGTTTAGATCTGGTCCGAATTCCCCTCTGGGGAACTACTTAAGCCCAACCAAGAATGGCATCGGTAGTTCTCTGAGTCCAAGCAGACTTTCAGCAGTGAAAGAAGAGTCCCATGTAAGAGGTAAGGATGAAACTATGACCCCACCTGCGCCTTCATTGATACAAAGGGAAGAAACATAGCCCCAAAAACTAAGATAATGTTATGATTTGTGTATGAATTTCTGTAGTATAATTTTGAAACAAGTTTCTTTTCTTTGTGTTCAAATGCATAAATGTTTTTCGTTCTTCAGTTTCTTTTTCACTTTTAGCTAACTTGTGATCGTTGATAGTTTAATAGCACTTGAGAAATTATCTACTCTATTATTACTACCGAGCAATATTTCTTTTCTGAGAGATGTAGTTGCCCATTTCTCTCTTTCTATTATTTTATCTGACTTAGGACTCTTAAGTTGCCTGTGTTTGAATCAGTAATTCTCTTTTGATTCTATTGAGATAGAAACATCTGATTTAAACTCCTGTCAAGTTAGCTGTATTTGTCGTCGAGTTTCTGAAAATGGTAGGGCTGCTTAGACGTTTTGATGACTTTTACATGGTTTTGTAAAAGCCTCATCAACTTCAGAGCTCGTCTTTCTTTTTCCATTACCATAACTCATGCTTTCTTTTTAGCTCTTGAAGTATTGAGTTCAGTGGTTCCACCTTCAGGGGCTTGGGTTAGCAATGAAATAGATGAATTATAGCTTCAGTTACTAAAAGAAGTAATCTTAAGGGTTAAGACGAGTTAACATGTAAATGTGAACGAGTAATAGCTTGAAGCTTCTTCACTTTCGGCCCAATCGTACAATTTATAGAGGATGTTTGTCGTAGGAAGATGTCTCAAGTTCGAATGTTAGGTAAGGAGACTGATAAGTTAGTTTCTCGCACTTCCATTTTCTGGTTCCGTACTCCTCTCGTTTATTTGACTCTTGATTCTATTTGCACAAGTTGATAGGGTGTACTAGTACTAGTGAGAACTTTTATCTCTTTATGTGTTGGAGCTGCCAAAAGTGGCCCTGAAGGCCGGTACCGAAAGCGTAGCTTAGGGGAAGTAAACTATGTTTTCGTTAAGAAGCATTGCTTGGCTAATTACAATTCGAGAAGAAAAACTTGAGTAGGGCAACATGACTAGCTGGATGATCATATATTCTTACAAAGGAGCAGGCCCACTGTATTTGGCCACCATCCAAACTCACGTAGATACAACTCTCAATGGACAAGGTTCCATTCGTGCGAGAGTGGCCTGACCAACTCGTTTTTCATGTTTTGGAAACACATGTTCCTTTCAAATATCAAATACAAGAGTTTTGTTCGTTTAGTCACTAACTCTTGAATTTCATATCAATGATTGAGATTAAAACATTAATAATGCTTCCACTTATTCTTCACCTGTTAAAGGATAAAGAGAAAATTGGACATGTTTAGGTAAGTAATGAAGGAGTCCAATGAGAGTTTTAAAATGAAAACTAATAAAAATGGTTTGAAAATTTTGAGTTTTAACGAAGGACAAAAGAAAAGGTAAAATGAATAGTATCAGGATTGATTTTTTAATGTAAAAATGTGATTTTTCGTTAAAGTAAACAGTATCGAGAATTTTTCGTTAAAATTCTCTAGTTTTAAATCCTTTATCTGTATTAACCACAAAGTTTTGTTCCACTTGGCTGAGAATCATAATCCACTTGACAAGAATATAAATATCATAATCCACTTTCCTTGAAAGCACAACTAGTGCCGGTCTTTGTCGCTTTTACCCGCGGTGGCCTTCCAAACTATTTACCTGCGGTGGCATCCTTTGCGACATGCCGATGAGTCATCGTCACTTGTATTTGCCTTTCAACTTCTTCTTTACTGTGAACCTGCTGTTTTCAAAGAGTGCATGATTACAAATGTATGGACATTGGTAAGATTGCATGATTAGAAATGTATGGACATTGGTAAACTTGGAGCTGTTCAAGCCAGAGACGGATGCACCTTGGGATAAGGTGGGTCAACTGACTCTCTTAAATTCAAAAAAAAAATTCATGGAAGAATTGGGGTTGCCCTTTGAAAATGTGAGATACCCTTGAAAGTTGCCCTTAATCTGTTCGAGTTTGAAAAAAAAAAAGTGCGAGATTGTAGGTAAATTACCCCGACAACTAATCTAAAAGCCGTTTGGTTTCACCGGCTGTTTTTTTGTTATATTGGAAGGTTTCAAAACTTAAACCTAACATACTTTTACCCATGACCCTAGAAACATTTCAAGTTCAACTAAACTTTGCAAGTGGTGGATTCTTCTGCTTTTTAAGTTCAAACTTTTCTTGTAGTGTAAACTAAAGTAATAATATACTTTATTAAAAAAATATTAATTTTGAAAAAGGGCAAGTTTATCAACAAAAATAACCTTTTTTTTTTTTTGTTAAACGATAGATTTGTGATTATGTATTAGATTAGGAAGCCAACGAGGTTCGAACGTACGTCATAGTGCAAGAACAACATTCCTTTTCACCATTACTGTAGAAAAGAGCAATTTGCAAAATATATTTTATTCATAATGAACAATTTTTTTAGAATATAACAAGGCACCGACTACTTAAAAGATACTAGGTTTTTGTTTTTGTTTTTTTTTTTTTGGTTTTTTTTTTTAAATATTAGAGGTATTTTAACATCACTTATAGGTATGATTTCAATAAAAAATAGTATTTTCATAATTTTTTTTATTAATAAAAAAATTCATTAATTAATAGAGATAAATCATACAATTATAAATTTAAAAATTTACATTTAGTAACCCACGAAGCCAATAGCGTAGAGAAATTAAACAGACTTTAGAGCCACCGATACATTAACGGAGTAACGGAACTAGGTGGGTCCCGAACGGAAAGAGAAGAAACAGGTGGCGCCAAAATGGTCAAGAAAAGTTGGCTCGACGGCTTCCTTCCCTCACCTTCCTCTCTCCCTGGCGATGCGCGTGCCAGAAAATTAAGGGCCACTCCATCGCATGCCAGCTGTTCCTCACCACCAAGCCTATAAGAGCACGCCACGTCATTCATACCCCCTACCTTATCCCCCACAATAGGATCTTAATCCTCGTTGGATTCTCTTTGTGAAAATCCAAGGATTCGTAAATTATAACTATTTATCGTACATTGTGCGATTAGAAATTATTTTAAATATTTTTATTTAAAATTAAACACAAATTTTATTTAATAAAAACTAACTGTACATTATGGAATTAGAAATTATTTTAAATATTTTTATTTAAAATTAAACACAAATTGTATTTAATAAAAATTTACAATCAATAAACACAATTCACAAATATCTGATCCTCAACAAAACGATTCACAGATATCTGATCCACAACAAAAAATCAGGAGAGGATCCTGTTGGCCTACGATAAGGTTGGATTTTCGTTGTCATGTCCGCGTAATTGGCGGGAAAAAGGCCATACTCCCCTGGCACCTCCACCATCCACCTGCTATAAAACCCCACCTTCATTTCCTTACCAGAGATCCCACTTCACATTTCCTCCCAATTCCATCTCTCTTTCCAAAACCTCCACTTTCTCTCTCTAAAACCCTTACTTTCTCGCTCTAAACCCGCCACAGAGGCCTAGGCAAGAACTGGCTAACTCTCTGGAAGCTCTGGAAGACGCTGAGTCCAGCAATCGAAGGGTGGTGCTCGCCCTTTATGACGCCCTGAGCTCCCGCGACGTCGACACGGTGCTCCAGATCGTCGCCCCCGACCTCGAGTGGTGGTTCCATGGTCCGCCGACCCACCAGTTCTTGATGCGCCTCCTCACCGGCTCCCAAAACGAATCGTTTCAGTTCGTCCCCGAGTCCATCGCCTCCTTCGGCCCCACCGTCCTCGTCGAGGGCTGCGACCGCGACTGCTCCATTTCCTGGGTCCACGCCTGGACCGTCGCCAGTGGTGTAGTCACCGGCGTCCGCGAGTACTTCAACACTACCCTCACTGTCACGCGCCTCGGAAACAACAGCCACAGAAACTCTCCCGCCTCCTCCGATAAATCCTCGTCCGGGTTTTCCTACAAGTCGTCGTCGTTGGCGGCCGAGATTACCTCGTTCCATCTCCCGTCGGTTTGGGAGAGCAGCGTCTCCAATCCGGCCGGGAAGTCCATGCCGGGTCTGGTCCTCGCAATCTAAAAAGCCATAATCCCCTGCGGTCCTGTGCAGTGGAGTCTAGTACTACTAAATAAGCGGGAGCTGAGGTGTCATAGCCTCATTGGCTGCCTATTACTCGTTATGAGCTGAAGTCCTACTGTACTCTTTTTCGCTTTTTGCCTTTTTCTTCTTTTTTTTTCTGAAAGTTAGATTGTGTGTGGTGCTGGTGTTGGTGTAACCATGGGGTCGAGGTCCTTTTGGTCATATCCGGACGCGGCTGTAGCGGTGTTATGGTACTCTTCTATTTCAATAAAGACGTGTTTGCTTAATAATCTTTGGAGCTTTTTCGATTTTTATACTAATACTAATATGAATAGACAAAATAAAAGTGAACTTTAACGAAAAATTTCCGTACTGTTTACCTTAAAGAAAAATCATAATTTTATGATAAAAAATTAATTTTTGTATTATTAATTTTACTTTTTATTTTGTCATTTTCGTTAAAATTCAAAGTTTTCAAATTTTTTTTATAAATTTTCCTTAAATAAAACGTGAAAAGAAGTAGATATTAAGGTAGATTTGGCGTGTAGGACTAAGCCAAGTTTATTGAAAAGAAAAACCTTAAGAAGTTTTTTAAAGCGGAACTCTTTATTGATTATCTGTTACCTCGTAATTTAATATTAATCTCAATGCAAATGTTATAAAATATTATGCTTATTTAACGTTAATTTATATGTCAACATTATAAAACACTGCTTCAGCCCTCCCTTGTCAACAACGATGCTTCGGATCTAAGTCTTGGAATCGGATCGGTGAAGCAAGTGTCCTTCCCATCAATGACAAAACCAATCAATCAAACAAAGTAATATGCTTTTGGGTTTTGATGGGCTGTGCATTTGATTAGGGGCATTACTACGAACGACGAAAACATTCATGGAATGTGTTCTTCATGGCTCGTTAGGATAGTGAGTGATACGCCTCCAGGTACTATCTCCCACCCTGACAGTGTTATTGTAATTGCTATGACAGATGAAAAAAAATTCATTATAAGAAAGCGAAAGACATGAACTTAGAAAGATCACGAAGTTTTCACGACTATACTTGACAATAAAACATATGGATTTGTTCGCAACAATGTCAAAGTAAAAGATATATGAGATCATTTTCAACCGAAGGCTGGCCAGAATGCTTGTTTTAGTCCTGAGGGCTCATTTTAACCCTATGGTCATCCAAGATATTAATATTTTAATGAATAATACAAGATCATATTTGACTTCATCTCTAACCAAGGATCAAAGGGTCATAGGGCTCATTTTAGCTAGTCATAAAAAACCGTATCCAACTGAGGACCAAAGAGCCAAACATAATTTATTATTTAAAATTAATGTTATTTCATATTGTGTAATGTTGTTTCAAGTTGTTTAATGTTGTTTCATGTTATTTAATTTAATTTAATGTTATATAATGGCTTAGGAAGTTATAGGAAAAAAAAAATAGAACTTAAAAATTTTGTAAAAAAAAATAAAAATAAAAATAAAGGGCCTACTATTCCTGTTGGATATAACCGACATGAATAAGTACAATGCTGTCGGATATGACCGACAGGAATAATGAAAATTTTGGCCAGCCCGGAGGGCTGGTTGGTTGAGTTGGCTAGCCGGTTGGCCCTTTGGTCCTTTTTGTCCAGTGGAGCCCACGAGCCTTTTGCCTTAGCCCTCGGTTGAAGACGGTTTTCGAGCTATTTTCGGCTCTCTGGACCCTTCATTTGGAGATGGACTGAGTATGGACTGAGTATATGCGTAATCTTATTGTAAAAATCAAATGATGTGTATGTTTGTACCGTCCGGAGACAGAGACACCTCTTTTTCGCCCTATATAAACCTACTTTCTTGCTGTTACAGACATAATCTTATGTTCTGAATAATTTCCTTACAATAGCTCCTCATTTGCCTTCACGCTTATCCTTTCTCCAATCCCATGGCTTCTCAGGGTTTGACGAAGCCCACAACCCAACTCGCTGCGTCCGAGCCTGTTCTTCCCACTGTTTTGATTGAAACATGCGAAAATCAAATGTAGCTCTATACGAGTTCTTGCTGACATTATGTAGTTTTTCGTTGTATTAATCGCGCACTTCATCAAATAAGATACAGAATTTGTACGATTCTACTCACCCTTGCGAATTCTGGGCGTTTGTCGTAGGCTGCGTAATGCCATGCACACCCGTTCTTGAGCATTACTTCCTGGATGAGATCGTAAACGGATGTCAATACTTGTTGGTGCCATATTAAAGTTAGCTGCCATATAATACCTGTACAAATGTGCCATTGCTGTATATGTCGCCTACGCAGCGTCCATAACGATCTTCCCCGTAGATAAGAACCCTCAAGCACTTGCCCTGAATAAGCTTAACCAGCTCCTGTTTGGCTTCTTTTCCGTAGGGCATTGAACTCTCCGGCGCATCTATACCCCTGTTTTCTCTTCAGACTCAATTAACTTTCACTAGCAGGATATGTTGCTGCTAGTTGAAATCACATAAACAGATGATTTTACCTCAGTCGAATCCTATACTTTCGGGCAAGGACCTCCTCATTTTCAATGTTCAGTACCCTGAATGGAGGGGGAAAAGCAATTAGAAACCTTTTTCTGCATTGGAAATGATTAATTAAACGAAGTTAATGCAAGCGGCACATGAATATCCAACCGGTATCCAGCATCAATGATCTTCTGGTGAAGTGCATCTGCCCTTGTATAGTTCCTCACGGCGCGTGCTTCTGATCTTTCAATGGCAGCTGTTTGCACATCGCTCGGAACACAGGATGACTCCCTGGGATCCTCTGTGCTGACATAGACCGTCACTGTATCGCCATCTGCAATCGCTTTTACATCAACCTGGTTTCATCAAAATGAATCACCTATCAGAATTCCTAACTACTTTGCAGGCACCTGGTTGTGGTTAAAAGCAATAGTTTATATTACCGGAAGCGTCTGGAACTCAAACTTTACTCCTTGAGGCAATGATGTTGGATCCTCAGCGGAAATATTGAGGCCATAGAAAGCCAACACACCCTACAGATAAGCAATCACAAAAGCACTTTTACGTTACTGTATTTCATTAAAGTTGTGAAAAGCATGTAATGGTCGGAATTTTGTGGCAATGTACCTCAACATCCGCCTTTCGATGTCCTTTCAGGGTTTGTATGACAAGACTAGCCGCTTCTTCGGGTGTTCTTGGTGGCGGTTTTGCTTCCCTCCATGTCACAACTAGTTTTCTATACCTTTACAAAGTTGGGAATTTACAGAAATTTAACTCATATGGATATAAATTTCTCCACAGTCTGACCTTTTTTATTCATAATTGCAGATTAAGAGCCCGTTTAGACATGCTTTTGAAATAACTGAAAGCGTTTTTGATGAAAATATTTTTTGAACCAATTCTTAATAAAAATGCAAGTAAATTCTGAAAAAACATTTACATGCTTCCTGGAAGAAGCATAAGTTTAAGTACTTTTGGAACCAAAAAACATTTTTCCTAAAAAAGCTTTCAGTAATTTTAAAAGCACGTTCAAACGAAACTAATGAGATAAATTGCAAATCGTTTGCTAATTACCAGTTAGCTTGAGCTTTCCTGGACGAGACAACATGCTGACCGAGCCCTTCTGGGACCTTAAAAATCACAAATATACAAAATTGAGAAGAAGAAAAAAAAAAGTCAACTTTAAGAAAATGCGATCGAAATTAACAAAACCCAGAAACGTAAAAACCAAAAAATCATCATCCATTTACTCAGATTAAGCTTTTTACATATCGAAAGAACGAGAATTGCGAAGAAACAAACTGCATTTCCGACCTTAAGAACCGAAAAAGTGATTGAACGGTTGAATTAGTGGTCAAAAGGTTACCTGAGAGGTGATCTCGAAGTTGTAGAGGTCTTGGGCAAGAGCCGAAACGCCGACAGTGGTGGCGGAGACGCCGTGATGGCCAAGTGGATCAGAGTAGTCCCCGCCGGTGGTGGTGGGTTTGCAGCATTGGCCAAAGAGGAACCTTAGGAAGCTTCCCAACAACCCCATTTCTCAAATTTCCCAGCAATCTTCTGAGCCTCCGGAGGCTCAGAGCTGTAAAGTAATTGGACCCAGAAGAAGCTGAACAAGCAAGAAAAAGGGAAGACTTTTTAGGTTGATGGAAAGGAGATTATAAATAAATCATTGGTTTTTGGTGAATTGGATGAAGCAAACAGGAAATTGCCAACCGATGAGATATGGAAGCGGAGAGAGGACGCAACGAATCATTGAACAGATGGACACGTGGCGTGTTGTGGTGTTGTTGGTCAACGGTTAATGTCAGCATCCCAACTGGAAGATATTTGTTCAGTTTGGTTAGTTACTGAAATCAGTCTTTTTTTTTTTTTTTTTTTGGTAAAGGGGTTACTTTATTAGTAAAACACAACTTAATTACATGATTAAAGACCCAAATACATGGGAGAGGATTTCTCCGGACCCAAACCCTTCGGATCCTTCTTCTTTAAAGGCCGCGTTGGCGTCGTGCTTCTTAAAGTCAGCATCGTGGCTTCTTCAGAGCTAGTTACCAACAACGTTGTTATAGTCGTCGACGATCTTCTATATAGAAGTTTTCTATAAACATACAAGAAAAAAAGTGAAGAAGAAGACCTAGGAGTGAAGGAGAAGGATTATTGAAGAAGAGGAATTGAAGAAGAAGCAGCAGCAGAAAAGAAAGAAGAAGAAGGAGGATCGGGAGAGTTTGGGTCCGAAGAGGATCCTCTCCCCAAATACATAAACTACACAAGCAAATGATAGACGTCATATGGTTTTAGATTTGTGATTTTTGGAAGACATATGATCTTTGAAGAAAGACCTAAAAAAGATCAACGATTTGAATCTTAAATCCCATAAAAAATTGTGTAACAAAAATTGGTGCCGCAGATCATCCCCCGTATAATTGTATATAGCTAAATAAGCTTTACAAGTATACTATCATGATTTATTTCTTTTTTGTCTACGCAACTTGCACATGACTAACTGCTATACGACCAAAGATATATCTTTTTTGGGTCTCCTAAGCATCAAAAGACAATAATAAACGGTTAAGACTTTACTAAAAAGAGTTAGTTAAATCTTAACCGCTCATCATGAAAAATAATATACGGAAAAAGAATTATGCATGTGATGAGTGCTGTAATCAGATTAGATATAAGCGGCTTGTAAAGGATTTCAGCCCAACTGTCCAAAGAAGCCCAGTTTTCATGTACCTCAAGAGTAAAAGGATTTCCAATCCCAAGGCCTGCAACAAAATCTGTTGACCTGCCAGAAAAGTCATGAGCCTCCCTTCCATCCACACTGTCCACTCACGTTTGGTTCAAATTAGCATAATTTTTAGGAAATTTCAACTAAAAGTTCACGGTACTGTTCATTTTAACGAAAAATCATATTTTTATACTAAAAAGTCAATCCTAATACTACTCACTTTACCCTTTATTTTGTCCTTATCATTAAAACTCAAAGTTTTCGAGCCATTTTCATTAGTTTTTCTTAATTTTTTTATTTGGATCTTTGACAATGAAAATTGATAGGAATGGTCATAAGTTTATCTATCATAAATCATTTTGATTATTTCATAAAAAAATTGTCAATATCTTCGTTAAGGACAAAGTCTATCAATTTATAAGGATATTGATAAATTTTTCACAGTAAGCCAAAATGATTAACGCTAGACAAACTCAGGAAACACTTTTAATTTTTATTATCAGAGATTAAAGTAAAAAATTATGCTAATTTCAGAGACTATTTTGATTAAAAAACATAACAATGGATGTCAGCAAAGAAATAATGGCACTAAGTTGGGATCATGAACTCGAAAATGCCCTTAAAAAAATAAAAATAAAAAGAAATGTTCATGGTGGAAGACTATTAGTGGTCCTTTTCCATGTTATTCTTCCACCAAAATTCGCGGTTCATTGTGCATTTCTCCGTGTGAACCGAATATTGCAACCCTCCAAAGTTTCGGTTTCCTTCAAATACATGTCGACACACAGTACTTACAATTTTTCACATCGTTATAACGATACATTGCCTTTTAGAAATACGTCACCACTCTCGATAATTTTAAACACCAAAATTATTACTTTTCGCAAAGTTTACGCACTTAATGTGGACGGGTATTGAATGAAAATCGTCAATATAATGGGCCCTCGTTCTTGAATAAGTTTTGAATAAAACAATATATTCCCGTTCTTTGCCCCAACCAAACCCGGCAGCTTTCATGATATTTGCCCGCCCTACATGGCCTTGTTGCTTTCAAGCCAGAAATCAAGAGCATAGCAGCTTTACACAAAGTGGAAAATTTAAAATTTAAAATAACAATAAAGTCTTATTTCATTAAGTGGAGTCGACTGTATAAATTTTATAATGTCGTTGTGCTTGGTATCGCTTCAAGTCTTTCGTTAGCTTCAAAAACTCTATGTCTTTTCCGAATTTATTCCAAATATTGCATTGTTTTGAACCTCTGTCTTATAATCGCATCTTCTAATCAAAGCATATGTAAATCTTTGTTTCGCATGCCTAAATCTCTCGTCTTTTCTTGATTGCGGCCACTTCAACTCTTTTGGAAAAAATTCCAGTCAATCAATTAAAGAATCCAATACCTCATTCACCACCGTTTATTAATATGTCTCAACTTTCGGTTCACTATGAAAACACATCAAGAACCACCACCCTTATCTCTTCTCCTTCCCCTTCCACCTCTTTCCACACTCAACGGTTTCCATTTTTTTGCTCAAATCCCTCAAGATTAAATGGGAAATGTAAGCCAGATCCATCTTAAATTGCTGAAATTTTATGGCTTTTGATCTTGATTGAACTAATGGAGCCTATTTTTCTGTTGTTTTAGGTGGTGGAATTGAAGGTGGGCTTGCACTGCGAGGAATGCATCAAGAAAATCTTGAAGGCCATCAAGAAGATTGAAGGTAATTCATGTCTACTTTCATGCTTTAAACTACGGTGAAGAGCGTCAGGATCCACACCGTAAATGTGCGCACAAGCGAAGCAAGAACAACCATAACTAGCTTGCGTATTTGCACGACTGATCCTAACACTTGCAAATAACATGTCCCTTAAACTACTTCCTACCCATTTTTTGATTGCTTCTGCTCTTTCTGGCTAGCAGATATTGAAACATACAACGTGGACACACAACTCAACAAGGTCACAGTGACCGGAAACGTTACGGAGGAAGAAGTCGTTAGGGTTCTTCAAAAGATTGGAAAGATGGCAAGCACTTGGGAAGGAGAGCAAGCAACCTCCTGAATCAGAATTCAATCACACAGCCTTCAGTTGCTAGCAAAACGGAAAATAATCAAATATTTCGATCGGACGGACAGGAGAGACTCGATCTTCACTGCAGAGATGAAACCACTGCAGAGATGAGTACTCTTAACCGCTCGAACTAAACTGCGGCCCATGTAATCAGGCTTCTCACAGCCTTCAATTTTGTAATTTAATTTCTGTTTAAATAATAATTTTCCTTCCCAGAGTAAATTAGTTGCTTAAACAAGATCTAATTAGTCGCTAATTAGATTTAATTTATTGCTCAAATCAAAGTTACAAGCGGTAGAACACATGTAAATGAACAGACGGTGAAAGCTGGATACATGCTTTATCTACGAAAAAAAAGGCTACATCAAACTCGGTGATCCAGAGCCGACCGAATCGGTCTACCGCGGCTGCTGAATCGGCCTCGGACTCACTTTCACGTTGACAATCTTCGGAGCCTTTTCGATGTACCTCGGCGCCTCCGCCGCGGGTCGGCCCTTCCGCCATTTCAGCAATCCCAACGACGCCAGCTCTTTCTTCAAGTCCTTCTCTTGTTCCTCCACCGCCGCTGCACACCACAAAATTTTAAACAGAGTCAGATCGGAAACTTGATCGAGTTGACTCAGAGTGAAAGGTACTAGACTCGTTAGGGACTGCTTCTGTAGGAAGCACTTCCGCTGCTTTTTCTAGGAGTGCTTTTGTTGGAAAATATTGAAATTTTTTCTTCATTCTTGAAAAAGCATTTGGATTGTTTACTGGGAAAGCACAAGTGCTTCTATGATCTAGAAGCAGTTATAGTTAGAAATACTTACGCTGAGTGCGGGGGGAGTGATGGTGGTTCTCCACGTCGTCGAAGAAGGCGTCGATGTCGGGGAGGAGGTCAGGATCAAGAATATCGGGAAAGGCGGCGTCGTTTTGGGGATCTTGGAAGCGCTCCTGGAGCCAGTAGTCCTGGAACCAAGGGGAGGACTGAACCAGGGCCCACCATTCGGCGGAGAAGTCCTCCACCGTCCGATACGCCAGCGGCACGAACATCGGAGCGTTGGGATTCAGATTCGACGACGTCGTCGCGCTCCTGGAGATCACGTCCATGGCCAGTTCGCTGTTTGCTTTGCTTGCTGTCAATCTCGAAACGACGTCGCTGAGAGAGAGAGCGAGACAGAGAGAGAGTGATACGTTTAAGGAGATGAACGAGCGGATAAGGATAAGAGTGGAAATATTTTACTATAAATAGGCAAATTAATGAGTAAATGCAGACAAATTAATTAATATTTTAATTGAAGGGCGTAAAAATTGGGGGATTGGTCGGTTACTCACTTTTAGTGGCCCACAATTTTTTTTTTTTTTGGTAACTACCCGCAGTTTTACTGGATTTCCCAATTTGCCCACTGAGGCCTAGAAATTTCTTTACTTTGTGACATATGGGTAGAGAGTGACGCAGGCCCACTGTTTTTTCATGCCACGAGGAAGCCACTTCGGTCTTATCCGCTTACTGGAGAATCCTAGAATGCATAGTTTCATGTCCTGTTCCAGGATTTTTAGCCGTTTGATACTTATTAGTAGTCATTGTGTGTGCGCGCGGCGCTTGTTTTTTTAACTAAGGATTTAGAGTTATGTATGAGCCAGTTCATTCTCGAAAAATCTCCAATCTTGATCTTGACATTAACCATAATACGTTCTTGAAAGGTGGAATTCTAATGTATAATTAGCTAAAACTCCATTTTGTGCTAATGGTATAACGCACCTGCATTTGCTTCATGTGACGTTGTCTAATAGACACTGAGTTGCACCATAACGATGTATTGTGAGTTGCTCCCCAAATTGTGGTTGCTAAATCATGTGACAAAAGGGTATGAGTATCGTGGAGAGTTAAAATTTAGTTCAAACTGCAAGGAAAGATTCAAACTTAGATACTTTCGAGCACACCTCCTTTTGCTAATGTGACCACGTTAATTATCATAAAATCCAAATAAATCAAAATTAACCGATTCTTCTTTCTAGTGCTTCATTAGTTAACATCATCAATCACTAGCTAGCAGTCGTATCAGTACGCTCTTTCCTAATCTATCACCTTGTAGCCAATAAAATTGTAGCCTTATTAATCTTTGGATTAATGTTACTAATTACCTTATATTTAGGTTAATAAATAATAAAAAATTAAAAAAAATATATAGAATAATCATGCATGCTATAGCTAAACACCCGCAGTTTTCTAAAGGCTCGAATTTAGATTATCTATTTTGTAGGATATAGCTCACCCGTCAAAGTCTTAAATTCCCAAAATATCAGCTTCACCTCCCATTCCTCTCTCCGACTCTGTGTGTTTGTGTATGGTACCTGTTGCATTCACTTCTTCTTTCTTCGATTTTTCGGTATCTTTCTTTCGTTCTTCCTTTCTTTTTCTTCTTCCTCTTCCTTGTGGTGCCCAGCCCAGATGGGCTTGGAGATAAATACGTTGGTTACAGATATAGAACAGGCCATAGACAATGTGAGTTTGGTGTGCCAAGCTCCCCACGGCAGCATTGTTTCCGGTGGACTAGGACGCTATCACAACCCTCTCAGATCCTCTACGTCTCTTTTTCTGCTGCAGTTATCTGCCATTGCCATTGTTTCCCAGTTGATCAATCTCTGCCTCAAACCCATGGGACAGTCCACCATCGTTTCTCAGATGTTTGTACGATTTCAATCTCTACATTAACAAAACCTGTACCTACATTTGGACACCATTTCTATATGAACTAATTCGCCATGCTTTCTTTTTGTTGCATTAAAAAGGGTAAAATTAAAAGGAAGCACAGCATAAAATTAACTCGAAAATCAGCATGTATTATTCTGTATGAACAGAGGATGATTATGTAGCTATATATTCCGTGTGTATCTAACAAATCGAAAATGTTTACCTTCTTCAGGGTGGTGTAATATTTGGGCCATCACTTCTGGGGCACAGAAAGGAAATTGCAAACACCATCTTCCCGATAAAAGGCGCTAATGTGTTTGAAACTATTTCAACATTCGGCCTCATGTTCTTCCTTTTTTCAATAGGAGTGAAGATGAATGCAGGCAGAATGATAAGGCCTGAACGAAGAGTGGTTGCCATTGCACTTTCAATGTTCTTCTTCACCTTGGCACTCCCCTTATGCCTAGCCATGACAATGAGAAAATATGTTGCAATGGACGAGACCCTTAAGACGGCTCTCCCAACTATAACTGCAGCACAGGCTGTATCGGGTTCCCCTGTGATTGGTTGTTTACTAACCGAGCTCAAGCTAATGAACACAGACCTTGGCCGCCTGGCCCTCTCTGTAACAATGTTTGCCGATGTTATTGGCATCAGCATGGTTGGGATTGCCATGGCAATTTTGGGTAACAAGACAAAAAGTGCGTTAGTTCCAGCTTTGGAAATAATAACAGCAGCAGTTTTTATTCTTTCGATTATATATGTGTTCAGGCCAACAATTCTATGGATGCTAAACCGTATAGAGGAAGGGAAATCTGTCAAGGAGTCATATATCATTACCATTTTCCTGTTTGTTCTTGTGTGCGGATTTCTCAGTGAGCTCGTCAGCCAGCATTACCTGCTGGGACCTCTAGTGCTTGGTTTTGTCGTGCCTGAAGGGCCACCTTTGGGATCTGCATTGGTGATGAAGTTGGAAATTATGGCTACAGGATTGTTCTACCCAAGTTACCTTGCCAATAGCGGGCTGAGGACAAACATCTTCAGGATTAATCCTCGGTCTACGTGGATTATGGGGTTTCTTGTTCTCTTTTCTGCCCTGGTGAAGATAGGAGCAGTAATGTTACCAGCCACCTATTTTGATGTCCCTACACATGAAGCTTTTGTGCTCGGCATTATCCTTAACGCAAAAGGCATCACTGAGCTTGTTATGTTCAATATCTGGAAGCAAGGCAAGGTCTGAATCTCAATCACTAATTTAAACTATCTTTTTCTCTAATTGTTTTCAGTACGATGCTCACCTCGGATGATATGATGAATCTTTTACAGATTCTGACTGATCAAGAATTCGCGCTGTCCGTGTTCTCAGTGATAGTGATGACAGCAATTGTAACACCTTTGATAAAGTTTCTTTATGATCCTTCAAACAAATACACAGCACTTAAAAGAAGTACTATCCAGCATTTGAAGCGCGAGTCAGAGCTCCAAATCCTGGCCTGTATCGACAACCACGACAATGTTCCCACTGTCATAAACGTACTGGAGATATCAAATGCCACAGAAGAGAACCCTGTTGCAGTCATAGGACTCGTCCTCACCGAGCTTGTGGGGCGAACCAACCCTATTCTTGTGGCACACCAACCCCATGACAACTTGGACAACAATACAGCCATGTCCTGCCATATTGTCAAAGCACTGAGGCAGTACGAGCAGCATAACGAAGGGTGCGTATCCCTCCAAGCATTCACTTCCATCTCACAGTATATAACAATGCATGAGGATGTTTGCCGGGTAGCATTAGAGAATAGGGTTAACCTGGTGATCCTGCCATTTCACAAGCAATGGGCAGTAGATGGCAGCATTGGGGCAGTGAACCGAGCTCTCCGGTCCATGAACAAGAATGTCCTCGAAATGGCGCCTTGCTCGGTCGGAATTCTCATTGACCGGGGACTGCTAGCAGGGACGGTGTCAGTTCTAACCAGCCAGTATATATTCCATGTTGCTGTGATCTTCATTGGTGGTGCAGACGATGCAGAGGCACTAGCCTATGGTGCTCGCATGGCAAGACATCGGAGCGTGGATTTAACAGTTGCCCGGTTGCTTCTCTTTGGTGATGAAAACAGTAAAGAACGGAAGCGGGACACTGACCTGGTTGATGAATACCGGCTAGCTAATGCAGACAATGAGCGGTTTGTTGTCGTGGAAGAGCTGGTAAGAGATGGAGCAAGATTGTCTGCTGTTATCAAATCAATGGTGGATTGTTTTGATTTGATATTGGTAGGCATGCACCATCAGGACTCCCCACTTCTTTCGGGGCTTGGTGAGTGGAGTGAGTGCCCGGAGCTTGGAATCATCGGGGATATGCTTGCTTCCTCGGATTTTCATTGCTCAGTTTCTGTACTAGTGTTGCAGCAACAGAGAATAGGAGGGAAACCAGTTAGTCGGAATCAACCAGTTGACAGAGAACCACTAATTCAGGATGCACCACCTGAGGAAACAGTAAGAGGATCCTGGACAATTACAGTTAATGAATAGGAAATAGAGTTTAGAAACTCTTCCTTTCTCATATTCTTCTTTTCTCTATCAACTTAACCCCCATTCATTTTTCTGTAAATGATACCATTTTGGGTTCTTTTTGTACTTTGTTTTTCAAGAGTAACATAATGTAATTTTCCGAAGAAAAAGGAAAAAACAAAACAAAACTCTTAACAAGGGAGTGTTATTAACCAAAGATAGAATTTATATTCATCCTCTACATACATACTAGTACATTCATAAAAAAACCTTTGACAGAAAATCAACTCCTCGTCCCCTTGCGGCATATGGATCACCTGCAAAGTATCAGTCTCTGATATTTCGATTAGTTCAGTAACATCTGGGGAGAAATGTCCAAATGTTGAAGAGAAAATATTTGCACGTCGAGGTTTCTCCATTCATTTTGTTTATGAGATAATTTCAATCTATTTTCTTTCCTAGTACCTCCTACCTACAGATTAGATGAGATTCGGAAACTATTCTCACGCACTGAGCATTTAATTCCATAATACTGCTTTTGTGATCACCAAAATTGACAGAATTGTAATAGTGATCACCAATATTGACAGAACTGTATTACATTAAGGAATTTACAACAGGGGACGTAACCGAATTGATACATGTAAAGCTAAGGACCAAAATCCGTTTCTTTGAGATCTCTCCCAGCAGATTTTAAAGAAAATTCTGCAAACTAGTATGAAGATCTAAAGTGGGAAAATATCACCTCATTTACTTTGGATTTCATCTAAACTTGTCTCCTCCGTGTTGTTACCTTCCAGTGCTGGCATTTGGTTAGTAGAATCGGGTATTTCTGGCATTTGGTGAGAGGATGACTCGCTCTTCTGAGATTGTAGTCCAGTAAAGCGTGCAAGATCAATCCATTGCTGCAGCAGTAAAAATGAAACATTGAAAATGACATTGGGAGAAAAATTGATCTAACGGCATACAAACTAAGTGTGTCACGATTTTTACCAAAGGTTTTTATAAACAACAGTGCACTATCATCAGTCTACATAATTACAAATTAATACAATAGTGGGACAAGCCAGATACTCTAAGACACATACACACATAACTACAAATTATTTTCTAAAAGACGTTCTGAAAAGATCTGCACTTTCCACTCTGACAAATATACACTTTAAAAACATAGCGGCCATAATTACAAATACAGTAACGGGATGAGCCAGGTATTTATGCTTCCAGTAAGAGTGATAATATGGTTGCCATGGCTAAGTTGATCTTTGAAAAATTAAAGGAATTTTAACTTGCAGAATATCAAGATGATTCTGACCTGAGTTCCCCAATACGAGTTTATTGTCCGAGAAACAAAAGACAGCAGATTTACAAGTAATGTTTGAGAAGCAAACTCGTCAGAAATTCGATGCTCTATTACTCCAGCAATAATCTGCATCAGAATTAAGTTTCAAGTTAATGCCAAAAGGAAACATAAGACATGATTAAGAATTTACGATGTATAAATATGCTTTCGTTTTGTTATATTGAAGAGAAAACTTGTCCTAGATAATCTTTGGTTGACGTTATGAGCTTCATTTCAATTTATAATCTTTGGATGTCCCACAGGTTGTAGCTGGCTCTCACTTCAACAACAAACAACAACAAAGCCTTTTCCCACTAAGTGGGGTTGGCTGAATGATAAAAAAGAAAGAATTTTTGTGGGCATCGGTTTCACAAGAATGTTGAGATATATACCCATTTTCCTTATTCATTCTCATGGGTTTCACCATTACTGTAAAAAAACTGTTTCCCTGTATCTTCCATTTTTATTCTCAAAAAAAGAATAAAAGAAGAAAACAAGATGGCAAGTACTTTCTTTACCTGATAACGGAGATTTGCTGATGTTCCGAGAAAGGATGAATAAATTATTGCTGTTTTAAGTATTGGAGTTCTTTTCTTTTCCTGATCACTAATCAGAGTTGGATTAATGAATTTGCGAACAGCAAACAAACCATTTGAGGCAGCAACAGCCGCAATGCTTGAAATGAATCCAACACCAGCTAATTTTAAACCACCCAGAAACACAGATGCAAGTCTATAATTGATACTCCAATCCTTCCCCACAAGATTCTTCTGAAACGCATTATCTGGGATGGACCCAAGGAGACCTTTAATGGCATCCATGCCATCAGGCGCGTTCATCTCATCGGCATATGAAAGGAATGACAATGTTGGGGCGGGAAGCCACACTGTAAAGAAATCAACCACTAATCCCCTTAGAGTATCTGTAAAAACATAGTTCAGCTCTTCAAAGAAATTTTCTCTGCGCTTCTCATACTGTGCTATGAGAGTAGTAGTTAATGATATAGCTTCTTCTATAGCTAATCTATTCAAGAATTTAGGATCTGCCAACAATCTTTCCCTGAAACCCTGCACGAAGATGAGCAATAGTAAACTTGTGTGCTCTTCAGAATTTGCTTCACTGTCATCAATTGGTTTTCACCTTTCGATCTGATATAAATATGACAAACTATTCTAAAGATCAAAAGTTTCAAATTCGCACACCTGGAAACGTTGAGCAAGTTCTGCTAGAAGAGGATACTGCTCCAGATCAAAGAAGTTCTGTAATACCTTTGGGGATACCAAACCAAGATCCAGTCCTTTCTGAAGGTCCTGAAAAGCATGCCACAGTTTAGTGTTCTCGAGAGATGGAAAGCAACACCATTAAAGTCAGTTGATATTTTCGAAAAGCAGATGTAATGTGCAAAGCCACTGCATAAGACACCTCACCCCAGTTACCCAAATGCCATTTGAAAAAGGTGAAGTTTTAGTTAAATAAGCAACTGATGTGGTTTAGAATGATCCTTCTTTTTTCTTGGAAGTTAAAAATTGGCAAAGAACCCTACTGACCTGTGGAAGGGCTTCTCGCCTCCTGCCTGCTGCATTCATAACTCGAGCAATTTCAGCACGATCAAAACAATTCCTGCTGCAGGTTCTGGCAGCAGAATACCACAGGAAATCAGCAACAGGAACTTCTCCCTCTCGTCGTATGTGCTGTCTTTCAGGATCAAGTAATATAACTACTTGGTTTTTCTTTTGCAACTTCTTTGAAATTCTGGCCGGCAGCCCAGTCCCTCTAATCCCATATTTAACATGGCTTGCACCTGTCACCACCACTAGCATACCATTTGCTCCTCCATCCACCATGGCCTTTAAAATAATCTGGGACATAGTATAATCCTCAACCACTCTTGCTTGCGCAGAAAGATACGAGCTTGGCCCAAAAGGAGCAGATTGACTCCGGGAATTTGAATCAACTGGTGGTCTACGTGTGATAGAAGTGAGGCCTGATATGAAGCCTGAACCCGCTGGAGGAGCATATGTTTTTCGATCAGCCTCTGAAAGCCCACTAATTCCCTCTGCTTGGACAGTCCTTAAAACCTACGAATTATTCACTCATTAACCTACTGCACACCCTCTAAATTTACAAGGCAGAATCAAACAATCTTACAATACAATCTTAAATACTCACATTTCTCATGTTACCCAATTTTTCAAATTTGGATTATAAGCTATATACCATCATACATTGATGCTAGTTGATTTGACTTACAAGTTAAAAGAACAAAGTTTAAGAGTACCTTGAGTGGAGTTCCACAAGCCACAAGCCGAATTCCGTTATCCCGACAGTAACTCAGAAGAGGTTCATACTCCTGCCAGCGTTGAGATGGCCAATGTGATGTGTAGGACTTCAAAGCTTCTCCATCTATGCTGTGCCATCATATATACACAGACATCAATATATGCAATACGGAAATATACATGCCAGTGTGAATTGTAACTCGCTTTCCAACAACCAAAAGTGCTTCTGGCAGCATTTAGCAAAAAAATTTAAAATGCTTCTGCATCATGAAAGTGCTTTATGGAGAAGCACCTCCTTACTACTCAGGCACTTAGATATGAAATTTCAGTACGCATTTAATAAAAACACTTCTTGCAAAAGTGCTTATGAACAGAAGTGCTTCCTAACCTTTTGTCCATGTACTGATTGAGCTGGTCCTGGAGATTACAAGGAAATGCTTCAAGAGCCAAAGATAATGCTCGCTCACTCTCCAAACACTTTTTCCCCATATTCTTCACAATCTCCAGCTCCAATTCTTTGTCGTCGTGAATCGGAACCTGTTCGGCTTCGCCTAAATACACAATACGAGCATTCATCACTTTCTCCCACACCTTGCCCTTGTCCTTCCCCATCGCCATTGGCTCTCCGATCACCGACGCGTCGTATATTCTCGACGTTATCGCATCCTCCTCCTCCTTCTCCTCTGCTCTCGGCACCGGTACTGTCTGCGAGGGTGACGGCGGCGGCGATGTAGAAGGCGCGTCCTCGGCGCTCGCTACCGTCGATTTCAGAAACCACGCGCCCAGCGCCAGCGTCGGCGCGAGTAGCACGTGCCGCCTCGTATGGAGCGGGCCCCGTCGAGCTTCGTCAGAATAATCAGCATTTTCTACTGAGCTACCGGTATCCTGATCTGAAATTTCGGGCTGGTTTCGGCGGAGAACTGCGGAGATGCTGGTGCGGCGGCGTTTACCGTATGAAACTCGCCGGGGAAATTGTACTGTGGCCGGTAATTGCCGGCGAAGAGAGAGCTCCGGCGAGGCTCGTGGAGGAGATGTTACGTGAAGCGGGCCAGTCGTGGCGAATCCTCTGTTAGCGTGGGGCTTCATTTTTGTTTTCGCCGCGAGCGCAAATGCTCAACTGCTCAGTCACACATCTCTCCGCGAGAGAGAGAGAGAGAGAGAGAGAATTTTCCGATATTAAGAAATAAGGGCTTTTTCTGTACGTTATTCGTTAATATTTTAGCGCGCCTTCAATAGTTGAGTTTTTCTTTGTCACATAAATTCGAAAATGTTTGGAAAATACTTTTTTGGATGGTAAAAACAAAACATTTATCAATTTGGTCTCAAAGAGGATTGCGGTGGCCTCCCCTCCTCCTTAATTTTTTTTTTTTTTTTTTTACCAAATAAAATATCAATTTTATCCGAGTTTTCTTGACCTTCTCATTCTTATCTGCCAGGTACACAAGTTTTGAGTGGTGCCAATTTGAACATTTTGTTATGTCAATTTTATCCAAATACAATTCTCCTATTAAATCATTTTTGTTGGTCTAAATCATTGTTATAAAAATCTTCGTTTACGGTGCCACTATACTGATTAATTCTTAGGCGTTTAAGATTAAGAAATTGTGTCTAGATTTGTCCAGATGCTCGTCTGGTCTGCCTAGGCGTCCCTACCTAGGTTACGACTATTACTTAAATAGAAAATATATAACTACATTTTATTTTTCAATAAATTATAATAGACTTGTTGAATGCTTAGATGAACATTCATTATTTGCATGTTTGTTCTCTATATTTTCAATATTTTGTAATACTTTATAATTTATGTCACTATATTTTGCTAAATTAAAGCTAAAAAAGGGCCTAGACCCTTGCCTAGGCTTTAGGCCTCTAAAAGGGATCCTCTCCGGATCCCTTCTACCAAATCCTACCAATCAACAAATTCAATCCTTTGAAATTTGATCCAACAGCTAAAAACAAGAAGACCTGGATTTGTTGATTGGTAGAATTTGATGAAAATGATCCGAAGATGATCCATTTCTTTATGTCCCTACCTGCCGTCCGACTAGCATAGCGCATTATAGAACCATTGTCTAAATAATATAAAACATTTTGTTAGCCCTTCCTTTGTATTTGTTTTCGTTTTCTTGTTGATTCTTAATTAGAACGCCGAGCAGGAGGCATGCATCAACATTGTCTCGTTGGCTATAGCAGATATACTCTCTCTATAACCCTTCTAAGTCTTTCATTAACACTATGTGCCGGTGTAACAGTCTCATCCAAGAATTTTTGAAACCCAGGGATTTTTAAAAGATGTTTGCCGAACAAAGCTGCGTTTAGTGGTAAAGTTTTCCTCCATTAGCAAACAAATCTAGCATGTAACCTCTTACAACAAACAAAACATTACGTCTAACACAACGATTATACAAGCTCAATCGAGTTATTGCTTGATCTACAAGACTACAACAGTCAATTTTACTGACCAGAATATCAAAGTACAACTCGTAAAATACGCTTGACCTCTAATGCGACAAGGTAAAATAGACGACGGAAATAATGACTCTGGAAAACTGCAAAGCTTCGGAGCTCTTCAACAGCAATTACAGGGAAGAGAGAGAGAGAGAGAGAGAGAGAGAGAGAGAGAGAGAGGGAGCTCACTGGATACCGGGAAATGAGGGCAAGACAGCAATAAGGGGGTCTCCGAAACCAACGGCTTCTGCAAATCATTAACAATCCAAATAAACGTATATGAGAGCCATCGTAGCCTTTTAGATTAAGTTCACAATATACGACCCTATTTATGACAAATTTGATAACATTAAACTACTGGATTGAAAAATGATAATAGTAACTATACCTCCGTCGTTGAAGAGGAGCTTCAAAACTTCTCCACCCAAATCAGTCTGCTCAACACATCAAGAATCCGGCATGAGTGATATGTCTATCATGAAACACTTGCTATTTAAGGGAACTGAAATGGAAAACGTACCTTCACAGGAAGTTCGGTGCCAAACTGATCCACATATGCAACTACCTGTCCTTGCTTGATCAAATCACCCTGTAAAGTTTGGAATCAAGAGAAGCGAGATTGATGTTATGTTGCCAAGTTGGTTATACAAAATGCGTTCCTACATTCAGTATTTGGATAAGAAATCAAGATTCCGAGACACTGTTATGAGACTTAAATCCTAATAGCAGTTGCAATAAAAGCACCCACAGAATCGGTGGTAGTCTGTAAAGTGGGACTTATTCAGACTTGAATCTTATTACCAAAAACGCAATCTTCTAGATAGATATGTGTACTTACTAATCAGTTGAGTTCTTAATTTACCCAACTAAATGACGAGTTTAGAAGATGTTAGTTTTTGGCTCGTCAATATTGTGTCCTTTTCTGTTTAGGATTGTTTTAGGGAAAGGGTGCACCAATTCTTCTCCTAAAAGGGCTAGGAAAGAATTTTAGTTTCCTTATTCAATGTAGATTAGAATTCTTAGAAGTCTATTTGGAATTGGAAAGGAAGTCTAAATTCCTATTCCACTTAGAATAGGAATTATAATCTGTAAAGGACATGTAAGCCAACCCTATATCTATAAATAGGGTGCGGCAAGGCTGATTTTCGGCAGAGAGAAAACAGCCAAACAGCAGAGAGGTTTGAGATTAGTTCTAGGGTTTGCATAAGTTCTGTAATCTCTATTATTAATCAAAGAAGCGGTGATTTCTCTACCTAGGGAAATCACAACTGGACGTAGGCATAAGTTCTGCCGAACCAGTATAATTCTTGTGTGTTTCTAAGTTTTCTATATTTGCTAGTTTAGTCTATTGCCATTGGTTACATCAAAGAACAAGGTCCAGTGAAAGGGGTTTTTTTCAACAATTGGTATCAAGAGCTAGGATCAAGGTGTTCTACGATGTTAAAAGGGAAGATGAATGCGGATCAAGGACCTGCGTTAAAACCCTTTGACGGCAAGGATGACTTCACGGACTGGCAAAGGATGATGAAGAACGTACTGATACAGCAGGATTTGGATGATGCACTTGATGGTAAGAAGCCGGAAAGCATGACAGAAGCAGCATGGAATAAGGTTCTCAAGAAGGCCAAGAGTTCCATCGAGATCCATCTCACAAGATCAGTTCGGTCACACATCACCGAAAAGATGTCTGCCCAGGAAGCATGGGAAAAATTGGAGAATGTTTATATGGGAAAAACCGTGTCCAATAAACTTTTTCTAAAGGATGAACTATTCGGGCTTCGACTAGAAGAAGGAGGTGATATTGAAGATCATGTATGCAGGTTCCAGAATTGCATAGCTAATCTTCAGAAAGTCGAAGAAACTTACAAAGATGATGATATGGCTATCATCCTGCTAAGGTCTCTACCTTCGTCTTTCAAGCACTTTCGAACAACTCTAATGTTTGGAAAATAGTCCTTGAAGCTTGAAGACGTAATTCAAGCTCTTCAGTCATATGCTAAACTAGATGATATAACTGAAAGCTCTCAAGGCCTTTATGCCAAAGGCAAGGAGAGGGGGCGGGAAAAGACAAGAGAAGAGAAAATTGGCAACAGAGGTAGGTCAAAATCCAAGAAGAAAAAGGAAAAGAAGGAAGGTTGCTTCGAATGTGGTTCAGCCGATCATTGGAAGAGGAACTGCAAGATTTGGAAAGAAAAGAAAGCCAAGATGGAAGGAAGCTCAGGTTCCGCTAGTGCAGTCACCGAACATGAGAGTGACGGGGAACTTCTTTCGGTAACATCGGGCTCCAAGGCTTTCAATTGGATTTTGGACACTGGATGCACGTTTCATATGTGTGCAGTAAAAGAATGGTTCGATACTTTCAAAGAAGTCAGCAGCGGGGAAGTCTTAATGGGGGATGATTCTTCATGTCCTGTAAGAGGAATCGGCACTGTTCGAATCAGAATGTTCGATGGGATGATACGAGCTTTAGGGAACGTCAGGTATGTCCCTAGACTAAGAAAGAATTTGATTTCCTTGGGTACTTTAGATGAGGCCGGTTATGGGTACAAGTCTAAAAAAGGAAGACTCAGGGTAACCAAAGGATCGCTAGTGGTAATGCAGGGTGACCTACAACCCAATAAGTTGTATAAGTTAATTGGGACCACCATAGTCGAGGGAGCAGCTGTTTCTGTAAATCAAAGTATAGAAGACAAGACTGAACTATGGCATCATAGGCTCGGGCACATAAGCCAGAAGGGATTGCAAGAATTACACAAGCAAGGCCTGTTGGAAGGCGTGTCAACTTGCAAACTGGACTTTTGTGAATACTGTGTTCTTGGGAAGCAAAGAAAGGTATCATTCGCAAGTAGCAGTGCAGATAGCCGAAGTAAGGAGCAACTCAGCTATATTCACTCAGATGTTTGGGGTCCTGCTCCAACTAAATCAAATGGTGGAGCCAGGTATCTTGTCACTTTCATGGATGATTTTTCTAGGAAGGTTTGGATTTATTTCATGAAGCAGAAATCCGAGGTTTTTGCAAAGTTCAAGGAATGGAAAACAGAAACCGAGAATCAAACTGGAAGAAAGATCAAGTATCTAAGAAGTGACAATGGAGGTGAATATACAAGTATTGAGTTCACCGATTACTGCAAGCAGGAAGGCATCATAAGGCACTTCACAGTAAAGAAGAATCCCCAACAAAATGGAGCTGCTGAGAGGATGAACCGAACTCTCATGGAGAGAGAAAGGAGCATGCGATTTCATGCAGGATTGCCTGATAGTTTTTGGGCAGAGGCTGTTAATCATGCAAGTTATTTGATTAACAGATCACCATCTACAGTTCTCGGTTTTAAGAGTGCAGAAGAGGTATGGTCTGAGAAGCCGGTGGATTATTCCAAGCTCAAGGTGTTCGGCTGTAGTGCTTATGCACATATTCCAAGTGATGAAAGGTCCAAGCTCAAACCAAAGTCTATACATTGCATATTCCTAGGTTTTGAGAAAGGAGTGAAGGGTTTCAAGCTTTGGGATTTCAACAACAGGAAAAAGGTTGTCAGTCGAGATGTTGTCTTTGATGAGACAACCATGCCTCTGAATAAAGTCGAGAGCAGTAGGGAAAAGAAGGATGATGCTGGAATCGAAGCAACAAAGATTCCGTTAATCAGTTCAGATGAAGAAGAAGCTCAGGTGGAGCAAATTGAGCAAGAGGCCGAATCTGATGGTTTTGAGGAAGAAGAAGATCATCAGCATCATTCACCAGTTAGGAATCAGGTGGAGCAAGAAACAGGACAGATTGAAGGTACTTCAATCCGCCAGATATCCCAAAGGAGTCAAACTCCACCCAACAATCCACCTGCATTCCAAAGATGCATAGCACTGGACAAACCTAAGCGGAACAAGAAGAAACTTGACAGGTTTGGGTTTGACCAAAACGAAGTTAATTATGCTCTTAACATTAGTCAAGGAGATCCGACTACTTATCGAGAAGCTATAGCAAGTGATGAGCGAGATAGTTGGATAAGTGCTATGACAGAGGAAATGGAGTCTCTTTACAAGAACTCTGTTTGGGAGTTGGTTCCTAAACCCAAAGACAGAAAGCTAGTTGGATGCAAGTGGGTATTTAGGAAAAAGGAAGGACTACATGAACAAGATGCCGTGAGATTCAAAGCAAGGCTCGTGGCTAAGGAGTACTCACAAAAGGAAGGGGTGGATTATGATGAGATCTTTTCACCTGTAGTCAAGCATACTTCTATCCGATTGCTTTTAGCAATGGCAGCTCAGCATGACATGGAGATTGAGCAGATGGATGTGAAGACAGCGTTTCTTCATGGGGATTTAGAGGAGACGATATTCATGGCTCAACCAGAAGGGTTTGTTGAATATGGGAAAGAAAACCTAGTATGTCAGCTAAGGAAGTCCCTGTATGGCCTGAAACAGTCTCCAAGACAGTGGTACAAGAGGTTTGATTCATTCATGCTGAAAATTAATTTTAGAAGGTGTTTGTATGACTGTTGTGTGTACTATCATGTGTTCCAAGATGGGATGATCATATTACTATTGCTATATGTGGATGACATGTTAATTGCTTGTCAAGACAAGTCTAGAATTCAAGACTTGAAAAGGATGTTGAGCGAGGAGTTCGACATGAAGGATCTAGGTGCCGCACAGAAGATCCTTGGCATGGAAATTCAGAGAGATAGGACCGCTGGAAGGATTTGGATATCACAAGCCAAGTATATTCAGAAGGTCCTTGAGAAGTTCAACATGCAAGAAGCAAAGGAAGTTTCGACTCCTTTGGCAGCTCACTTCAGGTTAAGTGGACAACAGTGTCCTACGTCCGAGGAAGAGCAACAAGAAATGAAGAAGGTGCCTTATGCTAATGTCGTGGGCTGCCTCATGTATGCAATGGTATGCACACGTCCTGACATAGCTCAAGCAATTAGTGTCGTTTCCAGATACATGGCAAATCCAGGAAAGCAACATTGGGATGTAGTCAAGTGGATTTTGCGTTATTTGAAGGGTTCTTGGCGACAAAGGATTATGTTTGAGAAGCAAAAGGAAAATGCAGGGGTGTTAGGATATGTGGATGCCGATTATGCAGGGGACTTGGACAAGAGAAGATCAACTTCTGGTTATGTGTTTACATGCGCAGGAGGACCAATCAGTTGGAGGGCACTACTGCAACCAATTACAGCTTTATCGACCACAGAGGCAGAGTATATTGCATTGGCCGAAGCTGGAAAGGAAGCAATTTGGCTTAGTGGCTTGGTAAGTCAAATGGGAATCACTCAAGAGTGTGTGAAGCTTAAGTGTGATAGTCAAAGTGCCATTCACTTGGCAAAGAATCAGGTTTTTTCTGGAAGATCAAAGCACATTGAAGCAAGATATCACAGAATCAGAGATTGGGTGGAGTCTAAGGAAATTTGGATTGAAAAGGTTCATACGGATGACAATGCCGCAGATTTCCTTACAAAGATAGTGCCGGCCAAGAAGTTCAAGCATTGTTTGAACTTGATCAATCTCGTTGATTGATTAAAGTGGAGCACCTCCTCACCTGAGGTGCAATGAGGCAAGAAGGAGGTTGCCAAGGTGAAGACTCTTGAAGTTTTTCCAGAGCTACTTCAAGAAGGTTCAAAGATACTCTGGGGTGCAAACGATCAAGACTTGGTTTGACTCACCAAGGTGGAGATTGTTAGTTTTTGGCTCGTCAATATTGTGTCCTTTTCTGTTTAGGATTGTTTTAGGGAAAGGGTGCACCAATTCTTCTCCTAAAAGGGCTAGGAAAGAATTTTAGTTTCCTTATTCAATGTAGATTAGAATTCTTAGAAGTCTATTTGGAATTGGAAAGGAAGTCTAAATTCCTATTCCACTTAGAATAGGAATTATAATCTGTAAAGGACATGTAAGCCAACCCTATATCTATAAATAGGGTGCGGCAAGGCTGATTTTCGGCAGAGAGAAAACAGCCAAACAGCAGAGAGGTTTGAGATTAGTTCTAGGGTTTGCATAAGTTCTGTAATCTCTATTATTAATCAAAGAAGCGGTGATTTCTCTACCTAGGGAAATCACAACTGGACGTAGGCATAAGTTCTGCCGAACCAGTATAATTCTTGTGTGTTTCTAAGTTTTCTATATTTGCTAGTTTAGTCTATTGCCATTGGTTACATCAAAGAACAAGGTCCAGTGAAAGGGGTTTTTTCAACATAAGAATCCTCTGGGAGCATTATATTGTATGTAGAAATATTTTTCTAGATAACACACGAATGACATATTAGGTGAATCTCCTATTAAAATTACAGCAAAAAATAAAAATAAATAAATAAATGTTGAACCAAACATTGGTATGCAAGTGATACCTCTTTACAGATAGGAGGTTGCTTCTTTCCTTTCACAGTTCTTCCCCTGCGGAATGAACCAACCTGGAACCAGCAAGAAATGAAAGATGAAAGTGAGCCCTAGATGATATATCGTAGGTATTGTTCTGGACAGAGTAAAAGAAGTTAAAGAACCAAATTGTTTCTCGAACATAGGAACAACACATACCGTTGGAGAAGAAACTAGACCATATCCATTAGCACCAGAAGCCTCCAAGGCTGCTAATCTTGATGACTTGTCTGCAGATACGTTTGTAAATGGAGTGGTTTTTTCAGAAGATTTTGGTGGTGATGCTGGAGGGGGAGCAGGAGTTGAATCCATAGGTGCAGATGGAACAGGAGGTGGTGTTGCTGGCGAGATGCTAGGCACTGGGGCACTGGTGCCTGCAATGTTCCGCTTCAAATGCATTTCAAAGTCTCCAACCTAACACAAAGATATGCATGACCAATCAAAGAAGAGAACGTAATACAAACCAAAATGTGCCGATGACAATCAACTCTAGACACCCCAGTAAAATAGTAGAAGCCCGAGAGAACTAATGAACTTTTAACCAGGTGTTCAATCCATGATCTACCACTACAATGTTTTATTTATGTCCCCTATGCCTTTAACTCCATGGATACACTAAAAAATGTACTCATCATTACCTTAACATATTGAGTACGCAGTGCTTTTCGGATTCTTAACAAAGATCTGACTTTGTTTTTACTATAAAATCATGCTTTATGTACACATGAAGCAACAACAATAGATTTTTCAGGAGTACCAATTTGCTTGATGGGCGTTGATATTTACCTTAAGTTTCAGTTCAGCAACCTCAGTCTCATCACAAACTTCCAGCATCAGTGCCTGATGATAAAGACAACTACGTGTCAAACCAGACGGTTGTGCAAAAGCATTAGAAGCAGGATCAATATCGATATGAATAGAATCTAATAAAATTTTAATGAATAAGATAGAAGCATAGTTGAAGCACAGTCGGGGACAAAGCTAAAGCATGAAGTACAAGTCGACCAAATTTATACCAATTTTCAGTTGAGAATCTTGCATCAAAACGTTCAAGTAACAATTTGCAATATCATAACATAAGAAGCAATCATAACAAAGCAAGATTTAGGATTACTTTCAGTATAACCCTAATATATAATGATTAATCTCTCTATGTGAAATTCTGAATTGTTAACATACAATACCTTCACAAATCTATTAATGAAGGAAATAATTAATTATGCTACAATCACAAAGAACAAAAGGTCATACAACAAAATCAAGAATTCCTGGTTCAATTATTAATTTTTTTGTTTATGTAAAATCGTAAATATTCTCACCTCAAATCCTCTAGGAAAAATTGCAGGTTGGGTAGCTTTTTCTGATGAGCCTTGTGGTTTACTATCTGCTGAAACTGCCCAACATCAAATATCTTTAAGATGGAAATTAAAAGTTTTACTCAAGACTTTGATATATTGACATTTTAGCATGTATAAGCAAATTTAAAGAAAAATGATAAGCCAATGTTTAAGAAACAGAAACTAAAAAGAAAGAAATCAGATCCAGATCCAGATGTAAACTATATTCTCTCCAAAAAAAAAAATTATCTTCACATGTAACAATGTAACGGAAATCAGGCTTTACAAATATCCAAGAGAAAACATCACGAGTCATTGATTAATTCAAATTGCACTCATAAATACAAACTTGCTAGTTACTGAATATTGTTTAGACATAAACATACCGCTGGAATTTTCACTCTTGGTAGCGTCAGATGTCTTCACACATGATACTAGCACTCCCTTTCGCTTTTGTGAAGAATAAATGAACTTCTCACTAACCAAGGAGCCTTGGAAATATGACCTACTTGGCACGGGCCTTCTGGTATTGTGCACAGGCAACATACCAGGCTTGTCAAGCAAGGACCGGACATGGGAAACTGTGCCTACAGAACCTGAAATGTGACATTGTCATGTCAGATTCCAACAATTGATCAAAGTTTAACGATCACTGAACAGTTTTCACTTCATAAAGTAACGTAGAAAGATTATGCATATACAATTTCAAATCCTTCGTATGCATGCTTTATTATTCCAAACAGGACGGTTTCATGCAATGATAAAATTGAATGATTGATTACGAGGCAATATGTAAAATTGTTTCACACAACGACGAATATTACAAAAATTGTCATGTTGCATTCAAAATTCAGCATTCAAAGAGATAAGGCCCATATAAGCCTTTTCACGCGGTATGTCTTGTGGATTCGCTACTCCTTTCTGAATGAAGCAAATGACGGTACAATTCAAGTTTTACCACATCATTTCAGCATGCTTTGTTAAATTAGATCCATTCAGCTCCAGGAAGAAAAAAAAACGATGTCTATATTCGTTATCCTCATCATAGAAATCCGTGCCGGTTGAAGATAACAGGAAAACAAAAAAAAATCACCAGATCTCAAACAATTGGAACCTAATTTCTTACTTCAACATCCATATTTCTTCTAGCATTACCTTAATTTCACGAAAACAGTGTGCGCAAGGACCAACTAAGCTTAATCCTCCAGAACCAATCAAAATAAACTCAAATCTTCCATTTCTTCTCAAAAATCACCACAGTTCGATTCCACATGAATCAATTCATTCAGAAAATCAAAATCTAAGACAATTAAACAGCTAAAATTGTTTTTTTCGAAAAAAAAAAAAAAAAAGCTCAAATTGTTTAACACTAATGCTTAAGCTTCAAACATATACAAATTTATATCATGTGTGCATGTATGTAGGAATGAACATAGAGAGAGAGAGAGAGAGAGTTACAGTTGAAGGATCGGAGAGCGGCGGAGGACTCCATTGGCGGAAAGGAAAATGCAGACGAGAGAGATTTCCGGTGATTTGGACGAACCAGAAACGGTGGAATCTGGACGAGACGGGAATTTATAATTTTATAGAGAAGTTTTAGGGGCAAAATCGAGAGCTTAAAGAAAATGAAGCGATACTATGCGGTGTGTTTGGTTAAGCACAGTTGTTGGGGAGATTGATCTTCGAAATGTCCGCCTCCCCCATCAGTTTCTCCGTTTTAAGTTTTCATTGCTTGTCGCTAACTTGCGCCGGGGCGTGCTCCCTCTCACGTGGCACTTATCCGTCGCTCCTTGATCGAGGAAGCATTGAGTGCGGCGGGTTGCAGAATTGCACATGTGTACTGACACGAGTACATGAAGTGATTCTTTATTTACGGACGAATCCCTTTTCACAAAATCCTGTCAATTTACTAATTCGGACTTTTGTAATTTGATTAAACGGTTAAAAATAAAGAATTTCTTAAAAAGTTATAATAAGTTTAGCCGTTGAATCAAATTTTAAGGATCCGAAGATTTGATAGAAGGGATCTGGAGAGAATCCTCTTCCTTTATTTACTATGTGAGAGCCAGACAAGTTTGTTCAATTAGCCTAATATTTTTGGGGAGTTTTAACAAAACACTTCTGCTACGAAAAACCACATTTATACATTACCCTGATACTATTCACTATACCTTTAAAAAGGAAATTTTTTTTGAACTTTTCGTTAGTTTTTCTATATTTTTTAACCCCAATATAGCTTAGTTCTTCCACGAGACATTTCATTTTTTTCAGATGTGGGAGAAGGGAGGTTTCGAACTTGAAACTAGAGAAATATACAAATAAGCGAGAGCTTTTATATGCAAATCACATAAATGACGAGTACACAACTAATTTAGTGCTCCACTCATTCAATGTAAATATATCGTTGCATAAAAAAGTCAGATCAATTTAAAAAAAAAAAAAAGAAACATAAAGGCAATAAGATCAAATCAATTCGAAGTACGTTATTGCCGTAAAAATGCAAATCAAATTACACTTGAAAATGAGTATCCTCGATTAAGCAATAGTAATTGTTGGCTCCAAAGGGAAATTAAGCAATTGTAAGGGTCAGGATTTCTCTAAATTCCAACCTTCTAGTTTCAGTATAAAATGTTTTATGTTTGTTAGGCCAATATGTTAACCAAATCCACCCTCTAACTTCCCAATCCATTGTTCTTCCCATGGCGGCTTTGTCCACCTTCCAAAGCACACCCTCTCCATACTCATCACCAGCAAAAACAACCCCTCCTTGCCTTGTGAAAGGCCTATAAGCACTAGAGTATCTATCTTTGAACCAAGCCTTAGGGTTGATCAATTGAAACTTTGATGGCTTAGAAGAGAAGACCTCTCTTCCATCCACACTATCATGAAGAAACCAGTTCAAATTTGCGCTATATCCGTACACTGATTCCTCAAACTTCCAGGGTTTTAAGCTCATTGTTATGGTCTCGCTAGCTGATACCTTGAGCGCCAAGTAAGGGTTTGGGGGTTCGAACGAGCCTTCTATGCCTTTTTCCTTGCCGATCTCTATTGCAGGGTTTTCAGAAGACTTGCCCACCGAAACGCTTAGCACGTTGGTTTGTGTAGTTGGAGTAACTTGTAATGAAATTCTTGAAGGGAAGTGCTTTTCAGCTACCCCCGCGCCTTGTTCGTTCATTAGTCTCTCGTTCACAAGACTAATCACATCACACCTGTTGTTTTTGGAGTTAGCGATCAATTTGGCAAAAAATTTGTTGATCTACATGGTATAAATAATCAGATCATGTGTTATAATATGAGTGCAAAAGATACCTTATGTTATCGATGTTTAGCATCACATCAATCCACCTCTCTTGAACCATGACATTGTAATTGAATTGAAGCACACCCTCAAGCTGGTGGAAATTCAGAGAGAATTGGAGCCTTTCATCAACAGAGAGATTGCTGGATTTTGCAACGTCCATGGCTATGAGAGGACAATACAATTGGACTTTCCACAACCCAAATGCTGAAAAACCATAAGAGAAGAGTGGTGAAGGTGTTTTCATGAGGGCTCCTTGGGTGGCTTGGAGCTCAAGAATCCAATTAGTGATTGCAAGATTGATTGACCTCATCCATTCCTCCTCCAAATTGGATCCTAATAACTTCATTAGGGTCTTTGATGATTGTCTTGACCAACAATTAGCCAAGTAATTCTTGAGAGTATTGAGCCATCCCGACCGGAGACCTGCGGGGGCTTCATAGATGCAAACTAGAAAGACGAGCGTGACAAATGCGAGGTTAAAAACATCGCCAAAGTTGGCAATGGAGTCGAGTTTGAGAAATTTGATCAGGAAATTGTTCTTGCTCGAGCCGTAACGAAGGACATCTTCAATGAAATTGACTAAGAGGCTGGAAAGTGCTTCTTGGGTTATTAAGTTGGTGGATTTAGGGTTGAATTTGAACTGCTTTGAGGTCCAAAGGGAGATGGGGAGATTGAAGTCTGCAAGTATAGCAAAAGAGAAAGTAGGGTTTTGGAGATTTTTGGAAACAGAGAGTTTGAGAGATGGTTGTGATGAACTTGAAGAACATATGGATATGGACATGGAAGGTGTTGGCCATTGAGTGATCGATGGGAGGGTTTGAATCCAGGAAAATATGTCAGGAGAGCCACAAGAAGCCATTGAACTAAGCAGATTAGTTAAAACTAATTAGGTTTTAACTAATATCCTTCCTTCTCTTTTAATTAAGGACTTGAAACACGATGTCCATTTTTATAGACTTGTAAACACTTTCCTGCGTAAATGGAAGCAAACCGGAAAAAAGCAGATTCTGATGTGACGAAAAGTCAAAAGCAAAAGCATATAATTGGTTGGATGTTGTTCGACTGGTGAAGAAACCTTTGGATGGAAAGTTGTGCAAGAAAAATGCAATTGATGTGTGTATCATGTTATGGATATAGTCAATGTCTAATCAAACCTTTAATTGGTGCATGATTAACTTAGAAGAAAAAAGATTTGGTTAATTATCTCAGCAACGTTGGGTGAGCTAGATGATATTAAGCTTTAACGGTATGAATGGATTGACGGAGAGATTATAAACATGACTTATAACCCATTTATAAGGATATGTTAAATAACTTACTTTATTATCGATTCATAATCCATCAGGTTCAATCCTATCCATCTTACATTTTACAATAACAAACAAATTAAAGAATGGATTTAAGTCAATTTTAATTGGTCACAATCTATCTCAACTAGCCATCGAACAAGGAATGCAAAGTTGAATCATTGTGGCTAATGGGTTTTGACTCGGATTACATATCTTGATTGTAATCCAACAGAATAAAAAATAATGCAAAGAGGAATCATTTCTTAATAAAGTAGTGAGCTGTCGTGTATGATAGAGATTACTTTTGGTTAATTACAATATTTGGTCAACAGTCTATGAGCACATGAAGCTTATGCAAGTTTGTATACAGTAGTGAATTCAGTTGCATAAATTCTGTTTGTAGGACGTTTATTTATAATAAAAAGGGTGTAGTGTATTAATATTGTATTGATAACGTCGGAACAACATGTAGCTAGGTATTTCCTTTGCTACAAACTACTGACGAAGTATCAATCAATCTTAAATAAAAATGACCTTGTTTCATATAGTTGAACTAGTTTCGAACTTCTGGTTGTACATGTACAATTAGATTTTAATCTATTGCATCATGTAATTAGTTACGAGATAAGAGATATAGAAACATGTTAATTTGCATACAACTGGTGATATGATATAAGTGAACGCATGACTCGCCTCTTTCTTCCTAAACTATGTAGACAGGGTGATGCAGTGCAATCCAAGCAATGCATTCTCTTCATTTACAGAAAAAAATTGTGCGTGATATCATTAGACTATGATGTTGTATTTTTAACCAACGTGTTATAATAAAAATGAATGATGAGCTTATATAGTTACGTCATGTGATGATAATTTGGAATGTCTTCTCGAAGTACATAATTGCGATGTTTGACAAAGAATAGTTAGATCTGAGATGGATAATATATATATATATATGAAACTTGCATGCATGTATATAACTAGGGCAAGCAAACTCTCTCCGTGTTTCCCATGAAAGATAACTCTCTCCGTGTTTCCCATGAAAGATATGCAGCGTGCTGCAGCATCCGGAATTACGTGCAGCCGCTTCCGAGTTTTGGAGAATATTTTAAAGCTTTTTATTTGACGTGAGTTGATCAAAGTTAGACCAAACCGAAACTTAAACCAATCCCTGAAGAAACGCGTCAAGTACTGTGTTTGGCCTAACGTATCCAATCCACGCAGCATATCCGGTTATACTCCTATTGTGTAGGAATGTGAATATATCCTCATATAGTCCAGACATGCCTAATTGACTTCTCCAACACTACTTACTATACGTATGATAAATATTTTTCAGTGTGATGGTAGCACGATAACACCGTCATATATCTAATTAGGTTATTGTACAATATACGATATCACTGTCAATGTGACTATCACATTGTTATACTCATCGCAATCCATTTAGATACAGCAAGTGGCGTATCCAGGATTCGAACCTTGGGGGTCCTAATATTAAAGTTCAAGTCTTTTAAATAGAAACTGAGCACGTTTATTATCATCAGTCAAACCATATTGCGTATATGTCAATAGATATCAATATATGCCAAAGCAATATGATGAGCTTATTGAGAGAACTTGCAAAGTGTTGCCGACGTAATCTATCGAGATACGCCTAGTATGGATTACTTCAAACACTTGTTGGGCACAAAAGAGATCCGTACTAAATATTCGAGGATCTTTGGAAGACCTCCACTTTATTTCTAGAACTCCGGGTCATTATGGGACTACCGTGGTCCCAATGTACACCCGCCCTTTGACAAAGCATCATCATGTGAGGAAAGCGATATTACCAATACGTTCATGAATTTTAACATCACGTAACTGTGCGACAATTACATTAAAAGTTTTTCCATGCATTAAAATGACAATAAAAGTTTTCACATTGGGCTGTTTTGGTTTGAGCCCAAGATTGAAGTTGGGCCTTCTCTGACTAGCGACCACCTAAGATTAGATAGCGTACACCTTCAAATACTCGATCTTTACCCCCTTCCCCATCACCATAACTAAATTCGCTCCAATTAAACAGCTTTTGTTGACTCCTGTTCCCTCGTGAAATAGAAAACATCCCTCCAAGACACCCGCCATCCCACGCTCCAACAATGGCCGCCCCACCGACACTCCCGATCTCCAACTCCCAAACGACCGTCGCCGCCCAATCGCAGCCTCCCATTGCCACGCCGGCCTTCCGCGCGTTCATCTCGCGCTTATCCTCCTCCGTCCGCCACGGCTTCTCGCAGCGCCGCCCCTGGTACGAGCTCGTGGACCGGAGCGCCTTGGCCCGACCCGACTCCCTCACCGAGGCCTACTCCCGGATCCGCAAGAATTTCACCTACTTTCGCGTCAACTACGTTTCCCTACTCACCCTCGTACTCGCCCTCTCTCTCCTCACCCATCCTTTCTCTCTCGTCGTCCTGCTCTCCCTCCTCGGCGCGTGGGCTTTCCTCTACCTGTTTCGGGCGTCCGATCAGCCTCTGGTCATCCTCGGCCGCACTTTCTCCGACGCGGAAACATTAATCGGACTCGTCGTGCTGACCGTGGTCGTCGTCTTCATGTCCAGCGTCGGCTCGCTCCTGATCTCGGCTTTGTTGATCGGATTCGCCATTGTTTGCGCGCACGGGGCGTTCAGGGTTCCAGAGGACCTGTTCCTCGACGAGCAGGAGCCCGCCAACGCCGGATTTCTCTCGTTCCTCGGCGGCGCCACCTCGTCTGCCGCTGCCTCCGTAGCCGGACGTGTCTAATTGGATCTCGTCTCAAGCACGCGTCGGATTGATCGCTGTAAAGGTTGGTGAGGCCAAACCCTTTGTGTACTGATCTGTGCAATTGGTATTCTTGTAGGGTTAAAGAAACTTAATTTGATTGGGGAATTTTGGAGCGGAAATTGTAGGGTTTTATGTAGATTTGACCGAAGTTTTTATTTCTGTTTTATTTATTTAGTCAAATTTTGATGATGATGAATTTAGTTATTAATTCATTTCATTATTCTGATTATTTGGTGATTAGTGCTTAATCATGAGTAATTTGATTTTCCAGATTCACATGAATAATTTGTGTAGAACTGGATGAAGGTTTGTTTGTTGAAAACTTAGGAAAAGCCGGGGCAGTGTGCTTCCTCTCCATAGTTTAGATTAAGTTCATTAGAATTTCGATCGGATAAGAAAAACTTCAGCATCAATGTACTTGTTCATTGTTGGGTGTGTTATAGTACGACAATTGGTATTAGAATTGTGGTATGAGAACAATATTTTATTGGATTCGGATATCCGCCATTGATGACGCAGTTGGAGGGTGTAATGGTGGTTTTGGTCATGGTGGTATTGAATTGTGGGATGATAACAATATTTGATTGGATTCGGAGATCCGCCATTGATGACATGGTTGGAGGGTGTAATGGTGGTTTTGGTCGTGGCGGTATTGAATTGTGGGATGAGAACAATATTTGATTGGATTTGGGGATCCGCCATTGATGACACGGTTGGAGGGTGTAATGGTGGTTTTGGTCATGGCGGTATTGAATTGTGGGATGATAACAATATTTGATTGGATTCGGAGATCCTCCATTGACGACACGGTTGGAGGGTGTAATGGTGGTTTCAATCATGGCGGTTTTCAAACATCTTGTGTTGATAGAATTTCATTTCATTATGATGATTAACTAAGCGCAAACTTGTTAAGTTTAGAGTTGATGAAGCCAAATTGACTTTCTGAAACGATGCTCTCTTTGTGCCCATGTTTTGTTTCTGGTAGATAAGTTGAGCCGGCTAGCGTTGTTAAGCCAGGTGGGTTGCATCATTGATTCATTGTTAGGTTGGGGAAATACTTGTTAGCTGCACTTGACTATACTCGTTTATTTTGTTTTGATTTGAAGTAGTCATAAGACGGGATTTTCTTAAACGCGGGGTTTGAGTAGTTGATCAATCGACAGAATGCAGCCAGTTGACCGGCTGCTCTCATTCTGCAACCATCCTGCAAGATTTGTCCTGCATTTTTGAGTTAATAACATCTATGCTGATTGCTTCGAATGAATATCTGTTATTTCCCCGCGGTCCTCGACTTGAATAAATTTTCGGAACAATGACTTTGTTTTATGCATGTTTCTTGGTCTTAATGTTTGTTCTTATACCGGCACTAGTACTAGGGGTCTGGTATTTCTCGTTATTTGTAAGTGAGAAGTTATAAGCTCGACATGTAATTATATTTGGTCGATTGTGTCGCCAAATCCCCACCCGCAGTATCATAGTATGAATAATGCTTCTTGTGATTCCTTTGCTTCGTTGATTGTGTTCAATTGGTTGGCTTGTTACCAGATGAATACAATGAATGGCTTAACAAGGTCAGTTTGTTATTATCGAATAACTACTACCTTTATATCTACAGGAAATTAGGTGGCACTAGACTATTGATGTTAACTACGGGCTTGGTTTGAGGTGTTTTTAAAATGATTGAAATTAATTCTTAATAAAAATTCAAGTGAATCTTGGAAAATCATTTTAATTGCTTGTGCTTCTTTCAAAAAGCACTAAAAATGCTTTTGGAATTTAAATTAATTTTACTAAAAACGTTTTCAGTCATTTTAAAACCATTTGCATACGTGTACTATGATTACATCATGTAATTGTATTTTTTTTTCAAAACAGAACAAAATTGAACGTACACTAATTTACCACATGGCAAACGTTTAATATTCAGGATAAACATCTATTGAATGGGTGACATTACTTGAATTATGTCTTTTTGAATACATACGATATTATCTACACTATGAGTCTGGGTGGTGTGAACTAAGACTCATAATGGGTTAGTCATAGTAATTTGGTTCGAATTCACCCATGGCGAGAGTTGAACGTAATACATGTTACTTGCAAGTGAAGCAAAATACCACTAGACTGTCATATTACGTGGCCATTGAAATTATGTATTGGTTGTAAGTAAGAATCTCGCGAATTGAAGTTTAGAAATTCTCTTTTATTGTGAATGGTGTCTTATAGATGATGTAATTGGGCACCCTGCCCAAACTTTTCTCCAGTTGTGCGTTTTGGGCCAACCCAAAAACAGAAATCAAAGTGGACTTCGTACTTCCTCATACTATCAAACCCCATAGAAAAATCAGTTGCTTAAATTAAAAGAAGTTTTAACGAAAAACTCACGGTACTGTTTACTTTAACGAAAAATCATATTTTTACACTAAAAAGTGAATCCTTATACTATTCATTTTACCTTTCATTTTGAGTCGAAGTACATTTTGATGAAAAACCATATCATTGTGAAATATGATGATTGCCTATAGCTCGTTTAGAAATCCATTTAAAATGAGTGGAAGTACATTTTGAGTTTTAAAAGTACTTAAGTGTTTTTTTCATGTTTTATTTGTATTTTTTTTAAGGATTAATTCCAAAAATATTATGTTAAAATCACTGTCAATCATTTCAAAAGTACTTCCAAAACCGTTATAAGTTTTAAATGAAATAAAATAAAAAGAAAACTAATAAAAATGGCTTGAAAACTTTGAGTTTTAACGATAATGACAAAATAAATGTTAAAGTGAATAGTACAATGATTGACTTTTTAATGTAAAAATATGATTTTTCGTTAAAATAAACAGTATTATGAACTTTTCGTTAAAATTTTCTAAAATAAATGATTCATTTCTTCTTCATCAGCCGCAACAAAAAATAAAACGAGAAAAGGATGTACCTTCTTCTTCTATCTTTTCTTTCTGTCAAAAATTAAATAAAAATCTGGACCACCACATCATTCTAAAACTTCTCTATTTTGAGGGGACCATGACGTGGCCCGCTTCCATTGGCTAATGAGGTCGGGCCCAAGTCCTCAAATAGTCAAAACCTAACATTTTTGTTTTCCAACATGAATGATGAAACGAGAGGTTAAGCCGTAATGGACCACTTTCTCGAGCCCTCACCTATTTTTTCCTCCTCCTTAAAGAAATAAAAGAGATATTCTTATGTACGGCGGCTATGATTGTTAAGATGACTTCCTATTTTTTCTCCTCCTCAAAGAAATAAAAGAGAAATTCTTATGTACAACGGTTATGATTATTAAGACGACTTTCTTTACAATGTTTCTTAGCATTCGAGCCATTTGGTTTTCCATCATCCATTAATGGCCACATAAACGGTTAGAATTTGTCAGCGAACGACAAGAATTGAACTCTCACACGGTGGATTCACAATCCACTGGGTAGAGGACTATATAAGTCTGTGGTAATCATTAAAGATGCACACAAGGAAGACCTCATAAACTTGGAGACCTACGTGCAGAGAATACGTGATAGAGCACGGGCGCCCTACACAAAATCTCTCTTAAAAGAGAGTGCGATATATCGCACAGGCGACGCCAAAAAAAGTGCCATCACTTCATATAAAAAAAAATTATTTATTTTTACACGTAAGACATTGATAACATTATATTTAGAAAAGCACTTCAAACTCAGTAATTTAAACATGGAAAAACTAATTTATTTTCTATCGAGAAAAGGAAACAAAAAAACTTCAGGCTTACAAGTAGATAGATTATGAGTTTTGTCTTCCGTCTGAACTTTAAAGTGTTTTTGTATAAATGGTGAGGTTTTTTTTTTCTTATTTACTAACCTCGTCAATATAAGACTAAAAAAAAAAAAAAATTTCGAGTCTTTAAGGATATGTATAAATAATGAATGGGCACCAAATTAAACCTTTTGATGACACGTCATATGATTTGCCAATTTGGTCTAAAATTTTAGTCTACGCATTACCCTTTGTTGAAGATTAGAATTGAAATAGAATGAATGTTTAAAAATAGCAACCCACATAGTTACTAGTTAGTAATTAAAAATAAATTAACAACCAAACAAAAATTCGTAAAAATTGAAAAAAAATAAACATGCACATAGCATTTTGAACTTAGGACCTCTCGTCCTAATTTTAAATACAAAAAGCATTGTTCCTAATCAAACTTCTAATCATTTAGCCAAATTTTATAAATTTATATTGTTACGAAAGGAAATTTGCAAAAATTGGAATTTAAATAAGCACACATGGTGTTTTGAACTCAGACCTCCTCATTAATTTCAAACAACAAAATCACATGTTCTAGTTAAATTTCTTTGTCATTAAACCAAATTTTATAAATTTATACTCTTATGAAAATGTATATAAATATGCCACACTAATAATTTTAGTGCCCCTAATTTTTTTGGGTCTCGTAAGGTCGCCCTGCCTGCATTGGGCCTAGGTCGGCCCTGTATATCGCGATGAGGTCAAATCATCATCAGCGCTATAAGTTGTACATAATTACGTATCCATTTTACTCTTCACATGTCACATAGTTGTATACAACTTACAATAGGAGAAATTTTGTCAACGTGTAAGGCACCAACCACCTCTAATGGTTATTTATTTATACAAACGATAGTGTAGAAGAGTAAATTCAAATCTAAGACCTTTAATGCAGAGTAACAATTTTCATTTTCGTTATTACTTGAGTTGTAAGCCTTTTCCACCACATCGGTTAATTTTATTAATAGAATCGATGATGAGGGCAAAACAGTCATTCCACAAAAATGACAGAAAAATTAAGAAGTTGCCGGATGCAGTAGTAGTTGCTGCAGGCTTTTGCACCTGACGATGTTTAAAACGGCGGGACCCGCCAGAGGGAAAGATAGCCGTTGGAGAGGGAGGAGGAGCCATTGGAAGCAATAAAAAAGACCCCAACTTCAACAAGTTCAGTTCAACCTTCCCACCTCCATCCACGAGATCATCGAGATGTTCAAATTATTATACAAACATACACACACACACACATATATATATATAATGCATGAAGAAAAGAAATATAAAAACCCTAGCCATTGCCATTTATGAATTCAGCAATCGAAACTAGCCGTTAGGATTTTCTGTAGGAAGAAGAGCGTCTGCCACCCACATGACATTTTCTCTCTCCACCCAATACAACAGTAACAATCAAGATTCTCTCTCTCTCTCTCTAAACTCAGAGAATCCTCACGTGCCCGTCCCAGTCGTCACTAAAACACCCACCTTCAGGCTTTCAATCCCACCAACTTCTTTTTCTCCTGTTCCATTCCCTCCTTCTCTCCCTCGCCCTCTCCCTCCAGCATTCTCACTTTCTCTCTCTAGAATCCAACACAAACAGTTCGCCGTTGTTGGTGCTCTGTTTCTGACCATGGACAGCAAAGATCAAATCTTTCACACATTTTCCGACAACCCATCTCAAAATTGGCACCGGATTTCCCACAAGAAGAAGGAAAAATGGAAGTTTCTTACTCTGCAATCCAAGTGCGCGCACTTCCTCCTCTTTCTCCACCTCCTCCTCTCCTTCCTCCACCCGGCCCGGCCCCAAATATGGGACGGCGTCATTGTCACGGCGGCGGACTACCAGTCCCTTCAAGCAATCAAGCACGAGCTCGACGACCCAAAGGGGTTCTTAAGGAGCTGGAACGACAGCGGATACGGAGCCTGCTCCGGCGGCTGGGCCGGAATCAAGTGCGCTCAGGGGCAGGTGATTGTGATCCAGCTTCCATGGAAGGGGTTAGGTGGCAGAATCTCCGAAAAAATGGGACAGCTGCAGGCTCTGAGGAAGCTCAGCCTCCATGACAACCAGATTGGAGGGTCAATCCCTCAATCTTTGGGGTACCTTCCAAGCCTTAGGGGAGTTCAATTATTTAACAATAAACTTTCTGGTTCAATCCCAATTTCTTTAGGGTTCAGTCCTCTGCTTCAAAATCTTGATCTCAGCAACAATTTGCTCGTTGATAACATCCCAGACAGCATTTTTAACTCCACCAAACTTTACAGCCTGAATCTGAGCTTCAATTCGCTGTCGGGTTCCATCCCGGGTAGTCTCTCTCGCTCACGTTCCCTCATATTCCTTTCTCTCCACCACAACAATCTTTCCGGCTTGATCCCGGAGTCTTTAGGCAGGTTGAGTGACCTTCAAGAGCTTGAACTTGGAAATAACCAGTTCGATGGAGCTATACCGAATGAAATAGGGCGGCTTTCGAGGGTTAGAATTTTAGATATTTCTAACAATGTCATCAATGGAAGCTTGCCTTCTAGCTTCTCCAATCTCTCCTCTCTAATCCAGTTGAATCTAGAAGGAAACAACATCGAAAGCGACATCCCGGAAGGTCTTGGAAGCTTGAAAAACCTCTCTGTTCTTAACCTGAGGAAGAACAAATTGCAGGGTCCGATTCCTGCAGCTCTTGGCAACATTTCGACGCTCACCCGCCTCGATTTGTCGCTGAATAATGTCAGTGGTGAAATTCCAGCTTCTCTTGCCGGTCTATCACATCTTCGTTTCCTCAATATTTCTTACAACAACCTCTCTGGTGCTGTCCCCGCTCTTCTCTCTCAGAAGTTCAATTCGAGCTCTTTCGCCGGGAATGTTCAGCTGTGCGGGTACAGTGCTTCAACTCCATGCCCTTCCGAGGCACCATCACAGAGTGTCCCGCCTCCGAGCCCGGAGACTTCGAAGCACCGCCGCAGACTTAGTACCAAAGATAAAATTCTTATAGCAGCAGGGGTTCTTTTGTTAGTGTTGTTTTTACTCTGTTGCATTCTGCTCTGCTGTTTGATAAGAGGAAGAGCTGCATCGAAAGGCGAGGATGGCGCAGGCGCGGGGAGGGCTGGAACTGCGAGGACTGAAAAGGGTGTTCCGGCAGTTGGTGGAGAAGCTGAATCCGGCGGAGAGGCTGGAGGAAAACTGGTGCATTTTGACGGGCCAATGGCTTTCGCAGCAGATGATCTTTTGTGCGCAACCGCGGAGATTATGGGGAAAAGCACTTTTGGGACTGTCTACAAGGCGACATTGGAGGACGGGAGTGAAGTTGCAGTGAAGAGATTGAGAGAGAAGATTACGAAAAGCCAGAGGGAATTCGAGACGGAAGTGAATGTGCTTGGGAAAATCAGGCACCCGAATCTTCTGGCTCTGAGGGCTTATTACTTGGGACCTAAGGGAGAAAAGCTTCTGGTTTTCGATTACATGCCGAAAGGGAGTCTTGCAGCATTCCTCCATGGTAAGTATAATGCAAATGATTTTAAGTACTTTGTATTCAATTTCGGTTTATCGGGTTTTGATTTTTCTCAATTTGGCCGCTGTGTTTGATTTCGTTGCAGCTCGAGGGCCGGAAACTCCGATTGATTGGCCAACAAGAATGGGAATAGCAAAGGGCGTGGCAAGAGGTCTCTCCTACCTCCACGGCAATGAGAACATTATCCATGGAAACCTCACATCCAGCAATGTTCTACTTGATGAGCAGAACAGCGCCAAGATCTCGGACTACGGCCTCTCCCGCCTCATGACCGCCGCTGCCAATTCAAATGTGATTGCAACCGCCGGGGCACTAGGGTACCGAGCCCCGGAGCTCTCAAAGCTCAAGAAGGCCAACACGAAAACTGATGTTTACAGCCTTGGGGTGATCATATTGGAGCTCCTTACAGGGAAATCTCCTGGTGAGCCGTTGAACGGTTTGGATTTGCCGCAGTGGGTTGCCTCCATTGTAAAAGAGGAGTGGACTAATGAAGTTTTCGACTTGGAATTGATGAGGGACGCTTCCATTATCGGCGACGAGCTGCTAAACACACTGAAACTAGCTCTGCATTGCGTTGATCCTTCGCCGTCTGCAAGGCCGGAAGTTCAACGGGTTCTGCAGCAGCTAGAGGAGATTAGACCCGAAACAGCCGCCAGTTCCGGCGATGACTGAGCTGGAGCCCCATCAGCAAGTGATGGGTGAAAAATGGTTTCCAGCAAAAGGGGTTCGGTAGGCATATTAGGAAGAGGCTATGGCTAGTCTAAGATTCTTTCATTCTTGAATATTAATTTTGCTTTTGTTACACTTCATCAGTGTTCGTAGATACAATTTTTCTAAATAAGCGATTCCAACCCAACAAGGTTCTCCCACTTTGCAAGGGTGAGAGGGACAGTATATCGCACGCAGCCTTATTCTTGCTTTGCAAAGAAGTTTCCACGACTCAAATCTGTAACATTTTGGTCACAAATGATTTTTTTGTATTAACTTAAAGAGTTTTGTGATTGTGTTGGTCGTTCTAATTCCAAGGCATATTTAATTATACAATAACGATAAAGTCTTATCGTGCTAAGGGAGATCGGTCGTAGAATCTTAAATCGTCATTGCACTTGATTTTGCACCAAGTCTTTTGTTAATTCCAAGTACACCATATTCTTCCTCTACCTTTTTCGCCCTTAACCTCTAAGGCATACTTAATTAAAAATTAAAAATACAAGGTTTAAATAGTCCTCCGTGCAACCGCATATGAACAGTCTAGTTTATCAACGACTTATAGACAATCATCGAAAATTGCACATCCCACCATAAAAAACGACATAGTTTGCCAAAAAAGCCAACTTAGAGTGAGAACAAGGGCGTACATACGTTTTGCTAAAGTTTCACATTGAATTGATCGAATTAATTCTACTCTAATGATTGATGATGTCTTAATCATATTAACTTATTTAACCTCAATTTGTTCTTATTAATCCACTAAGACGCCGTGTTCGATACTTAATGCAAGAAAACAGACCCCTCTCTCACAAAATTAGTATCCATCTCATCACCGATATGTTATAATTCTCCCGTCGCGTGATGAGAGAGATACTAATAGCGCGATCTACCGGGAGTAGATATTAGAATCTCTAGTCAACCATAGGTCTGCTTGGATCAAACATAAAAACTATGCATTGAAGGTTAAAATAGTCTTCTGAGGCCTATTTTTGGTTGGTTAGGATGAAAGTTTGTTGGGGTATATCGCAAATGGGATGTAACTAGTGTACATGCACGAAATGCAGAGACACAGAATGAAAAGCTAAACACGAAAATTTTACGGCCAACAATGTCAGCTGGCATCATTCGCATACCCGCTTGTTTCTTCCGCAAGCTTCTCCCAAGCATTCGCCATCTTTTCCGCGTATCCAGCCTGTTAGATGTGAAGAACGTACCATAACTATTATTCAAGGACTTAGAAAATGAAGTTGAGATGCCGTTTGAAGCGAAAACTTTACAAGAGCACGAACAATGAATGAGGTTTAGAGCAGGAGATACCTGGTTAAGAACAAATCCTCTCAGCATGCCCATGAAGTCCTCGTGCCTCTCTCTGTCAAGCCTTTCGAGCTCACTCCTGTTATTTTCCTGCATGTAGATTCACCAACAATCATGCTTCGAGTTTGTACACAAACACATTGTGTATAAAATGAGATCTTTCTTCTTCCAATCAAATTAGAACTCTTTAGCTTGGCATTGTGACTAATCAAAACGGAAACTGAAACAAACATTTGCTTAGCCAGGAATTCTAGTAGTTATAATCGAATGACAAGATAAAGAATATTCAGCAGCGTGAGCTGAATGCATTAGATAACACATGAAGGGCAACAAAATCACCACAACGTGTTTCCAATCCTATCCCTGAATCTAGGGCATGAATTTTGAGATCCCTTGTCATTTGCCCGCCTCCACTAAATGTCATGAGAAAATGGAAAGACTAGAGGAAGAGGAAAGACATGAATGAATGTTAAATAAAAATTGGTTGCCAGAAACAGAAGCCACACAAATATTTTCATGTAAGTTCAGTAAGAATGAAGAACCGTCATGTGCGCATGCACAAAAGCAATTTATACATGATGGTGTATCTTACCACATTTCACCATCTAAAATTTGAATAACACGCTACTGAAGTACGGCAAGTAGCACTGTAGCACATGCTTAAACGGCGGAGGACCAAAAGAAGAATAACAGCTCCATCTGATAACTCTCTTATCTTGTTGATTAGTTTTGTTGCTTCCTTTCTCAATTAGTACTTGGGCCTATGAGAACTAACGTAATATTCTTTTATCATGCAATCAAGAATGTTCTAGAGAGTATTTCTTCTATCTTTACCTTGTTGCTTCAAGGGTCCTGTGGTGGATTCGAAGATTCACTTTGGGTGTAGAAGTAACCTACCCACTTTTGGTTCTGCGTCAGTTGGTATTGACTAGATTTCTCTCAATTTGAAACACCAATGCAAAACATATCACGGTGAAATCTCAGAATAAAAGCTCCCTAGGGTATACTTCTCAATTTCGGGGGCGAATCCCCTGGAGTGATTCCAGACCATCTCTTGTTATTTCTATTTGTTGCTTTTATTTGTTTTGCTTCCGCTAAGCCGCTTATTGTCTTAATCAAGCTATATACTACATCATATATACTTAAAAACGTAAGATTGCTAAAAATAACTAATACTAGCACAATGCATAACTGTTTGCAGATTTTAGGTCATAAAAAGGAAGAGGGGAAATCTATATAGGGTGCTCCTAACTATCATCAAAATGAATCTAGAACTCGTAGATGCAAACTGAATTGCCAAATTTCTAGATGCCTTAAGAGGTTACCTTGATGCGTTCATACTCTCTGACTGCACAAGATTTAGCATCCTCACTAATCTTTAAAGTTTCTTTAAGCTCCTCTATTTTCCGCATCCTTGACCTGTCTCCACCAAATATTTTGGATGCTGCAGCTTCAAGCTTCTCAATCCTGGACTGCAACGAAAGTAATTCCGATGAAAGAGTCTGAACTGTCAGTAAAGCACTTGATCTGTCTGAAAATGCACTATTGACTGCCAGCATTACTCCAAGATATTCATGGAGTTTGTCCTGCGATAAATATGTAACATTAGGCTAAGATAACAAGAGAATCAAATATGACTCCTTTTCCGCAAATTTAATGTCTAGGCATATATAGCTTATGTACGTTACCAAATGTTTGACCGTTTGTGCATTTAACTCCCGGTACAATCGGCTTGCTTTAACAGAAGCAGTAGCCACATTTTTCATGTCATTGGCTCGTACTGTTTGAGGTTCGAACATGGCTCCCTCCGTCTCAAGCTTGGTCAGCTTCACAAATGCCAACCCCAATTCCCCCAGAGTCTCTCCCATGTCCTGCTGAGCTTTTACTAGTGATTCAGCCTGCAAAAACCGAAAATCTCGTTCATTCTCCTCTACCGTATTCTAAATTGCCAAATTTAGAACAGACAATGCTCATCAACAGAAATGGTAAGCTCTTAACTTCATAATCCCGTTACTAATCCTACTGGAGTCGAAATATTTCATACATTTTGATCGAAATGATCACGCTAGTTCAGTTGGCACTTGCAACCATCTAAATCTTGACGTGCATCATAATGATTAACTACCATTTGAATTTGAACAGACTAATTATGTTGAATTACCAGAAAGAACCCATAAATTAGCAACAATACCTGCTGAGACAAATTGCTAAGCTGCTGCTCAAACTCGGCCACCTTCTCCTTCCTCTCCAAAAATTCTTTATCATCCTCAACCGCCATCGGCTTCACTCCGCCCCAATCGTTCACCACCGCCTGCTTCAGCTCCCTGAAGATCCTCAGCAAGTCCCTGCCGCCCTTGGCCGGCTGCGCAGCCTCATTCACATCTGTCACGACAGCCACCTCCCCCGTCAGCTGCCTTGGTAGCCTCACTGCTCCATCGAGCACCCGCGACGCCATGTCGATGCTTCTTGTTAGCGGTAGCTTCCCCTTCACCACCAAAAACAGCCTCAGCTCCTCGCTCTTCTTGATCGTCGGATGCACCGCGAGCTTGTTCAGGTACTTCGCCAGTGCCGCCCTCCGCAGCTCCACGAACTGCTCGATTTGCATCACCTGGCTCTCCACCACGCTCTTATCGGGTCGGATCGGGATGAAGAACCCACGGAACGATTCGGATAGCCGGTCCGACAGCGTCACCACGTCCTTGAACCGCCTCCGTAGGGTGAATTCGGATCCGGGCCCGCCGTACTCGGGCATGTTGGTCCGGGTGGTGATCAGGTACGTGTAGTACGAGGTCCCGCCGGGAACGAGCGAATTGTTGAGCTCGAGCTCCTTCTGAGGGTCCGAGACCCATATCTTGAGAAATTCGGATCTTGTCGGAGGCTCCGATTGATAAGATGAGGGCCTAGGGCTTTCGTGGCCGTTGGATGAGGAGGAGTCGAACGAGGTGAAGATGGCGTCAGCGTAAGACGGGGGTTCAAGGATGGAATTGAAGCCTTGCGAGGATGTGGCCGTTGTTCCGGTGGCGGAGTGGCGGTCCACGGAGGTGGACGCGGAGGGCGAGGATTGGCCGTTGGATGAGGGTGGCTCGTCAAGGACGAGAGATTCCATGTCATCTTGGGATGCATGTAGGTCGGCCTCCTGATCGCCGTGGTTTTCCTGCCTCATCATTTTCCCTCTTATTTTTTGCCGGGAAATTAAAAATTAATGATAAATAAATGAATAAATGGAGGGAGGTGGTGGTGGTGGCGGTGGAAGAGCTGTTGCTGCGTGTGAAGCCGGGGATGACACGGCAAAGGTAGTGAGTTTTTAGTGAGTAGCGAGTTGAGTGACTCGGGCGGCCCAATGGGCAACCTCTTTTGCGTACGTGGCGGTTATGACGCTGCTTCCGCCACATAGGCTGCCACGTGTTAACGACACTGCATGAGGAGTTGGGCTTTTATTGGGCTTCTGTTGAGAGGCCCAAGTAGGCTTGATTGAGCTTTGATTGGGCTTTGTCGACAGCCCAATATATATTGTAAGGTGGTTGGGCATCAACGTAAAAAGTCCGGAATGAAACAGAATGTGGGCCGGAATGGAAGCTTTTGTAGGGTTGGGCCTGCAAGATTTGACTTCACAAGGACTCAATCTGAGTTTTATGTTTGGGTCAATTCAAATTAACAATATACTAAAGTTTAAAAGTAGGCCACGCACTTCTAATTGTACCGAGACATTTCGAAATAATTTAGGCATGAGTGAGAGCTATCACCTATCATTGTTGTTGAGTCTATTTGGTTAAGTTGGAAGCAATATTAATGCATGATTGAACATGGTGTTCCACTTAGGGCTTTGTCAAGTGAATCATAATCTTGTGGGGTTGGGCCTACAAGATTTGACTTCACAAGGATTCAATCTGAGTTTTATGTTTGGGTCAATTCAAATTAACAATATACTAAAGTTTAAAAGTAGGCCACACACTTCTAATTGTACCGAGACATTTCGAAATAATTTAGAGCATGAGTGAGAGCTATCACCTATCATTGTTGTTGAGTCTATTTGGTTAAGTTGGAAGCAATATTAACGCATGATTGAACTTGGTAGTGGACACTTACAAATTCTATTCGACAGATAAATGATCGGTTGAGAGGCCATACAATTATGATTCACTTGACAAAGCCCTAAGTGGAACACCATGTTTCAGTGTGTCCGATTTTTAGTTTCACTGTTAAATTCTGTATTATCTTTTATTACGTTACGTATCTTTGTTTTTCATATGTTTTTCAAAAACACATAATTAGTTATAAGGAAGCACGTAGTTTCAATCCAAGTTGCAGATTAACTTGAAGAGATATATGATTGAATCACAAAAGGATAGGGCATTAGTCTTTGATGGATTTTATTGCATAGTATGAACTATGAAACACCTGTGATGACCATATACATATTAGTCACAATATTATATTAGTTTAGATTAAATGCTTGAAATGTTTAACAACTTGATAAAGCAAAACGAGAAAATGAGGGCATGTTTGGTGTCGTATTTAAAAAAAAATCATAGTTTCTCAAAACATTTCTTGAGAACATGTTTTAAGAACACTTTTATTTGAGATCCAAAAACTTGTTTGCTCTGAGACTCAAATTTTTTTTTAAATTTTAATAATTGAAAAGGAAATAAAATATCTACAACAACTCAATTGGAGGGTCAGAGGAGAGGGGAGATTAGAGAGAACAAGAGAGAGGAGAGATATGGTAGAGAGAAAAAGAGGGAGTGAGAAGAGAAGACAGAAACAGTAGTGGATTTTGGATTTTTTTTTTTTGAACAAACGATATTATTTACATTAAAGGGAGGGAGAGTGTGGGCTTAACCTCACAATAATGTGGTTCAAATTCGCCTTTGGCGAGAATCGAACCTAAGACCTCTCACTTACAAGTGAAGAGGAATACCACTAGACTGTAATACTAAGTAGCAGTGAATTTTGGAGTTTAAAACCTTTAAAAATTCACTTTATGTGTTTTTTAGAAGTAGACTAATTTTCAAGTTTGTTTTGAATTCAGTTTTTGGAAAACAATCCTTTCAAACAAGTATTCAAGTTGTAAAACTTAAAAAGTGGTTTTGAGTGTAAAACGTTGGATTCAAGTAGAATACAAAATAGACTATGATTTCTCTAATGGTTCATGAATTTTAAATTAATTTTACTTTATTACGTTGTTAAATATTTTAAACAATTGAATCTAAACTAATATAATATTTTAGTTAACAGGAATTTAGTTCTCACACGAGGGCTTAGGAGAACAGCTTATAGGATATAAGAATTAATACATTTCACAAAAAAAGAAAGGAAGTATCCCACACGTCATTTAGGGTGTGAAAAGCTTGCAAAAGTCCTCTTTTAGGGTCAAGCAAGCACTAACGACATAATTAGAATTGTAATTAACTTCACACCCACCGGCAACTACCAATGAAAACGATCGAAAACCCAAGAAAATGAGAAATTTTTTATTGTGATCGGAACACGAGTGGTACATTATATATTTTTATATAAGTGCTGAAAAATTTTATTTTTTAAGTTATTAACTTTTTAACACATATATTGCACCATTTGTATAATAACACGTGGTATATCACCTTGTGAACCGATCACATTAAAAAATAAAAATAATTTATTAAATTAAAAAAAAAATCGACCCATTTGAAAAAAGCAAGACAAAAGTACTAGATGGACAAAGTTTGACAAGGAAACTTGTGGTTTCTTAGCATAACGAATTCTATTATTGTACTTGTGGTGGGGTGGGATTGTCAAAGGAAGATTCTGAAATTAAAAGTCAATATATAACAAACTCTACCAACTACATGTTAATTGCTGTCATGTAATCTTGTTTACCTATCTAATCCAATTATCTAACACCTCCCCTCCCTCTCGATCTTCTTCCTTTCTTTCACTTTCTGATCGAGTTTCTGGTGTGTGGACATCAGATGACATGCTTCCATTCAAAGTGACGACTAACTGAATTCCTGTCTGCAAGTAATTAGGTAATTAGTTGGTCGATTTGGTTTTGTCAATCGTTATCACTTGCAAGCTTGCGCGTACTCATTTTTTTAATAGAAAATCTCAACAATACGAGGTGAATTTTATTGATAACGAAAAAAAGAAGTTACATCTAGTTAGGAGGAATATAAATCTTACTCCTCATAAAACAAAGAAAAAAAATATATATACATGAAAAAAAAGAGGAGGGGTGTAGAATTATTAAGGAGATGGGCCAATGACCCACTTCCAACAACACCAATATTGTCCACAACTTGGTAATTATTACATGCACAATCCGTCAGGTGTACAATTTTACCATAAAAGACCTCGGTATTAGTTAGAGGGGACTAGGGTATTTAAACTCTTCTTTTCTAATAGATACGATTGATGTGTGACATTTCAACAGGAGGATATGAAGCCTAATCTCTCTAAAGTTAAACTTAAAAGGTCTAAACCTACAAAACAAGTCAAACAACACCACAAGGTTAGGAAAAAAAAACAAGAAAGTGAGACAAATCTTTATGCCAAGATGTACATTAATTTTAGAAGTGAAAAATATACCTATATTTATAAGGGAGTGGCGGGGCATTTGTTAACGTTTTAAAAGCGTTCGTCACATGCATTGGTACATGTGACATGATAGTATGGTAGATTTGGATCCCATCTGGATCCAAATTGTGCGGATTCTAGGAATCCTCACATCTTAGCCATTCATCTGCGCCATGCATCGTACAGTTAGAAACCATTTCACCTTTTTTATTTAAAACTAAACACAAATAGTACCTGACGAAATGTGGTCATATAATGTATGATGAACGGTTAAGATGTGGGGATTCCTAGAAAGTAGATCCGGAAGGGATCCTCTTCCGAAATCATCATCCCATCACATCGAAGTACGTAAGTTTTATGGCCAATCAATATATACTGCATGTCTTCGACTCGGTTTGAAAAATGTTGTACATTAATACAAAGTGACATACCCAGCCATTACAATAGAGAAAAATGATGGCTTCCTAATTTGCGGTCAAAACAAAAGTAAAATTATATTTTAATAAGTATTACGAAATGTACTATATGTAATAACTAATCACATACGTGATAAATAAGAGTGATAGACTCATCGATTGATATGTACACAATCATTATAGGTCATATATTCTTCTTACGTCTCTATACAATCATTGACGGGACAATTAATCTCCTTACATCTTTATTTTTTGCCTACAAGTTAAAGCACTGTAGTTGACAACACGAATCAAAATGTTGTAGCTAAACTAAGCATTGCTAATATCTTCTAATCTTGAGATGCTATTGTTCCATTAATGGCTTAGAGACAAACCCTTACAATCAATATAGTAAAACATATACAACGTATATGTATAGGATGTCGTTTCCTAGCTTCCTCTAACTTCTACTTTATCCTAAAAGATAAACGCTGGGGCATAGCTATAGTCTCAATCTTTCATCTCTTGGTGTGTGTGCGCGCGCGAGCTATGTCTCAATCTTTCATTCTTTTGGTGTGTGTGCGCGCAAGCCCTTTATGCAAAAGGATCCTTATTTTTTCAAAAATAAAAATGGAGATTAGGTGTGAGGCTCACTTCACATCGAACTTTAACGATATGAACCGTCTATTTTGTAAGTCTCGTTTTATAGATCATTCTTACAGAAATTCAGTTTAATCTGAAACCATTTGTCTATTTAATTAAGATAAAATTTCATTGTTTCTTGTATAACTAGGTATTCGTAAATTTTTTTTGAACTCAATTAGATGTCTTAAACATTTCCGATTTGGCTAATACTTTGCAAGGATGATCTATGAGGTGTAACTTGAAAAATAGATGGTTCAGATCGTTAAAGTTTGATGTGGTGTAGACTCCATAACTAATCCCCATTTTTATAAAAAAAAAAAAAAAAAAAAAAAATGAGGATCTCTTCCCTTAAGGGTTTCCCATATATAGCTATACAAAACCTAGTTATATATGGTTGAGTTGGTAAATATCGTTCTATTTGCTAGACTAAGATTTAGGTTCGAGTCCCGCTGCTAGCAATCCCTCTTAGTGGACGATCTGTAAAATATCAAAAAAAAGGCTAAGACCTCTTAAGTCCTCAAAGAAGCTTGTAGTATGCCCTGACCCTGAAATATGGTATTTTCCCCTCCCCTAAACTTTTAATTACCCAAAAAAAAAAAAAAAAGAAATACGAACGTTAGTTACATGGATGATATCTTCCCAGTGTATCTGCTGTGTGACAGGCTACCTAATTTAAAGAAAATTAATGTAAATATTTATTAAGTTTTCTGTTTAAGTATCTATCTCTCTGTAACCGAGTTGTTCTTAGACCTAACAAAATCTTGACATATTGTAATGTGCATGCAACACACTCCACCTATAATATTGTAGAGAGATGACTTAATTTACTCGTTTTCCCTTTCAAACGGCAAACTTGAGTTTTGATCCTGGTTGGTCCACTTTTAATAACATTAATTAATAATAACCTAGCTAAATCCTCGACCATTTCTACTTTATTTTCCACTTTTTTTTTTTTTGGGTAATACTAGAGAGATCATCTAATTAAATTATATTTTATAAATTATACATATGTAGCTATTAATGATTAAATTATTACTTAAGTGTTGATGACCGTGTTTATTTTTTATTGATGACACATGTACATCACATGATATGCAAATGTGGTATAACAAATTAGTCTATCTAGCATTACTTTTTCCCGAAAGCATGAACTTTACGCGCATTGCTTTTTGATTCCGCGTACCACAGTAGGAAGGAAGGAGATAGTGCGACAAATTCATGCAAGATTTATATGGTTTTTATACTCTTTCCCTCTTGATTCTTCATGTAATTAACTTCAAGAAAAGACTATATATATGCATGGTCAACACAGAATGTGACGAATGTCGATCTGTTAAATATTTTCTAAGGGTATAGCTAACTGTGCAGGTATATATGCACAGCTTTTTGCCACTAGAGAAAGAACGAACCATTGATAAATTATGCCTCTAATTTAGTTATGGTCGGTGGACCGTTGCGATTGTTTTCGCGTTGGAAAAATGTGGAGTTTCACTCTTTTTGTATTTGCATTAACATAAAATACATGCAAAAATACAATATATATTACCAATATTCATGCTTTTATTGAATTATTATTCAATCCCATCTAGAAGGAAGACTTGAGAAGCAAGCATTGAAGAAATAATTCGCTTGGTATGTATAGGCCAGTGGGTGCAACAACTCCCTCAGGGTTGAACTAAGTTTGCTCAAGAATCTGACCATTTTTCGAATCAAAACCTAATCTGCTGACCCCAAACAACAGTCTCTCTCCTCAAAATTTTACTATAAAAGCATCCCCCACTCTATCACTTCAGCACTCAAACTACCACATTCTCTCTATCATTCAAACAAATGGAGGCACTCAACGCTATTTTCGTCAACAAGATTCGCTTCACGTTATGCCTTTTCGGCCTTTGCCTTCTCGTGGCTTCATCGACAATGTCCTTGGCAGGACCCCAAATTCACAAGCATGAGTTTGTTGTAAGTTTAATTTCTGTATCGCTTGTATAATTGCATATGTTTTAGACCCTTTCATGTTTCTTCTTCTTATATACTTAATAAACTACTCACCATTTATTTAATATTTAAATGGGATATACGCTTATACAGGTTCAAGCAACACCAGTGAAGAGGCTGTGCAAAACCCAAAACTCCATCACAGTGAATGGACAGCTCCCTGGACCAACCTTGGAAGTAAACAATGGTGACACTCTTATCGTCAAAGTCACCAACAGAGCTCAATACAATGTCACCATCCACTGGTAACTAACAACATGTTTCTTGTGCTGTTCAACAGTCACGTAAGAAATTAAAAATTATCTACTCTTCACTTTCTCATAAAAAATAAACATTTCAGGCATGGGATTAGGCAAATGAGAACTGGATGGGCAGATGGGCCAGAATTTGTGACTCAGTGCCCAATTAGGCCAGGAGGGAGCTATACCTACCGCTTTACAATTCAAGGGCAAGAAGGTACCCTGTGGTGGCATGCTCACAGCTCATGGCTTAGAGCCACCGTTTACGGAGCACTCATCATTCATCCTAAACAAGGAGACTCCTACCCCTTCACTAAACCGAAACGCGAAACAACCCTTCTTCTCGGTGAATGGTGGAACGCTAACCCTATCGATGTCTTGAGGCAGGCGACTATGACAGGAGGAGCTCCAAATGTTTCTGATGCATACACCATCAATGGTCAACCTGGTGATCTTTACAACTGCTCAAGCCAAGGTACCATAATTGCAATTCTATCCTTGATAAAACATTACGATATCGATGTAACAACTAAGTTTAACGTGCCATGCACATAATATGTGTTTAAACTTACCCGGTAATTGATGTAATAAGTAAATCTTATGTGCCACGTATAAACTAGTAAATTTTTATTATGATTTATGTACGCAGACACCGTCATAGTTCCTATAGACTCCGGCGAGACCAACCTTCTTAGAGTTATCAACGCTGCACTCAACCAACCTCTTTTCTTCTCCGTGGCCAACCACAAGCTCACCGTTGTTAGTGCTGATGCCTCATACACCAAACCTTTCACTACCACGGTTCTTATGTTAGGGCCTGGGCAGACCACTGATGTTTTAATCACCGGTGACCAGTCACCAGCCCGGTACTACTTGGCGGCGAGTGCTTATTTCAGTGCGCAAAATGCAGCATTCGACAACACCACCACTACTGCCATTCTTGAATACAAGTCTGCACCTTGCAGCCCCAATTGCAAAAATAGTTCAGCAGCCAAACCAATTATGCCACAACTCCCTGCTTTCAATGACACAAACACTGCTTCTGCTTTCACCAAGAGTTTCAGAAGTCCAAGAAAAGTTGAAGTCCCAACTGAAATCGATGAAAATCTCTTCTTCACAATTGGTCTTGGACTCAACAACTGCCCAAAAAATTTTGGATCCCAAAGGTGCCAAGCCCCGAATGGGACACGCTTCACAGCCAGCATGAACAATGTGTCCTTCGTGCTTCCAAACAACATTTCAATCCTTCAGGCATACCAACAAAACATCCCTGGAGTTTTCACTGCTGATTTTCCAGCAAACCCTCCGACGAAATTCGACTACACTGGCAATGTGAGTCGCTCTCTCTGGCAACCAATGTCAGGCACTAGAGGATACAAGTTGAAGTATGGATCAAGGGTGCAGGTTGTACTGCAGGACACAAGCATCGTCACACCAGAAAACCATCCTATCCATCTTCACGGATACGATTTTTACATCCTTGCTGAGGGTTTTGGAAATTTCAATGCCCAGACTGATACCAAAAAGTTCAACCTTGTTGATCCACCTCTGAGGAACACAGTGGCAGTGCCTGCGAATGGATGGGCAGTCATTCGATTTGTCGCTGACAATCCAGGTAAAAATTTGACTTTTAAAAAAGGCTATTCTATTTTGAAATTATGACTCAGTGTCAATGTTTTTAAGATTTATATACATTTAAATAAATATTTGACATATGTAGGTGCATGGATAATGCATTGTCACTTGGATGTCCACATCAACTGGGGTTTGGCCATGGTGTTCTTGGTGGACAATGGAGTTGGGGAACTGCAGTCAGTCGAGCAACCACCGGCGGATCTGCCTCTTTGTTAAGAATCTATAGATCATCTCGATAGCAACTTTCGTAATACCCGATTACCGGGTTTTCATTTCCTTTTTGTCAGTTGTATGATTTCATTGTTGTTTAAGTTCGTTGTTGTATGAGTTTCCCCTGCATTTGGGGGGTCTAGTTTCTTACTCGATCTTTTTTTATTGTTTAGGATATGTGTACCTCAAGTAACAAAACTATGATTGGTTCAAAGAATGTCTTGAGAATCAAACAATTACGGTTCCTTTATAAAGAATATATACTGTCTTGTAATCGATTATTTATCGTAGATGACATTTTACCGTAGTAGTGGAAAATAATGATGCCTATACATCTTGGTGCAAGTTCGATTCCGGTCCTCTCCCCCACCCACACCCCCTCCCCCACTCTAACAACTAATAATTTAACCAACTAAGTTAATAACACTATTATTTGTCAAAAAAAAAAAAAAAATCAATCATTTATCACTTGGGGTAGGAAAAGTAGTATTTCATTACTACAAATATGAATTTCTAAAAAGATAAAGACATCTATTGAGATATTTCCCTTTTGTCAGTTGTATGATTTCATTGTTGTTTAAGTTCATTGTTGTATGAGTTTCCCTTGCATTTGGGGGGTCTAGTTTCTTACTCGATCTTTTTTATTGTTTAAGATATGTGTACCTCAAGTAACAAAACTACGATTGGTTCAAAGAATGTCTTGAGAATCAAACAATTACGATTCCTTTATAAAGAATATATACCGTCTTGTAATCAATTATTTATTGTAGATGACATTTTACCGTAGTAGCGGAAAATAATGATGTCTATACATCTTGGTGCGAGTTCGATTTCGGTCCTCTCCCCCACCCGCACCCCCTGCCCCTCTCTAACAACTAATAATTTAACCAACTAAGTTAATAACACTATTATTTGTCAAAAAAAAAAAATCAATCATTTATCACTTGGGGTAGGAAAAGTACTATTTCATTACTACAAATATGAATTTCAAAAGGATAAGACATGTATTGAGATATTTCTCTTCAACTCTACAAAAATGAATCAGGGCTCATTCAGAACTGTTTTAAAAATGATTGAAAGTGTTTTTGGTAAAAATATTATTGGAACAAATCTTTAGTGAAAATGCAAGTTAATTTTGAAAAATCACTTTATTGGTAAAAATACTATTGGAACAAATCTTTAGTGAAATGCAAGTTAATCTTGAAAGTGATATACTATTGGAACAAATCTTTAGTGAAAATGCAAGTTAATCTTGAAAAATCACTTTATTCCTTCATGCAGAAGCATATAACTGAAAATCACAATAAAGTGAATCCTTTCATAGCGACAACCTTAGATCATCTCCAACCGAAAGGGCTAAACATAGCCCTGCAAAAAAAAAAAAAAAAAAAAAAAAAAACACACAAAGTTAATGATTCGTGTTAGGCCATAGTCATATATCATCTCCAACCAAAGGAGCTAAACATAGCCCCCTTAATAGTTTAATAGTTTTGAGTTTATACTTTAAATTTATTGGTTGATTTAGTTAAACCACCATTGGATTTTTTTTTCAAATCTAGCCGTTGAATTTGAATAAATTATTGCAACTAAAGAGTTGGCCCCAAAAAAGAGGCTAGGGGGCTATATTTGGATAGCCTGATGCCCCTTTGGTCAAATAATGGTCTGATGAGGTCCATAGAATTATAGCCCAGCTATTGATTGAAAATGCGTTTTTTGACAAATTAGGTCATTATTTTTACTTTAAGACCTTTAGCTATCTTTATTGGAGATGATCTTAATTTTTATTTATTGGTTTTGTAATAGGCCATTGTTGGATATTGAAGCAACATTACCTATTGATAAGTCCTTAGGTTTACCTCTTTCTTAAATTGATTCAATTGTGAAATAAATAATATATCTATATATATCTAAACTATCTATTAATAGATTCATCTTTGTCAACCAAAAGAGGGTAAAAAGACTATTTAGCCTTCTATCACACCAAAAAATAATGGGTAATAATAAAATTTCACAAACCAAATTTTACTTTTTTTTATTAATTAAAGCTTCACATACAGGTGATGTTAAAATATATTTAATGTTAAAAAAATAAAAAACCTCCCACTCCCACCCACGTTCTCTTTCCTTCCTTTCTTTTTTTTTTTAACAAAAATAAAGTGTTCATACACACAAAGTATGTAGCCATATGCTAGTATATATAAAGTAGAGGAAAAAAAAGTGAATTATTAACAATCCGCAAAATTATCTCTCCTAATTAGGATTTTAAAAATGAAACAATTTAATTTTAAAAAAAAATACAAACTAACAAAACAAAACTACTTACGCGGTAGGTAGTTATTTTTCCTTTATTTCTTTACTTGTTTAAAAATAAAAATTTTAAAAATACTTTCAACAAATAGAAAGAATAAAAATTGCAAGTAGGTAGAGAATAAGATGTAAAAGAGAAAATTGTCACACACTCTATGCAGAGGCAGTTTTATTTCCTTTATTTCTTAAAAAAACTCAAAAAAATTAAATTAAAATAAAATGTAAAGGAGCGTGCGTGTAAGAGACTAGTATAATAAAATTGTGAATCAATTTTTATTGTAATTATTTGCATATTTCATAACAATTTCTAATTGCACTTCAGATGTCAACGGAAGATTCTGAAAATAAAAGTCAATAACAAACTCTACCAACTATATGTTAATTGCTATTTGTTCACCTATCCAATCCAACACCTCTCCTCATTCTTTCTTTGGCTCTCTGATCTAGTTTATGGTGTGTACACATCGCTGAAATGCTTCCATTCAAAATGACTAACAGAATTGTCACCATCTGTCTGCCTGTAATTAGGTAACCAGCTGGTCTGGCCTTGTCACTCTAATTATCACTTAAACTTCGCATGTACTATTGGACTTCTTTGAACACTTATGCCGGTAAAGGGACAACTTATCTGCAAGAGAGTGACGAGACAGACAAGGATTGTCTTCCCTCTTACTTTCAATGTTTTTCTGTTTGTGTGGTCACGGTTACGCCACATCAACATTTTATATTACTATTCAATTTTGTTTTATTATCTATATAAAAAAATATATAAAATGTTGACGTGGCTTAACCGTGAACACACAAAACAAGAGGGCATGGGAGGGCACCAGAAGTGGGAGGGCAGACAATCCTTGTCCATGACGAGACATTCATTAGGGTTTCTACAACACTTAAGACCTGTTTGGTATTCTATTTAAAAAATTTAATCATTTCTTAAAACATTTTTTGAAAACAATTTTCTTTAAGATTCAAAAACTTGATTGGTTTGCAATTTAAACATTTTTAATTTTTAGGAATTAAACTTAACAAAGAGATCTAAAATGATGGGGTTGCAGGAGGGGGAGAAAGATGAGAGAGAAGTAAAGAAAGTAAGAGATTATTGAAGGAAAGAGAAAGAACCGATAGAATGAAGATAGCGGATTGAAGGAGAGACGAAAAAGGTAAAAAAAAAAAAAGAGGAGAGAGAAAGAAGAAGAAGAAGAAGAAGAAGAAGAAGAAGAAGAAGAAGAAGGAGAGAGAGAGAGAGAGAGAGAGAGATTTGGAGTGAAAGAAAAGAAATGAGTTAGTTTAAGTTTAAAAACTATGAAAACTCACTTTTTTATGTTTTTAGAGAATATATTATATTTTTTTCATGTTTTTATGTTTTTAGAGAATATATTATATTTTTAAGTTAGTCTTGACTTCAGTTTTTAAAATAGTCCTACCAAACAAGTTTTTAAGGCCTAAAACTTGAAAATTGTTTTTGAATTTAAAAAGTTATATTCAAGTAGAGTACCAAATAGACTCTTATATATCATGTGATTTGGTGTAAAACTCTTCGGTTGACCAATTGCACATCACATAGTGATGAGTGTAGTATAAACATTTGTTTGACATTGTAGAGTACGTAAGTTTTATGGTCGATAAGGCCTACATCATGTATGTGGCTTCTAATTGGTTTGAGAAAGTGATGTGCATTAATACAAAGTAACATACCCAACCATACAATACAACAAAACAACATTAAGGCTTCCTAATTTGGGATCAAACCAATAGCTACACCATTGTTATTTTTTTTCTATTAACAAGTATTAATACATATACTATATCAACCAATCGATCTGTAGATAAGAGAGGACTCACAGTCACGGATATGTATACAATCAATGATAAGGTAGATGTTGTTCCTACATCACGATACAATAAATGATATGACATATAATCTTCTTACGTCTTCATTTTTGCATACAAAAGCACTAGGGTTAGCAAAACAAATCAAAATTTTGTAGCTAAACTAGGCATTGCTCTATATCTTCTCATTTTGAGATGCGCTATGGTTCCAATCTGGGCTTAAAGACAAACCCTAATTATCAATTAACATTACATAATATAAGATGCCATTTCCTAGCTTCCTCTAAATTTTATTTCACATGCATGTCGTGTTTGATTTTTGGTTCTGGTGAATAATGCAATGGTAGCCAAGAAGAAGCTGAAATGCCTTTGTGAGTTTTTCCGGTCCCGGAAAAAATGGACTCCATGACGAAGTCGCTAACTGGTCTTCAAACTTTCATTCTCTTCGTATATAGCCACAAAACCTAATACAGACATTAATTACATGGATAATACCTTCCCTCTGTTCTGCTGTGTAGGCTACCTAATTTAAACAGAATTCTTGTAAATATATATTAAATTTTCTGTTTAACTATCCATCACTCTCTAACTGAATTTTTGTTAGACCCAATCAAATCTTGATGGATTGTAGCGCATGCAACATATGCCACCTAATTGTAGAGAGATGACTTAATCTACTCATCTTTCCTATCAAATTAACGGCAAACTTGAGACTTGATCCCGCGTGGTCCACTTTTAACATTAATTAACTAATAATAAATTAAGAAACCCTAGCTCAAATTCCCTGCACTCGATCATCTCTTCTTGTTGTAGCTAACCAACTAATTGATCATCGATCGTGACCTAGTACAACCTCATTGTAGCTTTGTGGGCCTTTTAATTTCTTTAACATTTTTTTTTTTAGTGGTGTTAGTGTAATCATAGATATTGAAAAATATAATTAATTCAATTAATTACTTCTGAATGTTGATTTTATGAGTTTATTAAGTAGCCTTACTTGAGGTTTTGATTTCGATTGAATCTATGGTTCTATTGAGAAACAATGTACGATCTAGTCACGGTTTTAACAAACGCGAGCATAATAATTCATATATTTCTAACTTATATTTATGAGATGATAAGATATGACAAAACCTATTATATTACAACATCATCATCAAATGAAACATGGGTAAACCGTAACTTTTATGAAAAATTAATATTTGAAAACAATGAAAAGAACAACCACATATCCGACTTAGTTTTCTCAAGCTAAATTACTTTTCCACTTTTCTCTAAAGCATGGACCTTAGGCAGATTGCTTATTGATTTCCCGTACCACATTAGGAAGGAAAAAGCTGGTTTGACGAATTCAAGCAAATATTTTTAATCGGTATACTCTTTCCCTCTTGATTCTTCTAACCTCCGTCCCTTTTTTTTAGAAAACCTTGACGTTATTTGGTAAATAAACCTAACCATTCATATTAAAAGAAAAAAGAATTAAAAAAATGCATGAAAATAGAAAGGAGGCATAAACCTTACCCTCTTAGAAACAAAAATAATTTTAGCTAGCCAAGGAGAGACCAAAAATATCGATTTAATTATCTTGATTCATTATGTGTTTAGCATAATGATTCATTATGTGCTTGAATCTGAGTGCTAGCTCCATTTGCGTGATGCCACAGAAAATCACTAAAATAATGTTGTTTTATCAAAGGATTACTTGAGGGTTTAAGGTTGATTAGAACAATGGGTTTGACTTATAAGTATGTTTCTAATTTAGTTTTGGTCTTTTTCACCATTACGATTGTCCTTACGTTGGGAAAAAAAGTAGGATTAACTTTACTCTTTTTGTAGTTGCATTAACATATATGAAAAAAAAATACCAATATTAATGCTTTATTGAATGGGTAATGTTAGGGAGATCAAATTTGGAGACTAAATTTGTAAACTAAATGACGTGTCACTAATAAGAATAAGCACGTTTATCAACGTGTAAGTAATAAACCAATCATTAACTTTCATATCTTTTAGTTTTCAAAACTTTGTCTACAAATTTAGTCTTCCTAACATTATTTTTATTGAATTATTCAATCCCAGAAAGAAGACTTGAGAAGCAAGCTGCATTGGAGACGTAATGTATTAGGGATAGGCCAGTGGGTGCAACAACTCTTACCGGGTTGAACTAAGTTTGCTCAAGGCTCGGACCATTTTTTGAATCAAAACCTAATCTGCCAACCTCTCTCCTCAAAGTTTTACTATAAAAGCATCCCCCCACTTTATTACCTCAAACTACCACCTTCTCTCGATCATTCAAAGGTTAAGGGTTCATCAGCGAGCTCATAGCCTAGCTAATCGATCGAGATGGAGGTACTCAACGCCATTTGCAGCAACAAAATCCGACTCTCCTTATGCTTTTTCGGCCTTTGCCTCTTATTGGCTTCATCGACAATGTGTTTGGCAGAACCCAAAACTCACCAGCATGAGTTTGTTGTGAGTTTAATTTTTACGTCTCTTGTTTTTCACATACGTTTCTTCTTCTTACGTACTCATTTCTCACTATATTTAATATTTAAATGGAATACAGATTCAAGCAACAAAAGTGAAGAGGCTGTGCAAAACCCACAACTCCATCACAGTAAATGGACAGTACCCTGGACCAACCTTGGAAGTAAACAATGGTGACACTCTTGTCATCAAAGTTACAAACAAAGCTCGATACAATGTCACTATTCACTGGTAACTAACACGCTTGCGTGCATGCACATGAATACAAGTTTTTACTCTCATGCTTCTTTTGTTGTCAGACTGGCTCGCAAGAGAATCTTTATCTTCTTCATTTCTCCGAAGAAATTAATCAACATGCCTTATCTTCTTTATTTCAGGCATGGGATTAGGCAGATTAGAACTGGATGGGCAGATGGGCCAGAATTTGTGACTCAGTGCCCGATTAGGCCAGGAGGAAGCTATACCTACCGATTTACAATTCAAGGGCAAGAAGGTACTCTCTGGTGGCATGCTCACAGTTCATGGCTTAGAGCCACCGTTTACGGCGCACTCATCATTCATCCTAAACAAGGAGACTCCTACCCCTTCACTAAACCGAAACGCGAAACAACCCTTCTTCTCGGTGAATGGTGGGATGCTAACCCTATCGATGTTATAAGGCAGTCTACTAGGACAGGAGGAGCTCCAAATGTTTCTGATGCATACACCATCAATGGTCAACCTGGCGATCTTTACAATTGCTCAAGCAAAGGTAATTCCACAAGAAAAGCTTTACGTGCAATAATCAACTAAGTTAAACTGACCCTAATAATTGATGTAATAAGTAAGTCTTATGTGCCACGTATGAACTGATAAAATTTTATTGTGATTTTTGCAGACACTGTTATAGTTCCTATAGACACCGGCGAGACCAACCTTCTTAGAGTCATCAATGCTGCCCTCAACCAACCTCTTTTCTTCTCTGTGGCCAACCACAAACTCACTGTTGTTAGTGCTGATGCCTCCTACACCAAACCTTTCACCACCACGGTACTCATGCTAGGCCCTGGGCAGACCACCGATGTTTTAATCACGGGTGACCAACCACCAGCCCGGTACTACTTGGCGGCGAGTGCTTATTTCAGCGCACAAAATGCAGCATTCGACAACACCACCACCACCGCCATTCTTGAATACAGGTCCGCCCCTTGCAGCCCCAGTTGCAAAAACGGTCCAACAGCCAAACCGATTATGCCACAACTCCCTGCTTTCAATGACACAAACACTGCTTCTGCTTTCACCAAGAGTTTCAGAAGTCCAAGAAAAGTTGAAGTCCCAACTGAAATCGACGAAAACCTCTTCTTCACAATCGGTCTTGGACTCAACAATTGCCCTAAACATTTCAGAGCCAGAAGGTGCCAAGGCCCAAACGGGACACGCTTCACTGCCAGCATGAACAATGTGTCCTTCGTGCTTCCAAACAACATGTCAATCCTTCAGGCTTACCAACAAAACATCCCTGGAGTTTTCACCGCTGATTTTCCAGCAAACCCTCCGAAGAAATTCGACTACACGGGCAATGTGAGCCGTTCTCTATGGCAGCCTTTGTCGGGCACTAGGGGATACAACTTGAAGTATGGATCAAGGGTGCAGGTTGTGCTGCAGGATACAAGCATCGTCACACCCGAAAACCATCCTATCCATCTTCACGGATACGATTTTTACATCCTTGCCGAAGGTTTTGGAAATTTCAATGCCAAGACCGATACCCAAAAGTTTAACCTTATTGATCCACCTATGAGGAACACAGTGGCAGTGCCCGCGAATGGATGGGCAGTTATCCGATTCGTCGCTGACAATCCAGGTAACAATTTTTTATTTTTTATTTTTCTTTTCACATGACAATATTCTATTCTACACTATTCAAACTCAATAGCAACGTTTCTAGGATTTGTTTATACTTAAATATACGTTTGATATATGTATATTTTTTTTTTATCAAATACGTTTGATATATGTAGGTGCATGGATAATGCATTGTCACTTGGATGTTCACATCAACTGGGGTTTGGCCATGGTGTTCTTGGTGGACAATGGAGTTGGGGAACTGCAAACGATGGAGCCACCACCAGTGGATCTGCCTCTGTGTTAAGAATCTTAAGATTATATCCACATCAACTTTTGTAAAAACCCGATTACCGGGTTTTCATTTTTCCCTTATATCAGTTGTATGATTTTTCATTGTTGTCTTGAGTTCCCCTGTATTTGGGGGCCTAGTTCTTGCTCTGTTTTATAGTTCTTTTTCGATACATCAAAGCCGATATAGAGGATATGGTGCTAGGATTTCAAAAACTGAGCTCACCATCCGATTTAGTCAGACAGACATGCCTTCATTGATTCAAGATTGTTTTGTATTTTTAAGCAACGTGTTAAATAAATCTTGGTTTAATGAAATCTTCTTTTTCTTGTTATTCCTCTGTTTTACTGATGTGGGCGCTCAAGTGAGAGCTTTAAAAATCACACCCAACAAACTAAATATTGCAAGCAAGGGCAATTTTCAAACACTATTCATCGTTTTTGGAGAAGTTTTTCAGTATGACGGTTACCAATCGACGTGTGTTATAACACATGAATCAGTAATAATACATAATAATGTGACTGTTACATTAAAAAATTTCTCAGTCTGTTTTCATATAATTCATTAAGCGTCATTTTTAAAGAAACACAAGTATAAATAAACAACTTATTGATAAGTAATTAAATGTGGTTACAACTATATAAAGTAAAAACCACAGGGAAGTAGAAATACTAGCTGCAAGTAGAAAACCAGGTCATTTTTTTTACAAGAAACTCCAAACCCTTGATTAGGCAACAATTTTAAAATTTCCATACTGTCACAACATTCTTGCCAAACTAGATAAAGGCCCAAAAAAAGGCCTAATAGTAGACACTAAAGAGTTTTAACAACAAAAGGAAGAAAAGATCCATTGCAAAATTTTTCTGATGGGCTGGATTTTTTCTTATGCCTAATGCACAGAAACAATCTTGAACAATTATCAATCCCTCTCGTATGAAAATAGGTGGGACAATTACAAAATTAGGGCACGCATACTCATAAAATTAAGGGGATACTCTTGTCATTGAACACATACATATGTAATTTTCGTGTACGCATAAGTCATGAGCCTTCTGTTCGGGCTAAAGGATTTCCCTTCGCATAGCTCCTCAGGGGTTTGACACTTGGTGTGTTGTCGGGCTTTCTCTTGCTTAGTGTACTGCAGGATAGGTTAGTAGTTAGTTTTGGAAAGTGCCTTTGTGGGGTCTTAGGTGAAGGCCTTGTGGCTCACAATCAAAACTAAAAGGATCTTGGCGTGCCACTGCTATCTTAGTATAACATATGTTGAACATATGTGATTTAAGTTGATTACTTGTGCCCCAAATTACTTAAACTTGTTATCAAAAGATTGTTACAGATGGGTTAAGTCTGCATTAAGTTCTTTTTCTTGCCTTGTAAACAAGGACTTTTAGTTCATAATCTTGTACGTCCAAAACAATGAGAGTTCAGGCCCCTTTAATACTATTTCCTAGATTACAGTTCACTTTAATGAAGGTAGATCCATTAACTTAACCATATTCGAACGCAAATGGGGTTCTTAGGTAGAAAACAGGTGAAAACAACTTGAATACATACTAAAAAGTACATTAAGCGACAGATCTACTAAATTAAAGTACAAATAAAGAGACTCGGGCAAGATTTAACCTTGTCAGACTAGGTTGAACTTCTTGTATTCACTTCTCTTTGGGTTTACAAGGGTTATATGCAAAAAAGGATAGATGGTAAATAGGTTTTACACGAGTGAATCGATACTACAACACTAAGGGAAGATAGCAGAGCTTTTATACTAGACAAAAGATGGCTTTTCTAAGGGGAATATAGCTAAAAAGGACTGAATCTAGACAAGTTTCAGTTTTTTGGGTGGAATTGGCTTGTGAGTAGTGTTTGTATGTTGATTGATTGTTGTTTGAGTGTCATTGTCTCTGGTGTCTCTTTCCCTTTTTATAGACGATTTGGCCTGATTGCTTTAGCTTTAATCTTGGTTGAGGGCTTTCGGATGGTAGTGAGTCATCATCTATTTACTTGTAATGCCTTTAGACAGTGCTTTTTGGCTGGTGCTGAGTTGGTCTTTGTCATTTGTCACTTCATCCCTAGGCACATGGCCTATACATTGGCTGAAAAGGTTTCAGTTTGCTTCAAGCCTCTTTGTTGGGTTTCAGGCAAGTCCTCATTTTGCTGTGACACCCTTGGGCCTCATTTCATAAAGCCCAATGTTAAAATATTAACTCAAACACCTTCTTATACATATTTTCTTATGCATGCATTTTTGTGTATACATCAATCATTAAATGCGAACATAAGTAATTTCCTTTTACACATAAATTTAGGAAAATGAAAGTTTCAGTAATAAAAATGGAATTGGAGTAACATCATAATTCTGCGATACTTTCATTCATTTGTTAAATTTTTCGTTAGAACCGCCGTTAAATGATGACGCGGTGCCGACAAAGACAATGAATGGGTGCCACGTGCCAATTTGGCGCCATGTGGACATTAAAAAAAGTAAAATAAAAAAAATTAATATTTTTGTGTGCACATCAATCATTAAACACGTATGTAAGTACAAAAATTTAGGAAAATGAAAGTTTCAATAATAAAAATGAAACTGGAGTTTTTTGTATTTTATTTAATGACACTTTCTTTTCCTGAATTTAGAAGGCATAGCGCAAAACTTATGGCTTGGAATATTCATCATCAAAATCCAAAGTCAGCAAAATTACACTGAAATTGAAAATTTACTAGCTGGCTGTATTTGATTCTCCTAAGCTAGCTAGCCTATGGTCTAACTAGTACTTGAGGTCTTCGCATCCTAATATATCCTGCGAAACCCACTCTATCAAGTGACTAGCTAGTTTGTCCCCTGCAAGCTGGTTTTGCAATGTATGTCAACTTATAATACCTCGTTAAATTTTTCATCAGAAGCGGTTCGAAGTTAGAATTCCCTACTTTCTTGCATCACCAACACATTCACCATTCCACCACAAAATCTGAGGAAGCAAGCATGTCGCCGATCACTCCCAGCTCCGCGTTCTCCATAAAATCTACCATTTCTTCATTACTTAGTGACATTTCCTAGTGTCTCCGTCCCACCATCACAAGGTCGTAATCGCCATGTGACTGCCTAATGGCATCCATAAGCTGCACGCCGTCATCCACCTCCATTTCATGCCAATTCAAGCGATCATTCCCAATGTTGCTTAGCTTAAACTCGTCAACCAAAGCCTGGTCGAGCTTCGCTTCTTTCAGCTGCTCTTCTTCTATTACTGTCTCCGCCAAAATAAACCTGAACACCAAGATGGAAACTTTGGTATTACCCGACATGCGTGCTGAGTCAGCTAATGCCTCGCGATCATCAGGCCCGCCAATGAAAAACACCGCAACATTGTAAGACAAGTGATTCAAGCTCAGCCGGCAAGACAGGCTTCTATCAACTAGTATCCCAACTGTACATGGAGCATATGATTGTACGTTAATGTTGAATTGGCCTATTACCTTAGTCGGACAGTTGGGACCAATCACATCCTTGTGGTTTTCATGGAATGGTATGATAATTAGAGGAACTTTCTTGTCATTGGCATCAAGGCAAATCGTCTCACGCATGCTTTTATAGGGGGCGGTCATAGTGAAGGCTTCAATTACAACCGGCCCTTTTGAATTTTTCAAGTAATTCTCAAAGGCTCGCATTATATGAACATTCGTGGGTACACTTCTGTGTGTAAATTTCTTCTTCTGTTTCATGTGAGGGACTAGTAGTGGTGCTGCGCTGCCAGTGAGTTCGACTACATGGAAAATGTAGGCACAAATCGGGCTTGCTTCTGTCGGGTTTGACGCCTCCAGGAGGGCGATCATGTTGCATACACTTTCTTCGTTGTGGACACAGCAAAGGATTTGAAATGTTTCCGAGTTGCTTGCCAGTAATGATTGAATATTTCTAATGCAGTCGTTTTTGCTACTTGATTGTCTGAGGTGTACATGAGGTATGCACAAGAATCGTATGAATGGTGTTATGGCCATGGTCAGACCCAGCGAGGACAAGACGATTTGAGTATAAGATTGTTGATCCATTTGCTGCAATTAATATCAATTAGGAACCCAAAACAACGGATTGTAAATATGGCGTTTAACATCTACTGGTCCCTTAAAAAGGACGGGTTGCTCATGAGTACCAATTGTAGTATTTGGTACATTGTCTATAATATGACCGACAATGTAGCAGATACTCTAAATTAGTACTCGTTACAAGAAAATTATTACCCTCCTTAAGTTGGTGGGGTATCAAAGAGAAAGAGGAAAAAGATAAAAGAAAGAGTATGATACCTTAAGGACCCTCCAGCGACTGTAAATGGAAAGTTCTATTAAACCCTTGATGCTCATGATCATGTTGAGCAACAGACTATGTTTGAACTTAATTTTGCAGCACATTGCAGCCAATGTAACTCCCAAAAAATTTGTGACATAGGATTCAACAATCAAGACTTGAAGTTTGCTGAAACTTTCCCAATGGTGAATCGAATACACATTCACACTAGTGTGAGGCCTACACAAAAGAAGAACACCGGGAGAAGAAATTCGGAGAGTATGAATTCTGTCTTTTTTATCAATGCTGTACCAAGAGGTGGTCCATTTGGTATGACTAACCCTAGAATTATAGCACCCGTAGTAGGCTTTGTGCCTAAGGCATCGGTGATAAATGCCATGACTAGAACTCCAAGTTGTATTGCAACCCCATAACTTTCACTCACTTCTTTTCCTTTGTGTATTTTCTTGGTTATTGAAAGTATAGTCGGCCTTATGACATAAATAGTGAAAGGCAGCAATGCCAACAAGGAAAGCAAGGCCTCAATTCCGTAGCTTTCTTGGCTGTATATGTAATGTATTGCCATGAAGGACCACTGAATCACATCGTTGAGCATGGCGGAAGACAAGGTGAATTGCCCCAACTCGGAAGTCATGAGGTTGAGTTCATCCAAGGCCTCAGCCACTGTAGGAAAATAAGTGAAGGATAAAGAAAATGTAGTAAAGAAAAGAAAGAGTATCCCTCCTGTGAGTCCTGGAATGGATCGGGCTAGCGGGTAGACGAGGCTTGAGGTAACAGCGCTTGGAAAAAGGAAGCCTGCTAGACCAATCTTCCAGGCATTCTCTTGTGTCCTTCTAACCATGGCTAGGTCAATTTTCAATGTAATTAGGAAGGTGGAATATATTGCGCCCAGCTCAGCTACTGTGTCAACCAATGGAAACTCTCTTCCTTTGAACACCAGTTTGTCCTTAAATGCCTTATGATGCCCCAAAAGAGAGGGACCCTGAAAAAAAATGAGGCAAAAAATGGTGGGATCAAATTAAATTTGTAACCAAGGATAAAAATTTGAAAAATTACACCCTGGAAAAAAACTTCAAATTAGATTACGCCAATTCAGACACGATAGTTTATTAGTCTTAGCATGGGAACTGGATGGCCAGACCAGTAGATTGCAGACAAATTTGGTTTGTCCAGAAGGCCTAAGAAAATAATAAGGTACCCGAGAGATGGTGACGATGAGGATGATTTGAGCCATCATCATAGAATACGGATAATCTAGAGGATTATCTTCTCAGCACACCACCACCCACCCCCCCCCCCCCCCCCCCCCCCCCCCCCCCCCCAAAATGGCGCCGCTGGAAGCAATTGCCTGCTGAGGTATGCAAACTCTTTCATCACCATGTTTCACACGGTGGGAGTGAAGGTAACTGCTTAAGGCATCCATTTTTTGTACCTCGATCCGACCTGATACAGAAAATCCTCAATCCCCACCTTTACATGATCATCTCAAATATTGATTTGAGGTTTGTACGTTTGATCGTGATCTCGACCCTGTGAATCATCCAAAAAATTTGAAAATGAAACTCGGTATTAATAAGGCCATCTCAGAAAATCGACGGACGTTGACATAATTAGTCAAATATGGGAACAGAAAGAATTGGTAGTTGTTACAGTTGAAAAAAAAAAAAAAAAAAAAAAAGCTTCAGTTTCCAGGGAAGATAACAAAATCAGGTTTCAAAATTCGTCTTAAATCCAAACACTCCAACAGAAGGAGTTGGTAAGTTGTTCCAACTGGTTTCAGATAATTTATACTTGGAGATATTAGCCAGAAGTCGGTTATCGATCATGATCTGGAGATCTGTTCAAATCTTTGTAATTAACATGATAACATCAATGAAAAGCATTTCTCGTTCATGTGATATCTAAATTATCTGACTTGCAGTACAAGCTACAGGTAAAACCCAATAAATCACTTTTTACAACAAACATCAATCCCTAAGGCAATGTATAAAATGTTTACCTTACCTAGTTTACAACATTCTTACCTAGAAATAATTTGTGCAAAATGAATTAAATAAACTAGCTAGGGGAAAGGAGAAACTTAACTAGCTGCGAGCTGTTCCTCCTCTGCCTACCTCCTACAATGCATTGCCAAAATTTTGGTATATATAATGAGTATTTAAAATATTGGTATCGATGAGTCGATATGCAAATTTACAAAAATATCAATGAATATACTGACATCAATTGACTTCGGTGGAAATGATGAAAATTTGTTAAAAAACGTGAAATCAAAGATAAAACTTTAGCAAATGTTATACTTATCAAAATTAATTCAAACGAGAACAATCTCAACGGAAATCCACTCCAACTAATGTAATTAGTTGATTCTCCATTAATATAAAATGATATTAACATAAATAATAAAGATAATAAAAGATTTGAAACTCCAAGTCGGCAATACAGATACACGACTTGAAGATGAAGGCCAGCAACAAAGAAATCCCGCAGACTTAAAGGTGGAGAGATTAGGTGTTAATCTGAAGATGTAAAGCTCTAATTTTGGGTGGGTATCAACTCATTCACCTTATTCAGTTTAAATTTAGTTTAAATTTTGGAGAAATCTCTTAAAGAAATTTTAAAATTTTAGAATCTTCAATTTGTTTCTTCAAAATTTTCACAGTGAATAGGTAAATATTTTCAATATTCACTGATTTTCTAGTATCTCGCTGTCAAAAGGTGAAAGTCTGCATTTTACCTCCTGTTTTCATATCGATTCTAATTTTTTTTTAATATTTCGACAATTTCGCCGATATTTTAAAAACTGTACATAATACAAATTTTGTGACATGAGGAATAAATTGTTACCCATGAAACTTAAATTTACTTTCCGACCCTTTCATGGAGCCACTACGAAAAGCTCCGTTGCTCAATTCCTTGCTTTCTTGCAAAACTAACACATTCACCATTCCCCCGCAAAAATCCGGGGAAGCAAGCATGTCACCTATCACTCCCAGTTCCGGATTCTGCACAAATTCTGTCATTTCTTCATCCCTCAATAACATATCCGTGTGCCGCCTCCCAACCAACACAAGATCATAATCCCCTTGCGAGTTCCTAATGGCGTCCATGAGCTGCACACTATCATCCACCTCGATATCTCGCCAGATCACACAATCATTCCCAATGTTCCTTATCTTAAACTCGTCCACCAATGCCTGGTCGAGTATCTCTTCTGTCTCCTCATCCTTGTTGGCTACAATTACTTTATTCTGCAGTACAAACCTGAACACCGTGATGCCCACGTCCGGGTTGCCAGACATGCGCCAAGCGTAGGCCAACGCTTCGCGATCATCTGGCCCGCCAATAAAAAACACTGCCACATTGTAGGAAAAGTGGGACACGCTTAACCGAGTTGACAAGCCTCTTTCGACTAGTAATCCAACTGTAGAGGGGGAATAATTTTGTACATGGATGTTGAATTGGCGTATCGCTGTCGTGACAGTGGCGCCAACAATATACTGGTGGTTTTCATGGAATGGTAAGAGAATCAGAGGTATGTTATTGTCCTCCACTAGACGGCAAACGGTCTCATGCATTGATTTGTAAGGGGCGATCATAGTGAAGGCTTGGATTGAAACCGGTCCTTTTGAGTTCATTGAGTAATTCCAAAAGGCTCGCATCATTTGATGTGTGGGTGAATTTGAGCGCTTTAATTTCTTATTTCCTTCCTCCTGATACTTCTTCTTGTAAGGGACTAGTAGGGGCGCCGCTCGGCCAATGAGCTCGACAGCGCGGACAACGTAGGTGATTAGGGGGCTCGCATCGGTTGGATTAGACGATTCTAGGAGGGTGGTGATGCTACAGATACTTTCCTCATTGTGGACACAACAAAGAATACTGAACTCCAGGTAGTTTCGAGCTGACTGGATGTTTCTGATGCGTAAGTTTTTTGTTGATGGTCCAAGTCGTGTTTGTGGCTGGTATAAGAATCGAACCACCGGTGTTGCGATCATGGTCACCGTGAGCATAGAGAGCACGATTTGAGTATAGGATTGTTCATCCATCAGCTGCACGTAATATTTACAAAAGTTAGATTGTCATCCTCAAAATCTAATATTCTTTCATTAAATCCGAGAGTTAGAACGAATTGTGATTTTACGAGTTAGAGATGCATAAATTTACTAGCACACTGTCTAATACATATTGGTCTTATATACAATAGTTGACACCTCTAAAGAGAGTGTGTCACTAAATGTGTTAGTTTTATGCGTTTAAATAGAATTATTGAAAAGAAAAAGAATTCATTGTAATATTGTTACTTACCATACTAGACCTCCATCGAGTAAGAAGGACAATATCTACGACACCCTTGATGGTCAATATCAATCCTAGCAAAAGGCTATTTTTAAACCTAACTTTGCAGAACAATGCAGCAACTGTAACTGTAACAATCTTTGCTCCATACGTCAAACAAATAACAAGCTGAAGTTTGCCAAAGCTTTCCCAATCGCTAAACGAAAACACATCAACCATGAATCCAACACGGAAAAAGAGCACTGGAAGAAGAAATTCGGAGACCACAAACTCCGTCTTCTGTATTAATGTTGCACCAAGAGGTGGTCCGTCTGGTATGACTAGCCCAAAAAGTATAGGGCCGGTAACTGGAGTTGCACCTATGGCATCGGAGACCAATGCCATGGCCAAAACCCCAACCAGTATAGCAACCACATAACCCTCCTTCACTTCTTTTCCTTCGGGCGTTTTTTTAACCACTAGTAGTACAAGCGGTCTTAAAAATGAGAAATTGAAAATCGTCAAGGCCATCACCGAAACCAAAGCCATAACTCCGTGGCTCGGATTTCTTTTTGAGAACACAATTTGTGCAACCGTGGACAACCACTGGATGGCTTCAGTGACCAAAGAAGACGACATGGCGAGTTGACCTAGCTCGGAAGTCATGAGGTTGAGTTCACTCAGGGCCTGAGCTATGACCGGGAAGAAAGTGAAGGAGAAAGTAGAGAAACTAAAATAGAGGAAGAATGTTCCTCCTTTGAGTCCGGGAAGAGTGGTGCCTATTGGGTGAACTAGAGATAGGGTTATTACTAAGGGAATAATAAAACCAGGCAGACCAATTTTCCAAGCATTCCTTACAGTCCTTCTCACCATGTTTTTGTCAAATTTCACCGCGATTATAAACATGGAGTATACTGCGCCCATTAGAGCTATTACCTCAAACACAGAAGCATCTTTTGCTCTGAACAGCTTCTCCCTTACTACCTTTGTTTTCCCTAGCGCTGAGGGCCCCAATATAATGCCACCCTGCAAAAACAAAAACTTGAAGTTAAATTATTTATGGAGACTTCAATCTAACTATGACTTTGTCACAAACTTGATTAAACTATGATATACCAATATTATATTATCGAACTATTAATTTCAGGACAGAAATATTGGATGGTTGACTTCAACTATACAACCCGCTCCTAAATTATGAAAAAACAGTAATGACCTCTAGAAATTACCGAATAAAACAAAAAAAAAAAAAAAAAAACCTAATTAATAACGTACCCAGCCGAATTTGCAAAGTTGATTCAATCCTGGTTGATTTTTGACCATGTCCATGAATAAAATTATTAGAACAAAAAAAATAAATAGAAACAACAAGATTATTTGCAGGCATAACATAAGCAAGCCTTTATTTCCTAGTGACAGATATTATGAATGCTTGACATGGACTAAGCATATGAAATTGCAGACAAACCGAAAACCCAGAAAAATATAAGCATGCACGTGATGTATTATTTTTTTATATAAATACCAGGAGATTGCAGACAAATTTGGTTTGTCCCAAAGGCCTCAGAAGATAATAAAGCGCTCGAGAGATGACAACGACGAGGACGATTTGAGCCATTGTTAGAGGAAGTGGATAGTCTAAAGGATTGTCTTTCCTCCATATACCTTTGGAGGTGACGGCTTGTTGTTTCATGCAAAAGATTGGAGCTTCCGGCTTCCCCGGTGGGGGGGTTTCAACTCCATTCGTCGCCATTCTTGTTAATTTGTAAATATTAACCTCCCAAAAATTGATCGCAAATAGTGTTATTAATCTTGAGTCAATCACGCCTTGCCAATTCGAAGCGCCGAACGACTGTACTAATTGATTCCTAGGGTTGATCGTGATCCCGGCCGACAACTCTATGAATCGTCCGAAAACGAGTAGGAAGTGAAATTCACTAGCAAGGTGACAACCACGCCTGCCCACCACCACCACAACCGCCGTAGGCGTTTAGTATCTAGGGCTGATCGGAATTGGAATGTGTTGATTTTTGGCCTTGGGGTCAGCCGCGCGGTAAAAGTCGTTGCAGAAGGTGTGCGGTTATCATTTTATGAGAAGGGTTTGGTCAATTTCATCCGCAAGTTATTTGGTGAACTATTTTATCTGCATTAACCTATTACTTTTTCAAAATATTTATGAGCTTTTTTCAGCAAAAAAAAAGAAAAAAAGAAAAAAGAAAAAAGATTGTTTATAAATAAAAACTTCGTACTTATTACATGCAAGGTCCATCATTTTCCTAATGTGGAATTTCCTCTCAACGTGCCTTTCATGTGTGACAAATTTTCAATCCTAACACGTGAACAACACAAATTGGGTGACGTAAATCACGTGTGACCGTTGTACTTCACATGTAGACATGTAGCTCTAATTCCATGAAGACAATTGAGATTTCACCATAAAACTAATTGGCAATGTGGGATATAGCCCAATTACTTATAAGCACATACAAAGTCCCTCCTTTATCCGATATGAGATTCACTCTCAACAATTGAAAAAAAAAAACACATTTATAGATAGAAGGAAGGAAACAAATTAAATTAATGATCAAAGGAATGGAGAGAAATAAAGGAATAACGACGGGTGATTGTAGCTCAGCTAGTTAACAACATTATTTACATATGTACTCAAGATTCTAAGTTTAATTCCCCACCGCCACCTATCGCTTGTATACAAAAAAGAACAACAATACTTAGAATAAATAATAAGAAATAACAATTGGATCGACTAATCCCCTAATTGGCCTAAATCCTCGTTTTGAAGTGTTTTTATTTAGGAACTGTTATTGGCACTTCAAAATCTTATCTTGTGTAATTTTTCTTTCTAATTATAGAAAGTTTATAATGTAAAATGAAATTTTAGAATGCCAATTGCAATTCTCTTTTATTTATTCTTTTATTTTTGGAATTTTGAGTTATTCCAATAGAAAAGCCCAAAATAGATTATCAAAACAAAATAGAAAACCCTAATAGGCTCAGTTCATTGAAAAGCCCAAACACATAGATGCCCAAAGCCGAAATCAAATCAAACACATACTAATACATTTTATTTTATCTTTTAATTTGAACAAGGAAAAACACGCAAACACGCAGATGCCCAAAGCCTCCTTCAAACTTTGTCTAGCCGCTGCGTCAGCAAACACGCAAGCTGCCACCTCATCACTTTGTCAAACTCCAGCGCACACCATGGATTTGGATGCGGAATAAGATACTTTTTGTGGGGATCCGGATAATTCATCAATCGTGCTCATTCATTGTATATCGTGCGGTTAGAAATTATTTTTAATTTTTAATTTAAAATTGAATATAAATAGTACATAACGAAAACTGATCTCACGATGTACGTTGAACGGACACGATTGATTGATCTTCAGATCCCCGTAAAGAGGATCCGAAGAGGATCCTTGTCCTTTGGTTTCCATCCGGATTCAAATTGTGGGGATCTAGGGATCCTCATAGCTTAGTCATTCATCGTGGATTGTGTGATCATAAATCATTTGATTTTTTTTTATTTAAAATTAAATACAAGTAGTATCTGACGAAAACTAACTACATAATATAAAATAAACGATTAAAGTATAAAGATCCCTAAGATCGTCAAAAGAAACTCCAGAGAATATCCTCTTTCCGCACACCATGACCCAATCGCTTACAGTGCTCAATTCTCCACCACACGGAATTGAACATGTCACTCATGACATGATTAAGTTACTCGTCCAAAGTGAACTAAAATCGCCACGTTGCCCTACACATTGTGCGACACGTGGTGCACATGCAAGAAGTCGACGAGGAAGACAGGATAACATAATACTGTCCGAAGGAGTGAGACATGCTGTTTTCAGTTACTCTTCGTTTTCCCTTGGTAGTGAAAAATGGGTCGTGGTTGAGCCCTTGGGGTTGAGAAGAATTACGATGCAATTAGCACCTCAATGCCGTTAATCATGCAAAAAACAATTTAACGTATGAAATGTTGAAAATAAAAAAACTTCATGATAGTAAATTAAGTATCCTAAATAAAACATTCATGCATAAGTGCAATAGAAAGAGAGCAAAAGATGAAGAACTTACCCTATTTCGAATTTCATCAGAAAATAAATTGATGATGATTCATATTTTTTTCCCTTGGTAAAGCAGCACAACTTTGTCGAATAAAGGAGAGCATGGGAAGCAGGAGAATCCTAATTATGTTTTAATTTACCATTTTTATTTTTAACTTAAAAATAATAAAAATAACATATAGGCTTTCTACCCATTCGTTCTGGTTCAAAACTCTCCTCCTTCTCTAAATATTGTAATAGTTTTAAAATTTCCTTCCATTAATAATATGGTTGTTTTATTGGCATCCCATATATTGATAAATACACCCCACATAAAATTTAAATATCAAATGCTTTGTATGCTCTAATATGAAATGACTTACATGCCCTAATTCTTATTTCTCTCACCACTTTGGTTTTTGGGTTATTCTAATCATCCAATTCTAAAAATTTGCCAACAATTTCATCCGGGTTTTGTTCAAGTTGATTAAAAAACCTGTTTAATTTTTGGGAAATTTTGGTGTTTGAATATGTGGGGTGCTGTAAAAAACGGTGACATAAAATTTGGGGTTGTTGCAAGCACTATGTATTGGACCATGTTAATGGAGCGTTCATGCATACAAAAAAGACAAGCCTCAATTTTTCTGCCCAGAAGCTGCTTTTCTCAGAGAAAGGGTTTTCAGGAGCCCTTGAGATGAGCAGCTTCTTAGTGCATTGCCTCCTGAGAGTTGCAATTTTAGAGTTGCATTTCTCGTTTTGAAATTGGTTTCTCCTCGGATATACTCTAGTATGATAGCAAGTGGGGTGTGAGGGTAATTTGGGTGAGTAAATGGGATGTATTAAGATAATGTTTTGTTTAAAAAGTAAGTGTAGGGTTTTTTCGGTATGTGAGATGTAAAAAGTAATTTGTGAAGTGCTAATAAAAAAAAAATCTTAAAATAATAATTTAAAAAAAAATCCCATAAGATAAGAACTGAAAAAGCCCACAGCAAGCACGCATTAGCTGTTCTGTGGCACAATCGCAAATTTCCGAATCCAGCTAGAAGCGCCACGACGCAACTAGAAAATCGCCACATCATCACATAAATATCTAGAGGAAGGTTATAAATATCTGTCACAGGCTCACAGCGAGCAGTCTCAAAGAATTCTGGATTCGATCAACTTGGAAGCTTAAAGAGCAGCAAAGCGCAAAAAGCAACCACCAAAAAAAGGCAGAAATTACAGTCGACCGGAAGGAGAAAACGCTAAAACGCGTCTGAAATTGTCGTATAGATTCGAGAAAGTCGAAGACTGCGGTGCCAATCGGGAAGTTTGTGACGACTCAGGAGATTCCGAGGTTGGTTGAGTTTTGAGCCGTTTTGATTTCGTTTCCTTTTTGCTTGATGAAATTGTCTGTTTCGTTTCTCGATTAGGGATTGTGTATCTGTTTTCTAAATTGATGTTTTAACGGCGGACTTGGGACCCAAGAAAGCTCAGAGTCCTGGTTCAATTTTGATTTGGTGTATTTGGGTCTTCGTGCTTGTGTGATTGGAACCGCAATTTGCTTTGGAGAATTTTTGTACCGAGTTCTTAATTGGAATTTGGTTCGTGTTCACCGCAGATTGTGCATAATAGAGGAGTAATGGGAGCGTATGATCAAGGCGCTAACATGTCATCTCTGCCCTTGGATTCTTCAAGGAAGAGGAAGACGCGGAGTAGGCGAGATGGGAACTCTGTTGCTGAGACACTAGAAAAGTGGAAAGAGTACAATAAGAAACTGGAATCGGGTAATAACGAGGGGAAAACGCGTAAAGTGCCCGCCAAGGGGTCGAAGAAAGGCTGTATGAAAGGCAAGGGAGGGCCTGAGAATGCACGTTGCAATTACAGAGGTGTGAGGCAAAGGACTTGGGGCAAGTGGGTCGCCGAGATTCGGGAGCCAGACAGGGGAAGCAGGCTTTGGTTAGGTACTTTTCCCACTGCCATTGATGCTGCCCTTGCGTATGATGAGGCTGCCAAGGCCATGTATGGTGCTGGTGCTCGCCTCAACCTCCCGCATGCGGCCAATTATCATCCATCGTCTTCACTGGAGACTTCTTCAGTTGCAACACCATCAGGGTCTTCTGCAGTGGCAACTCCAGGATGCTCTACTCCCACTTCAACCTCAAGTCGCTCTGAGGTTTGTGGAGACGAGGATTCCAAGCCTTTTCTTAATGTGAAAAACGAGGATGGTGAGGGCGAATCAAGGATGTATCCGTGGTCTACTGCGGTCCCTCAAGCCAGTGGTATGGTGAAGCCAGAAATCATTGAGGATTTCACCATGGATTATCTTCGTAATAATCAACAACAACCTGTCGTCAAACCGGAAGCAGGAGTTGAGGATCATAATTGGAATGGCGGAGATGGTTTTATTGGGGATTATTCGGAGAACTTCACAACCGACGAGTTGTTTGATATGGATGAGATGTTTGATGTAAATGAGCTGTTGATGCCTTCAGATGATATTTCCCTTTGCAATTCAGGATCGGAGCAAGTTTGGAGAGCTGACGTTGGTCAGTCGGGCATGGAGACTCTCAGCAGTGAGAGGCCATCAAATTTGTTGTACCAGCTGCAGTTTCCAGACGCCAAGCTGCTCGGGAGTCTGCAGCACATGGAGCATGCCCCATTGAACTTCGAATACGGTTTTGATTTCAAGAAGCAAGAAAAGGAAGGGAGTAATCATACCGGCCAAGATGATCAAGGGTACTTCAATCTGGGGTTGTCCGACTTAGATTGGGGAGGATTCACAGGAGGAATAACACAATCCGGAGATGGAGGTTACAACTATTCGATGGAAATGTGAAGGCCAAGTTGGGTGGGGGATCTATTAGTCTTTCCCATGACTTCGCTGTAATCCGCTCCCGGATTTTACCAAATCCCCGGATTCCGAAAGCAAAGAAACAGATTGTGGTGTTGATGAACTGCCCTTGTGCTTGATTTCAATTTTGTTTTGGAGATTTTGAGCTATGGTACAGGTATGTTATACATGCCTTGCCATTCTATGCCGTTCTATGTTGAAGGGTTGATGGACAACTTGGCAATGCTATACATACATATATATATATATATATATATATATATATATATATGTACATATTAACTAAAAATTCTTTCATTGTAGAATGTAGATAGGAGGAAGAAAAAGGAACTTGAAAATAGTTGAAACATCATAGTCATGGGAAATACAGACTTTTTGTGCTTTTTTTACTCTTCTGTGGCTGTTATCTTCTTCTTCTTGTCCTGTTTTCTGTTTATACTACGGAATTGAGCTTGTGAATAGTTGGTGTCAGTTCCCCTTTCTGGTATACGATTGAGTTTTCAATGGTGCTGTGCCTGTAACAATAGTGCTTTCAGGCTGAACCGCTTAACATAGCTTTTCAGAACATTCGAATTGATACCTTTTTTTTTAATGATAGAATTGATAATGATCTTGGTACTTCTAAGATCATCTCCAACCCTTTGAGTAAAACCTAAAATTTTTAGTCTAGAAAATTTAGGTTTTAATCTAGAAACAACTTTTCTGCTCCAACTCTTCAGACCTAAATTTTTTTACCCCGATATTATTAAAGAATAAATTTAGGTTAATTTTTTCTTTTAAGTACTTTAAAAAAAAAAATTATGTACACTATCTTTATTTAATTTTATGAACATTTTAACATAAAAATATTTAAATTCCGATAAATATTGAAAAATCATTAAATTTGGGTGAATTTTGAGTTAAATAATTTTTTTAATTATTTTACCCGTTAAATTTAAATTTGGGCCGTTATATATTTTTTTATACCTTTGGATTTTATCATATTAGATATCAGTCGTTGGATTTAATAAATGTATAAATATAAAATAAACAAAACAAAAATTTGAACGTGGACCGTTGGATGAACCAACGACCCATTTAAAAAAAAAGAGTCGTTAGGCTCATGATAATCTTGGGAGGAATTTGAGTTTTGTTTAGGTTTTAGCACTTGACTCGGTTTTAGAACTAGGGTTAGAGAGATTTTTTTTTTTTTTTTTTTTTTTTTTTGGGGTGTGGGGGGGGGGGGGTGGTGAGGAATAGAAGGGAAAATTCAGGACTTACTCCAAGGGTTTGAGTTGGTCTAACAAGAGTGCTTTTGCGTAAACCGCTTGTTTTTGCTTCCGTTCTGAAGTTTTTCATTGTGGAATATGGATCGATGCAAGTGTGAAGTTGAATTTGATTTGTGTTCAACACAGCTTTTATTGGAAACTAATAGGAGGAAGACAAACACGATGCCTTGACTTCTGTTTTTGGTTAAAATCCTATGGAATTATTTGAGAGATCTTTAATTTGAGCACAAACAAAACGTTATTTGTAATAAGACCCACACCATCATGTACTAGCCGCATGTGTTGATGGGGTATAGAGAGATAATGCAAATGATAATACAAATAGATTATAAGTATAACATCACTCATCAAGTTATTTACAAGTTTTACGAAATACGAATCAAACGTAACACCCAAAAACAAACAACAGTAGGAGGGTAAGCCTAAACCATCAAAATAACCAAAAATAAGAGCAACAAATCCTATCGAGGAAAAGATGGATGCATTAAAAATGGGTAAATTGCATAAAACTATTTCAACTATGGGTTAAACTACAATCTCATAGCTTATTTTTAAACATTGCAATATCATACATCAACTTATGAACCAAATAACAAATTTTTGCACACACCTCAAACTGTGATTATTTTGTAAAGAGAAACAAGTCCTTGCGTATGAGGAGCCAATTATTTTTCCCCCAACTGAAGCCCCGTCCTATTTATTGAATTCTTCAAAGACAACTAAAAACAATGAAGTTGTAAGAACAGTACCATCTGCCACGTGAAGGGGAGTGGGTTTGAAAATTTGAAGACAATCAAGTTGCTGGAAGTGGGTGGAAAATTAGGAAGAAAAAAAAAAGAAAGAAAGGACAAAAAGTAAAGTTCAGACGCATGGAATCACGCTAAAAGTCGTAGGTAAATTAAAATGGAGAAGTCGCAACTACTTGGAAGGTGAGAAGAAGATAGCAGAAATTGAAGTTTGAGCAGCCTGCAGGTGATAAAATAGAACCTAGTTGAGTTGATGGTGCATTTGGGACAGGATTATTTACTCAACTAGCCACCAAAATAATAGGCCAAATAGTTCCTCTCTGTGGGCGTGCAGCAGTTTCAGATTTTAAACCATTTGAGATAAATTTATCTTGGTTGGTAGTTTATAAGAAAATAATATTACGTAATTTACAATTCTTTGATAAAAAAAAATAGGCAATTTATAGTTTGGTGAAACCTCAAATAATTAAAGAAAGAGATTAGGAACATGTTTGAAAATAATAGAGTTTTGGAATGTCTAGAACTAACAAAAGAAAACTCTTTTTACAGACAACGAAATGCGATTTTGAATGCTAAAATTTTTTTTTTTTGTGTTCTTTTGCAGAGGGTTAAGAAATTGAGGTCTATTGTAAAACTAATTTGATAATATGGAGAATACTTTTCTTCTTTTTTTTTTCTTAAAAAAGAGACCAGCTGGTGGTTTCAACATGGCAATCCATCATTCAGGGGACATGGAAGACTCACAGAGGCATTTCATCCACCTTCTGATCACCTTCGTGCAATTCACCAACGCCAGCTAGGAATCAAACCCAGGACATGCTATATGAAATACCAGCCTGAGATTCGTCCCCAACCATTGGACCACCCCTTGGTGGTTGCAATATGGGAAGTACTAGCCCAATTACTTATAAGCAAATATTTGGTCCCTCCTTTACCTAATGTAAGATTTATACTCTCTACAAATGTGCTTCATTATTATTCATAAAATATATCCGAGTACTACTCAATGGAGCACTTGAATTTTAATAAAAATGTAGTATGTCGTGATTTCATAAAAAAGCTTCTAACAAAAAACTTATTATGTCAATCCAAATTATGTTATGACCTTTTTTTATAGGAAATATGATGAATCTAGCTACAAACATGGATAAATCTAGTACTAAACTAAAAAAAATAAAAAATAAGTTTATATTATCAGTTGTAAACCGAACATTTCCATACGTAGCTAGATGAAGCAGCAGATGCTAAGTACTGATACGAAATTAAAAGTTATTGGTGGATAATGTTGTGTGGATTTAGATGATGAAATTTGCTGCCGGTCAATACGGATGTCGATTAGTAGTGGATAGTTGAATTCAGTAAAAGGGACCTTCATTGGTGGAGGTTCTAAAGATGATCTGATAGATAAGTTTAGTGAAGGTGGTGAATATGTCATATACCCAATATAATGGCGATGATAATTCGAAAAGTATCTTCACACAAGTAATAATACAAGAAATGTTAGATAAGGATTATATACTTGCAAGTAAAATTATGTTGGAAAATGCTTCTCTTTTTCTTAAAAAATGATGAAAAATGTTTCAGAATTCAATTCCTTTGCTAATTCTATACATCCACCTAATTGTTTTGCTAATCCCCAACTTTAGAGAAAAAAAATGGTTTTGATTAACATAATCGAAATATATTTTCTTCATCTGATTAATTGACATATGAGTTACAAGTTATAACATAACCAAAAATTGTTTGCTAAACCAAAGTAGATGTGTCACTTAACAATATAACTCGAAAGTATGAGTTCAGTGTAGTATCTATAAAAAAGAGACGTAAATTAAGGTTGACAAAATAATTAAGAAGGAAAAATGTACAATGAAAAGAAATCTTGAATTAAATAACAAAAAAATCCTAAAACACAGAGATTGCGTTCCATCTTCAAGCTACATTTGCAATTTTGTTAAATTTTATTCGCTTTTGTAACCGAATTAAGGTGCAACGAGGTACACTAAGAGAGAGTGGGGACTTCAAACTTACAAGATGTTGAAGAGGTAAAATCAAATCATTAAATCCAGTTATTTCTCCATTTCTCCTCCTTTTTGGTACTTGTAAATGAAAGAACTTCTCTTAGCAAATTTAGTCAATTGATTAACACTATACCGTCGAACTTTCTTGTTTTTTTTTTTTCTTAATATAAAAAAAATTAGCATTATGGTATTGTAAGTTTGCACAATGCCTGACTTTAACTTATAGACTAGTAGTATTACTGTATTAGTATAACTGTCCAGCCTATTTCTTTGTTTAAGAAATTAAGTTTCTAAGTTTGACTCCTAATAATATTGTATGAAAAGACTAAATTGCATTGGATGAAGAAATAGCTAAGATAAAAAAAAAAAAATGGAAGCATATAAAATTCGGCATGCACGATACAATATGCTTGAATCATCTTTTCTAACGGTTGATAGGCACTCGTTTTAGAAGAGTTTATAAATCCTACTTTACATAGAAAATTATATATAGATATATATATATATATATACATGTATATATATAAATTAAATTAAAGAGGCCATTGTGTGGGGGTGGGGTAATTGGATCACCTAATAAAAGTTTAACAGAAAAGTGCAAGGTTGAATACAGAAGAATCAACAAGCAATTTAAAAAAAATGTTTAGAATAAAGAAAAAGAACAAGAAATTAGTTATATAAAAAAAACAAGTGGCAAAAGTTGTAGTTGGAAATCAAGAAAATGGATAAATAAATAAACCAAGTCCAAAGAAAATAGTTGCAAGTTGAGCATCCACTTGCGAGGCCGGCGTAATGTTTGTGATCAACATCATCACTCCCTCCAACCCCAATCCCTATTTCTGTCTCTTCGATACATTTAGAACATGATCGTGTCATGTAACTCATGTTAATATTATTTCACTCAAATTACCGTGTTAATATGTTATTTTTTAGTCTACCATCAAAATAATAGAGCATATCAATTATGTCTTCGATTGAAGTAATAAGACATACAAATTATGTTATCAATCAAAATAGTAAAACATATCAATTATAACATGTAAAATAGTACAAAACGTAACTTGTTCGCAGTATTCATAAAAATTTCTCCCTCACTCTTATCTCTTTTTGTCCGAGGAAACAGCAAAAAATAATCCAAGTGGAACTCATCGCCAGCTTAAACAACTAATACCCTCTCTCTCTCTCTCTCTCTCTCTCTCTCTCTCTCCCTCCCTCCCTCCCTCCCAATGCTGCCCCCCCCCCCCCCCCCCCATCTCTCTGCCCATAATATATAATGATCATATCTAAACTTTGAACCCAGCCCCTTGTCAACAAATGCATAGAGAGAAACACAACACCAAAAGCAAATGCCTTCACCAATCCAATTTCAAAGACCAATCAACCCTCCTAATTATCACCACCCCACAAACACAATCCACCCCAAACAATTCCAATCCCAGGCAGTCGCCGCCTCAGTCGACCTCACACGCCACCACTCCCTCGTGATGGCTCCCAACCAGTGCTGTTCTTCCGTCGTGCAATCCATCGAGGCACCCGTCCCGACTGTCTGGTCCGTCGTGCGGCGCTTCGACAACCCGCAAGCATACAAGCACTTCCTCAAGAGCTGCCACGTCATCGACGGAAACGGCGACGTGGGCACGCTCCGGGAGGTCCACGTGGTGTCGGGACTACCAGCGGGGTCCAGCACGGAGCGCCTTGAGATTCTGGACGATGAGCGGCACGTGATCAGCTTCAGCGTGGTGGGCGGGGACCATCGGCTGACGAACTACCGGTCCGTTACCACACTGCACGACTCGCCCAACGGAGTGGGGACCGTCGTTGTCGAGTCGTACGTGGTGGACGTACCGCCGGGGAACACGAAAGAGGAGACGTGCGTGTTTGTGGACACAATTGTGCGTTGCAACTTGCAGTCGTTGGCTCAGATCGCGGAGAGTATGGCCAATAAGCCCACCACCAAGAAACCCTCATGAAATTTTTCACGTTTCATGATTCTTTTTTTTTCCTTTCTCTAAGGCTCGATCTCTGCAGCTGGTTGAAAAATGGTCAAAGCTTGTTGTATGATATTGTGTATATTAATGCATGTTATAAATTACCTCCTTAATTTCCTTTACCATGTGATCTCAGATTGTTCAATCGATCTACATAACATTATTATGTTTGAATAGGCACTTTATGCAAAGGGGTTTTCATTTTCTTTTTTAAAAAAATAGGGATAGGTGTGGGACTCACTTCACATTAAATTTTAACAATTCGAATCATCTATTTTGTAAGTCTTGATTCATAGATCATTCTTGTAAAAATTCAATTCAATCGGAAATCATTTGCCTATTTAATTATCAAGATAAAATTTCATTGTTTTTTATATGACAAAGTATTCGTTAATTTTTTTTAACCCAATTAGATGTCTTAAATATTTTTGATTTGGCTAATATTTTGCAAAGATGATCTATGTGGTGCAACTTAAAAAATAGATTGTTCGGATTATTAAAATTCCATGTGATTTGGACCCCGTAACTAATCTCTATTTAAAAAAAAAAAGAAAAAAATAGGAATCCCTTCCCTTAAAGGCTTCTTATGTTTGAAATATCATCTTATTATTTCATAAACTATGTCCAATTTCACGGTGCATTCATCCTTCTAATTTCTCTTGTTTCCTTTGTGTTTTGTTTTTTTCATTTCTTTAAATGAGAAATAGTTTGCTTATGTAAGTTCTATATATTCCACTCAATACTACGGTTTGGTGGTATTCCTCTTCACTTGGACGCGAGAGGTCTTAAGTTCGAATCTCGTGGATGACGAATTCGATACCAAATTAGGCTGCCCATTGTGTGACTTCGCCGAATTCCCCCTCCCCTTAGTGTAAAAATATCGATGTACTAAAAAAAATGTAAGTTATATATATAGACCCTTTATGCAAAGGGATCCCTATTTTTTTTTTTGAAAAAAAAAAAGAGAATTAAGTGTGGGGCTCACTCCACATCGAATTTTAACGATTTGAATTGTCTATTTTGTAAGTCTTGATTCATAGATCATTCTTGCAAAAATTCAATTCAATCCGAAACCATTTGCCTATTTAATTATCAAGATCAAATTGCATTGTTTCTTATATAATAAAGTGTTCGTTCAATTCTTTGAACACAATTAGATGTCTTAAATATTTCTAATTTGGCTAATATTTTGCAATGATGATCTATGAGGTACAACTTGAAAATAAATGGTTCAGATTGTTAAAGTTTGATGCGATGTGGACCCCACAATTAATCCCCATTTTTATAAAAAAATGGAGATCCCTTCCCTTAAAGGATTCATATATATATATATATATAGGGAATTGTTATTGGCATTCCAAAAATCTCATTCTATACTTCAAACTTTCTATCTTTGGAAAGAAAAATACACTTGTGAGGAGTGTAGAATGAGATTATATTATTTATATTAAAAGACTATGTTAACAAAATTAATTAGAACTTTTCTACGACTTTGTCCATTGTTTGTTTCTTCAATGTTTACTCTTACTGTTTCTCTATATTGTATTATATATGAAGTCTTTAAAATGTATGTATTGTATTATATATATGAAGTCTTATAATGTATGTTATAGGGTAAATGTGGAACTTGAGGACTAACCCTGGTTCCATTGAGGTTCTCTCTTCAGCTAATTCCGATGAAATGGAAACAACTATAGCAGATTGATCCCAGATAATAATAATATAGTATGCATATTTCTGAATTATATGTATATATAACTAATATATGACCTCTCTATTTCGAATCCACTTGAAACATCAAACAGGTTTTTTCAATAAAATCTCTTCAAACAGCCGAAGGATTTTTTGTTAAAAGAAAGAGTATATGATCTCTGTCTATACAGCTAATGAGCTTCGGATACGTTTCTTTCCGTAAGCTAGTACTGTACACTATTATTAAAAAATGAAAGTTGGCTAAGAAATTGACTAATCCTTCTTCTCATATGTCATATATATCCGCAATGCCGATGAGATAACTGCTGTAAAGTGTGAAGATTCGCAACAATATTGCACTGGCACCGATGTGCAGAGACAGATAGTACTGTAAGTACAAGCAGAACAAGGTTAAAGTTAATGAATTACAATGTAGCTTCTATAAGAATCTTGATGCATGGGGGTGACCATGGCCAATTGTTATAAAGAACACGATTTTTTGTTACAGTTTTACTTACTGAACATAGTAGATAAGAAGAAACAGTGCAATCCAGAAAGTGAGTACGTAGGACCTGCAAGAGGAGAATCGAAGGCTCGAAGGACCAATTATTTTATCAAAAATGTTATTTTTATCATTTAGTTGTACCACTACTTGTGCTATTTCTTAAATAGAGATGGAAACCACATGAGTTAACGGGATTCACTTTTATTAGAAAGATGATATAACTAGATAGTAAGTATAGCATACTCTTTATTTTATTGATACTAGCATGTTATATATATGGTACATATTACGAAATCAATCCTGAAATTCTTTTAACAAACAATATTATACATGTGAGAAAGCATTACTTCAAAAAATAGTAATATAGTAAAATTCCGAATGGTCATATAAAAAATCAAAATAACTTTAATGAACATATTTCGACATTTTGGTTTGCCTACATGATTATTTTTCAATAACGATGACACAATAATAACATAACGACAACACAATGATAATATAATGACGACATAATAAACATGAATCATTTCCTACTATGAAATATCAAAATATGTTTATTATAGTTATTTCTCTTATCAAAATACTTAAATAGTAATTGTTCTACCATACACATACTCCGTCACTTAGATCCCTCAACAAAGTAATGGATCTAACGACTTTAAGTACCCAAGTGTGCCATACTCCAGACCCTATAAATAGATATGGTGTACATATGTACATGCATTACCTACCAAAAAAAATTTACATGCATCCATTACTTGTTAAATTGATAAAAATAAAAATAAAAATAAAAAAACAATGAAAAAGTTTTTTTTTTTTTTTTTTAATATAAAGGAAATGGAAAATTTAGAAATTGGACTAAGAAGATAGCACCTTGAAAAAACAGTCTTTTTTAAAAAAAAAAATAAATCAAGCTAACTTCTAAAACTTGATTAAAAAAAAACACTTCTTTCTTTACTTGTTGTATTTATAAGTTAATACTCATTCATATTAAATGCCATAGGGTTTTTAGACATGATTGAATGAGAAGGGAAAAAAATATATGGGGAGGGGCACTCAAGAACTAAAGTTGATTTTGCAACTATTTAAGAAAATCAATATAAGATTTTTTAAAAGACAAAAAAAGGTGAGGAAGCATGTGCCCTCTGATCCTATGCTCCTGACTCCCTAAAGATGTGTACGGATAATGCTATGAAGATTAAATGTGTAAATTAAATGACATAGAAGTTGATAATTGAATATTACTTAAGTGTTAATTAACATGGTTATTTCATATTGGTAACACATCATTTAGTTTTCAAATTTAGTTTACAAATTTGATCATCCTAACATTACTCAAGATACATATGATCTGATTATAAAAATTATATGATTTCATTTATTTTTTTTTGTTTTTTGAACGAATATGATTTCATTATGTATGTCATTTTTTTTAATAAAAAATATACTTGCTTTCCGTGTCTTACCATATCTTGAGGATCTAGTTGGCATTGTTTATTTTTAAGTAAGACGTACTACTAATTCATTTCAAATCTGACGTGTTATGTTTTATCGTCTTCGATCTTATATTTTTACATAGAAGCACAGGTACGGAGCTTTTCAATATCGTATCATGTTGTGCTAAAGTGGTAATTGGCGATGTTGGGGAATCAATATTCGGTGCATTGGATTGCAACTTGACTTAAACAACGATCAAGTTGGTTTGGGAAGCAAAAGTAAGTTGCAAGTTTTTCCTCCCTTTTATTATATAAATTCTACCCTACATACGTTGTGTGTTGGAAGAGATATATAATCTCCATTAGCTGGCTGCAAGTTGATTAGCAAGTTGGCAAGGAGGCAATTAATGTTCCATCTTGTTTACAAAATCAAAGCCACCCATTACCTCATCACTTACGAGAGATTTTTTGAGAAGATCGAAATACAGAATGATACACTACGTGTCATTATATAAATAATGTGATATGTGTGTTAAAAAGTTAATAACTTAAATATTAAAAATTTTCATCACTTGTATAAAAACACGTGAAATACCACTCGTATTCCAATCACAGTAAAAAATTTCTCATCACGTAAGTGCGTGCGTGTCCCATGACTAATTTGACACGGTCAACCAAAACTCTAATATTTTGGTTGAAATTTCCTTCAACCAACCCTTGTCTAAGGGTCCAAAAGACCGCTATATAAATATAGCAAGTTTAATTTCCATGATCAATGTAAGACCACTCCAAAAATTGTAAACAATATCAACTCAGAAGTTTAGAGATCTCATATCCGAATGTTCCTTTTCGATAAATATAAAAACAGCTTACGACGGACCACAAACTTTATAATTTTCTAGCTTGTAGGTGGTCTTCAATTTCCATTTTAGTCAATAGCTATATATTGAACGTACACATATATACACTATTAAAGGTACAGAAGAAAGTGTGTTTGTATATATCTATGCTGAAATTTGTCTTAGGGTTTAGAAAATTTATCCGAGTAATAAATAACATAGCTAGTGATGATCTGAATTACAAGATCGAATTTTTATGTGCGTATATAAATGAATGGCTTTCTGCTTGTCCTTCCTCAATTTTTGGAGACTTTTCCACTAATTATGCAAGAACATTATCAAAGCAATTGATGTTTAAATTGTCCCTTAAATTATGTGGTGTTTTCCACTAAGCAAAGATTTCGGGTCCCAAAATACTCTTTAATCTTTTATTTTGATGAGTACTACTTTTGGTGATTAGAGTGCACGATTTGTATTATGTCATCAGCTTTATATATATGTAATGCTTCACAAATATATTTTTATGGGAAATTGGTTAAATTAAAGAATGCCGGAGATAATCTCAAATGTTAAACTGATCAATTTAATTATTTACTATATTTTTCGGAAGTATAATCTAACATCACCCGCATGAGCATTTTTTACTAAGTCAAGGGATAGAAAAGTTTGGCAAATAGAAGCTCATTCCAAGTATCTTGAAGGCCAGGCAAGCACCAATGCACACAGTCGGCATAGCTAATAGGGTTTGCTAATTGTTCTGGGGACAGCCGGCTCCACTGCTTCTTGTATACTGATGTGTGCATTTTTCCGATAGCTTGAGAGTTGGGTGATGTTGAGAAAGGTAATGGGCACCTTTGATTTATTGAACACCTCTCCTATGATCTGCATTATGTCATTCGTAGAATCTGAACCCTTGTAGTTAGGATCTTCACTCAAAGTGGTTTGATTGTAGTAGCTGCCTCCTCGGTCTCCTCTCCAGTCTGTGCTCCTCGCAAATATGTTTCTGTCATTTAATTTATGTCAAGTTTCTGACAAACTGTTAAGACTTCATTCGAACGGGGGAATTTGAAAAAAAATAAAATGATATGGTTTTAACAACGAGACTAAATTTGCTATAGAAGTTAGAAAGCATCGGATTGCATGCATTTGAGATAACTATATGCAAAGAAACATTTGAAGTTCAGTTTTTTTCTTTCTTTTCTATTGTTAGTCTTGGCATGTATATTATATCTTTGCAATGTTATCTAAATCCCTAGATTTGGAATCCCACCATCCCAACAGGCCCTTATTTGAATTATCTGGTATCTTGATAGGAATTAGGTGACAGGAAACATCATGGCTGATAATTTATATGTCTTAGCAACTCAACTTGACAACCACTCATCCCTTTCTAATTCGTATCAAAAATCAAATACAGTACTGGACATGTTTTATAGGAAAAACTGAAAATTTTGCATTTAATTATTGTTGTGTCTAAATTATCTTTATAAGGTGAACTGCCAATTTAGTTCCCGAATTATCACTTCAGTGAAAATTAGGTCTCTAAACTATTTTTTTTTAAGAAAAATCAGTCATTGAATTATAAAAATCTGCCACTTATATCCCTAATATTATATTCGAAACTACTATATTCAATTTTTCATCAATTTAAGCCACATTACTTGCATGTGATACACATTGGAGGGTAGATCAGTAGTTTTTCATAAAGAAATAGTGTATGAAGTTAACTTTGGAGGATAAATTGGTAGTTTTTCATAAATAAATAAAAAATAGTGTAAGTTAACTTTTGAGGGTAAATTAGACGTTAATTCGCAACCTATATGAAATATTAAAGGCTTATAAACAAGAAAATAATGGTATTACACTCTAACACGCTATTGTTAGGATGCAATGAGAATGGTGTTGCATCCCCCATTACTTAGTTGTGTTCCCGCTGCGCTAACTTTCTAACTTCGCCCTTGCTAGTAGTCGTATAAAAAGTTTATGCAAATGTTACTTTACCAAGAATGCAGAAAGGAAAAAAAATGCAGAATCATTTCCTATTCTATTTGTAGGCAAAAGAATTCTGCGTGCATTAGTAAATGGATGGTGATAGAAAAGAACTCACTTTCCATGAACAGGTGACATACTAGTGAAAAAGCCCCTCGTCTTCCCGGGATCCATGTTCATCATCACCCATCTTACCAAAATTTTCATCGCCATACGATATGCTTCCATGGTTGGCATCTCCACGACATTTTTCACCTCATCATCAAAGGACCCTAATCTGCGAATTAACAGCTTAAGCAATTAGACATATAATTAAGCAATGCAGGAAGAAAAGGTAAACTACTTAAACAAATAATTAAAATGCATAGTTTGTGAAAATTAAGGAGAGATATTGATGTGTGTACAAGATTTTAAACTTGAAGCGTGCAGTCATCCACCAGAGGTAGGTGTTAAACACTAATATGTCAACACCCTCCCAATGTTTTCATGCTTATTGATGGATCCTTTCCTTACAATCTTTTCAGATACCCTATGCACCACGGCATCATCTGAGTTTGATTCAAGAAGAAATGGTGCCCAATAGAACTCAATTGTGGCATTGTATTCCTGACAAAACTTGGAAAATAATAATGTCAAAGATTTCACAGAAGGTGCTCAGCGGTCCACTATTAATGAGTCAAGCACAGATATTGTTCCTGCCAACAACGAACTTGCGCGGGTGGAAAGCGCTTGTTTTGCGGCTCCGGCACTCTGAGCTAATATCACTCAATTTCACTACATGTTAGCTAGTTGGTGTGCGGTTTTATCACATGCAATTAAAAGTGAAACCACTCGAATATAAGTTATATTTTACATCATGCAACAAATGATTCAGTAAAACAGGAACAACTTTGTTCATTTGGTATGAAACAAAATAATGAAACACTTGATCACCTTGGCTATGAAAACAGTTCGTGAGTCTGAGTCGAAGGATTCCATAGCTTTCGCATAACTGGGGATAACTGAGCGGAGAAGGCAAATCATGGAAGCAAATTGACCCCGGTTTAGAGAATCTCCGACGAACATCATCCTCTACCCTCGTAGTGTCTCGAGCATCAAAGTGGCGTTGAAGCTGCAGGAATATGTTGCCACAAGGGTATTGTACATGTTACAATCAATAATCCAACATCAAGTTAACAAAAAATAATAATAATCCAACATCAAGAAACATAAATTATGGTTTATTAGCTCTTAAGTGACAAAAGTATACGGTTAGGGTCCAAACATTTGTGGGTATTTTGTAAGGTCTACAACTTTATAGGCTCACAACGGATTGGGCAGTTGACCCACATATTACAAAGAAAATAAGACTATGTAACTACTAATAAGATTTGATTTCTACGCACTTATTTTTATTTTTATATATTTTTATTTATTTTTATTTTTTGAATTGAAGAAACAAAAGAAAAAAAAAGTGGGAATCATTTCGCTTAAGTTCCTAGTAAAAATTGGAGAAAACGAGGAATTTGCGAGTTTTACCTCCAATGCAATGTTCTTTTCGAATATTGGGATTTTAATCGATTGTAAAATTGGGTTAATGACTAGTATGGGATGTCTCGCATTCAACTTAGATGTATATACAAGCTTTCGATACAAAATTGTTAATGTTGGTCGTGTAGTTTGGCTCAAATTACTTGCCCCTTCGTTAATATCCCCACACTACACCACAAAAGCTCATCAAGAATGCAAAAAATGCGTCATTTATTCAGTTCTAGGAGGCGAAAATTAAGTGTTCTTGATGGGGAGGTCCTTGTTTCCCCCAATTTAGGACTCAAATATATCGCAGGAACTGTGTACTTGTATCTTAAAGAAGAATAAAAAAAATATGTTGTATGAGATTACAATTGACCTTCCAAACCGTTTTGTTTCTCGGTGACGAGATTGTAAGTAGGGATCGAGAGAACTAGGAGAGTTCCCGTCGTACGATGCTTTTGTAAAGTGAAAAACCGGCTCAACTTTCCCAAATAACGCCGATTAAAACGACTTTTTTTATAGAGACTGAGCCACTAACCTGGGAAGATCGCAGTCGTGGGTCTGCCAACGCCATTTCTGGTACTTTTTCGGGCCGCCTGTGTTCATGGCAGGTCAGCTGCGGCTGAATGCACGGGCACTCCGATTCCTCGTAAAGCAACCGAGTCGACTCGTCAAAAATCCACCTCCCGCTGAACACGTCGCACTCTTGTAGGAGTTTGAGACCCTCTTATCCCACATTGGTCAACAATATTTTTTCACTAGCCTTTATATAGGCTTATTCCTTTTTCTTAGTAATTAGAACTTAGACCATTTGGAAATTGATTGAATGCTTGGGCCTTATGGTTGTGTGGATTAGGCTTGATGATTATACTATAATATTAATTAATTGTGTGGATTAGGCTTGATGATTATACTATAATATTAATATTAATTAATCAAGACAAGGGCCTTGGGGCCAAGGAATTAAAATTAATCTGATCAATTAGTTTTAATTTCGAATTAAGTTTTTAATTAAATTAATTAAAAACGTTTTGATTAATAGATACAACTCTTTGGAAAGAGGTGTATCTCTTTGGAAAGAGTTGTATAGCTTCAGATACATTCAAAAGGTGTTTGAAGAGGTATGAAAGAGCCTATATAACTAGAGTCCTCAGTTCCATCAGAAATCATCTTTTTTCTTCCCCATTGTCTTCCATACAAAATTTCCAGAGAGTAAATACACAAAGCAATTCGCTAGAGTTCTATAATCCAGTGCGGGTTATAGAATTAGGTAGTTGTATCCTGGTCGAGCAGACGTTGTAGAACCACAAGCACACAAGTAGGACGGAAATACTATTCGAATGACATAGCGTTTGCGCTAGCCTCTACCTTCAATCATTCAAGTTAGTATCATTTTAATTTTTTGTTACTATAACATAATTGCATTCTGTATTACAAGTATTTTTGAATAATAAAGTATAAGTATTTCGATTCTGTATTTTTGTTATTTTATTGTTTCTAAATTGTTCTCCAACAACCCTTCCTCGTTCTTACCTATGGTGAACGGCGGCAGCTCCTCCCTCTTCGTCTCTAACCCCATAATTCGGACGGCAGTGGGGCCGAGTTGAAGATCTACGTCGAAAATGCACGTCAAATCCTCGCCGAAGAAAAAGACGGCAAAGAGAAGCAAAGCGAACACTGTGAGGAGGTGGTGGGATACGCGACACTTCCGTACAACAGGACTTGGTGGCTTCATTTTTGTATGCATGGGCTTCTGGTGCTGTACCTTTTTATTTTTATTTTTATTTTTTTTATATTTTTGAATCTGTATATAATTAAGATTTTGCTTGTTAAGGGTTTAGAGGTCGTCGATGAAGAAAGAAGATAATGATTATATAGAAATAATATTTGATGTTTCTTAATAAGTCCCATTTTTTATGATACGCAATTTACATTATATTACAATATTTGATATGTGTTAAAATTTCCTTATGTACTCCTTTCCTTGCCTTTTGATTTTTGAAGAAGATCCAAGCAATAGATTTTTGTTCTAAAAACCCTAGATTCAGAATCCCATACCCAAACATAGAACCGAAATTCATATTCTAAAGCATTGATTTTTTACACTCGCATTTTGTCCGTTTGAGTTCCTTCTCTTTCTTTTTTTAATAAAAAAGAGGACAACTGATAGTGAAGTTATCCGCCCATTTTCGTCCCGGAGGAGACTAGTTGGAATTTTCACACTCTTATCCGTTCGAGTTCCTTCTCTCTCACTTTAATGTTTTGGAATGGTTCTCTAATTTTGATTACTTAGTTAACAAAACACGAGAAGTACGTAAGTGAGTGAAGAGAATGGAAGTTGATAAGTACAGTACCAATCAATTATTTAAAGTGGATGCCTTGTACAACAAGGAAGATGGTGGTCATATTCCAATGATAATGGGTTGCGGTGTCCCCCAATTTGTAAGGACTAAATTGTCTAACGTCAGAAGGATGGAGAATCTGAAAGTGGTATAAGAGTTCTTGGGCAACCCTTCACTTACAAGCTGGTTTAAGTTCTACTCACGAGCTCTTAACAAAATTAGTGGAGAACTCTATGCACTTGCGGGTTATCGACTTCATTGTCTCAACCCCAGCAACTCGGCTCGTCAGATGAACCCGCCCGCATCTTGACTCTTAGCTCCAACTGAAACTCACGAGGCGCCGCCGCAGGCACCAACACTGGCTGAAGGTTGTTGCCGGCCAGAGACCAGTTGGTTGCTTTGTGCTATGACTTCTTTTTTCCTAAGTGGCTTTCGAAAAATTAAATCTCAATCATCCACTTATTTTGCTTTGTAATATTAGAAGCTATGATTATATATTAGAGGGAGCTCTCAAGTTTGTCTAACAAAAACGACAACGTAAGATGCATATTCGGCCAACAGTACCAACATGTTTTTGGAAGTTGATCAGTGAGTGATACCTGATGGTTTGCAAAAATTACAATGTCATTTGGCTTCAAAGCCGTCTACGAAACATGACCGGAACAGAGTGCCTTTGAAAACAATGTGATAATTCTCTACTTTCTTTTAATTAATTACTATACTCAAGTATTCTCCTTCAAAAACCTCAAATTTCATAACAAAATTTTCATTTTTCACATTTCAACTCCAAAGCAGGATTCAATCTATCTATCTTCCATCTCACATTTTTCATGGATAACTAATTTACACTTATTCCTTGCCACCAGCTAGATCTCACCATGCAATGACCATCTTGAAAGGGCAGAGGACGAGAGCTCACCACTTTGGACCATGATCAAGGATAGAAAAGTTTGGCGAACAGAAGCTCGTTCCAAGTATCTTGAAGGCCAGGCAAACACCAATGCACGCAATCGGCATAGCTAACAGGGTTGGCTATTTGCTCGGGAGTCAGAGGGGACCACTGCTTCTTGTAGATTGATGTGTGGGCGTCCTTGCGATAGTTTGAGAGTTGCGTGATGTTGAGAAAAGAAATGGGCACCTTCGATTTGCTGAATACATCTCCAATTACCTCCATTATGTTTTTCCGGGAATCTGAACCCCAGTAGTTTGGATCCTCAATCAAAGTAGTCTGGTTGTAACAGTTACCTCCTGGTTCACCTCCCCATTCTATACCACTGCCAAATATCAAATGTCAGTCCACCTTAATCTTGTGAAAACTTCAAGCACAAGTTACGCATCGGGGTCCTCACAATTTTGAATGCTATATGTATGATTTGAATAAATAGGGTTGAGAGAATTGTGCTCACTTTCCATGAGAAGGTGACATGCTAGTGAAAAAGACCCTTGTCTTCTTGGGGTCCATGTTCTTCCGCACCCATCTTAACATAGTTTTCATCGCCATACGATAAGCCTCTGTCGTTGGCAGCTTCACAATATCTTTCACTTCATCATTGAAGGAACCTAGTCTGAAAATTAAAATTTTAGTGATTAGACATTTTTTTAAGCAATATAGGAAGAGAGAGTCAAGCAATTTATAATTTGATAGGGGCAAGAAAGTACAATATTTTAAATTCGAAGCCGGTCATCCACCACAAATAAGTATTGAACACCAATACATCAACGCCCTTCCAATGTTTGCCGTGCTTATTGATCGACCCTTTCCTAACAACCCTGTCAGATATCCTATGGACGATAGCATTATCCGAGTTTGATTCAAGCAGAAACGGCGCCCAATAGAACTCGATTGTGGCATTGTATGTCTACACATTATGGAACAAAGAATAGTAAGAGTCAGTAAAACGTCAATGCACATTTGAGAAGCATGAGAAAAAGTGAAAACGTCAATGAAATGTCACCTTGGCTGTGAAAACAGTTCGCGAGTCTGAGTCGAAGGTTTCCATGGATTTGGCATCATCCGGGATGAGCTTGTGGAGAAGACAAATCATGGAAACATACTGACCCCGGTTCAGAGAATCTCCAGCGAACATCATCCGCTTCCCTCGTATCGTCTCGAGCATCAATGTGGCATTGAAGCTGTATAATTTGTGAGAAAAATGTTATACATGTTACTCTATTGGTAAATTAGAAAAAATCCATCATCGAAGGATATATGATTTTTATAGATTATCAAATTAATGTTAATACCAATGACATTGTAACACCAAATAAAAACTACCAGTGACAAATATGCAGAAGTATATATTATTAGAAAGTAAAATTATGTATTTTAACTTGGCTGTTTATGAATAAATTAAACATACGATAATTTGTTAGGACAATTGTGGCACAACTAGGGGCTGTTTGAGGGATTGAGATCCTCTCCGGATCTCAAACTCTAAAGCCTGCGAACCGAGCAATCCAGACCTTAAATTTTGTGGTCTACGTTAGTCTATCCCATTAGCCTACCTCACACAACACATCTCTCTCTCCAACGTCCATATCTCTCTCTCTTAAATGTCCTGATTGCTTGGCCCGTGGGCCGAGATCAAGAGAGGATCTTAATCCCTGTTTGAGATTGTATCTCTAAGTACATATGCTCACAAGCGCTTGCGCTTATGTTAAAAGTAATTTTATGATAAACACGTTGAAATGTTTAGTAAAAATCAAAGTATTGTTACATGCTTCTCTTGAAAACGCTTCTAATACATAGAAGCACTTCTAGATAATTTCCGGGCCGTTCTCAATAGCCCATATTATCGAACTCCCTAAGCCCGTACACAATTTGGGCCCCACCACATCCCCGTTGTTTGTAGATTAGAATCCTCTCCTGACCCATAAAAACTGAGCCTGCTCAGTAGATAATCGTGATTATTGAAATTTGATCCAAATACTACAATTATTATAACTTTTAAAGAATCTCCAGTTTGTAATTATTAGATTAAATTTTAACGGCAGAAGTGTCTGCTCAGCACACCCTTTTAAGGTCAGGAGAGGATCCTGATCCGTTGTTTTATGGAAGAGTGGGCCCCGTCCCTTAGTTTTCTCGAACGGGCGACAGATGGAAGGAATGTACGCGATCTCGATTTCCCCGGGAACATAACGGCAGCGTATAAACGACTGTCGACCCGGCCGGCGGGAAGCAACCGAGCCGGTTCGATTGGGAAAACCGGTTCGTCAAACAAGGACAAGGGGACAAAACCGTTTCGTTTGTCGGTGACGAGATACGTAAGTAGGGATACAGAACTAGGAGAGTTCTGGTCGTACGATGCCTTTTGTAAAGCTCAAAACGGAAAGTAAAAAATCGGCTCAACTTTCCCAAACAACGCCGATTAAAACGAGGAATTGACGCGTTTTTTATTATAGTGACTGAGCAACTGACCTGGGAAGATCGCAGCCGTGGGGCTGCCACCGCCATTTCTGGTAGTCCTTGTCGGGCCGCCCGTGTTCTTGGCAGGTCAGCTGCGGCTGAATGTACGGGCACTCCGATTCCTTGTAAAGCGGCCGAGTCGACTCGTCAAAAACCCACCTCCCGCTGAACACGTCGCACCCTTCGTCGGTCTTGCCGACGGCGAACGGCAGCTTCTCCCTCTTCTTCCCTAGCGCAAAACGCAAAACCCAATTTAGTAAATTGAAAAATATTCAAATTTTTGCAATAGGAAATTGGTTGACTCGGTGGGTTGACTCAACGGTTTTGATAACGAGTGGGTCGGAGCTGGTAGTGAGTTGACGCTGGCCGAAAATGCAGGTGAGGTCCGCGCCGTAGAAGACGGAGACGAAGAGGACGAAGGCGAGGAGGGTGAAGAGGTAGGGAGAGAGTCTAGCCTTGCGGAAGACGGCGGCGGAGGAGGAGTACGGCCGTGGCTTCATTAGTCTGGTGAAAGCGTGTAATTGTGTTTGGATGTGTGATCTAATTTCGGTTGGAAATTATGAGATGGAGGTCCATAGACTCCATACACATTCATCGTCCGTGAGAAGAATAAATATATAAGAATCATGTGTGTCGGGAATATTATATTAAAAATCGGCAGTCTCGGCACCACCGTGGATCAGGATGTATACTCATTATACACCGCATGATCTATCATGTGTCATTCCACTTAATCAGTTAATCATAGTTTTTCTTTTCCACTTAATCATAGTTAAATTTCACAATAAATGCTCCCTTTTAATTTTGAAAAAAATTAATTATGATTAGGTGAAATGTCTCCAATAGAGATATCAAAAAATAAATGTCAAATGTTAATTTGATAACTAACGTGGCAATATCATATTTTCTTTTTTTCCAACCGACATGTTTTTTTTGTTATAAATGATATTTGTATGACCAATTTTAAAAAGAAATCAATTAAAATAAATTTTCAAGATCTATAATTGGTGCATTATTGAGACCCACACAATAAAATAATTAAAAATTATTTGACATTCACATTTTCTCATATGTCAAATTTGACATATGAAAACCCATATGTCAATCCATGTAGGATTGACATATCGGTTGAAACTTGCTCGTACTTCAAATTTGATTACATAGCATTCCACTTAGGATTTGACATCTCATTTGGAAATGGTCTAACAAATGATGGGTGGTTACAATGCTGAGCAAAAATGCACCCATTTTAATACTGTTGTGACAGAAAAAGAAAAATTAATTAAGTGATTTAAAAGGAGGAGTAAATTTTTTTTTTCTTGAACAAATTATATTCTCTACACGGGAGGGGTGGGCTTAGCCTCATAATTAACTAGCAATAATGTGGTTCAAATTCGTCTTTGGCGAGAATTGAATATAAGACATCTCACTTACAAGTAAAGAGGAATACCACTAGACCGTAGTGCTAAGTGGCAAAGGAGGAGTAAATCTAGAATCGAAGAAATTTTTAAAGGGAGAGCAACTAGTGGTTTTGCTCTTGCAATCCACTCTTTTAGAGGCTGGAAAGACTCTTAGAGACATTTTCTCTTACTCTTAATCACCATTGGGTGATTCATCAGCACTAGGAATCGAATCCAGGACGTGTCAAGTGAAATACGAGTTTGAAATTTGTCCCCAATCACTTGGCAACGCCGTAGTTGTTTGATTCCCTTCCAATTAAAGCCAATATGATATCCAAAGGTAGGCCAATGAATAGTAAATTGCATCTCAGGCATTTCTGTGTTTGGGAAATCATTAAACCAAATACCATTTCTGGTCCCCAAAAGAAAAACTGAATTCCAAGAATACAAGTGGAGTGGAGTGGGTGAGACCAGTGGTGCATGATTATAATGTGGCTTTGATTTCTAAGGCAAGTAATAGTGTCTATCACTTTCTCTACTTTGAGAGAGAGAGATGAAATATTAGTTTTAGGTGGAGGGTGATTGGAAAGTGGGTAATATTTCAGGCTCAAAGTGGTTGGCATTCACCTGCTTTGGCTTTCTTAATTCTATACTCAATAATACAACAAAGAAGTAGCAGCTCAGCTGAGATCACCTCACATTTAATCACAACAAATAATCATAGTTTGGCCAAAATTAATTAATTACAATTATTGACTAACTAATAACTTGTTAGTATGAAGAATAGGAGTTGCGAAGATGGAATCTAAAGAGTAGGAGTTGGGAGGAGGGGGGAAGGAGAGGAACCGAAGCCATAGGCATAGAAAGAAGAGGTATAACCGATGCCAAAGATAGGAATAGAACCCACAGACACCGGTTATGAACCCAGGTAAGTCGATGTATTCCTACTATTCCACGACCTCTAATGACATTGGGACAAAGCAACGACGTGGTAGATCCAACTCTAGTGTAATGTTCTATAAAAAAAATAAAAAAAAAAGGTTCAGAAAATACAATGTGAGAAATGCATGCATCGACGCAAAACAGAAAGTTTGATTGTCTCTATGTCTGTAAAGCTCACACGGTAAATGCTATTAAACATTAATTTTCTCGCTGTTGACCCGCAGACCGCCTTCACTTCCTCACCAAAACATGAAGAAAGATAACAAAGGAAGAGTTCACAGTACATAAATTTCGATAATCTTCACCAAGAAAATACCATTCATCCCTCCTAAGAACAAAAAATTTCCAAACACATAAAATTTCATTACAAAAGTTGACGAATAAATTCGTACCTGAGACAGAAGAGACACAGAGCAGATTGCAAATGGCCAAATCAAAATGAGGCAGACTTCATGTATGAAAGATTTGTGGCTAAGAACCTTCACCCTTGCTCTTATACCTTTCTGACAACTTCAATAAAACTACCATTTGTTGCGTTTTCTGGTGCTTTTCAAAGAACCTCGACAATGTTGTTAGCCAGCCACATCAGAATCAGTAAGAAAATAATGGCACATCAGGTAAAGCCTTTGATATTTTCGATTCATGAGGGTTTCTGTGGTGGGAAACACTCCAAAGAGCCTTTCTCCCATCATATCACCATGCTACCAATCCAAAATCCAATAGCTTTTTCTTGAGTAAGCATCAATGCATAACATAGTTCTACCATAAAAATATATCTGTTCAGTAACTGCAGCTTATCAAACATCTAAATCAGAATCCGTCAATTCAGCCTCTGTAAATACGCAAGATATTAACATTCAATAAATCATATTTAAAAGATATAGTAGCACACTACCATACATTCCAACATGCAAGATAATGCATGACACTAAACATCTAACGTATTCATTTTTTTAATTTATCTGGAGAAATATTAAAATTCGTGTGGAAACAATACATTCAAAATTGCCTGAACAGCAGCTGACACAATGTAGAAGGAAATTTAAACTAGTACTTGGTAAGGAGGGTTCCCTTACGTTACAACTAAATATATGACTCGTGACGGAAAATAAAATGAAAAGTATAAGTGAGACGGAGAAGGCACCCTTTATATGATGGTGCATGCCGAGCTTAAGTGCTAGCTTTGACTAGGCTGTTGCCGCATACTGATCCACTTTCTCTTGTTTGCTGAATGTTGATGGCAGAGTACAGATGATACAAAATGAATTCACCAGCTTGAACTAAAACAAATATCTCTATGCTCAAAAGTCGACAGGAGAATAGGTACTTCGATGACCATGAGAAGAGCCCCTAAATTTGTGCATTAAGGATGCAAACAAACTCTGGAAAGACAAAATGTGGTAGTTATTAACAATGTATTGAGATCTTAAGAAGAAAAAAAAAAAAGCAATCTAATTGAAAATTGTTTATATCTGTGCCACGTCACTAGAAATACGGAGGAAAGAGACAAATCAGTAAACCTAAGCAGAATACCTGTGTACTTTGAGGTAAGCTGGTCCAAAAGTCCAAGTTTGGTATAATCTGTAAAGAGGAGAAGCACCAAATCATAGTTAAATTACCATAACGTAAAGACCGAAGGAACACTTTGGATCCTTGCCCAGACTCCAGAATACGGGTAACAATTAAGATATTTTCCGCCATTGCAATGAGATCTAACATGTCACATTTCGAAATGGTATGCTGCCACAAAAAAATAAAAAAATAAAGAATAGTTTTGACCCCAACATGGCATATGGATTTATAGTAATAATGGTAAAAGGAACGTGCGGATTCCCTATTTCATGACTCTTACAAATTTAAATTCCCTTTTGCCCTAATGATCATGCATGCATTTTGGTTCTCTCTCCCCTGCAACATTTCCTTCAATGGACCATCCACTGTTTGATATCTATCACCAAGTTTCCTATGCCTAATTCATGACCACCATTTTACCTGACTCTTGACATATATTAGTTTTTCCTCTATAAATTTAAGAAACTTGAATTCCATTTCAAATTGATACACAGCAAATAGATGGAGCGATGCATAAAAAAATTTCAAGACACATGAATGGACAAACTCAAGCATAACTAAATGGTTTGTGCAAGAAGCTGATCTTTTTTTTTTTTTTTTTTTTTTGAACAAGAAGAAGCTGATCTAATTGAGGAACATACGTGTATTCCACGAACTCCAAGTTTGATATATCGATAACCTGCCCCAACCAGCAGATAAGCTCCAAAAAGGCATAAGATTCTGAAATTCAGATCAGTTATCAATCAATTAAGATGACTCAGAAAAACTTCAACAGTAGACATAGAAACTCCCATTGGTAATAACGTTCAGGAAAAAATTTAACTCTTACATGATTCCTAAGGTACCAAGCCAGCCCCACCCTCTCCCATGCACGTGTTCAATCTTGGCACAGCCAGAAGGATGTGTCAATACTGTAGCCTGTAATAAGGATGAAAAGATTATGAACCTCATATTTTATACATTGTTCATACACTTGCTGAAAATCCATTTCAATGTCACAAGATGAACTGTCAACAGAGAGCCAGTGCCATGCATTTCAAAGCTTCATGATTTCATACATTAGGAACGACAAACATAGCTATTTTATCTGTATTTCTCAATAGTCAATACCACACCACCTTTTCCTCCACCTGAACCATATACACAAAAAGAAGGCCTAAAAGATAAAGCGCCACCAGCTGAGAAAGAAAAAAAAAGATTGGAAACATCTTCAGGCAACACAAAAGCACACTAATGATAAGCAGGAAAATGAAACAGGTTGAGCACATCTTCAGTTCCACACAAGTCTACAGATTAGTTTAATTAATAAATATGGCTGGAGATCAACCGAGAGAAGATTCAAGCTAAAGGAACTTATTAAATCAGGCAAGAAGCTTAGCATACAAAAGCTGAAGACAGAGGGCCAAAGGTCTATACTCCATAGTGGACACTGTACAGTTCACAGAATATGGACAAAATATCGCTACTCCCATGGACAGATTTATATAAGTATAATCACATATTATATAAGATCAAGCACTAAGCAAGGAGGAATGAAAGATATTCTGAAACTGAAAGAACTCACATAGTCGCATTTCCCAGTTTTCTCAAGTGAATGTGGCCCCTGTAACATAGAAAGATAAGAAACTGGATCATCAAGCAAGCAGAATTCTAGATCATTTCAAATTATGCAAATAATTTCGTATAAGGTCTTGCCTGAACTCTATTGGGATCACAAATCACAGACACAGAGAGCGAACAGTTGAACTTTAGGCCACTACTTGACATCTTAACAATGACACCGGTGTTAGGATTCTTCCTGTCTGCCATAACAAGTCATAAATTTCCAAAATTTTATGCACAAACCAAATCAATCTGGTCAGAAAGCATGCATGTCCATACACATTTGCGCAATGCCATATTCAAGCTATAGTAATGAAAACCTTGAAAGTATCATACAATTTTATATCTGGCGGAGATTCCAAAAAAAAAGGAAAAGAAATCTCACCAATTATGTTCATGTCAATGCTTGAGGCACGCCCAATGGTAGTGCACACATAGTAACCTGCAGTTACCGCTTGGTTCATTTTAGAAGATTAAATACAGTCTTCCAAAATAGAACAATTTTCAATCCAAATTAGATGAGAAAGCCCTCACAGTCTCATGCTTTGTTCGAAATTAAAATGGGGGCATCACAGGCTCCCAATTTCTAATGTATCAAAGCACATTATACAAGAAAATCAAGAGAATTTTGTTTGAAGCCACAGAGCATACGATGTCATTAAAAAGTTTAACTGTCACAATTTTTTTTACACTATTTGTGAATAGCTACTATGTATCACAATACAACTTGCAAAAGCATTCATCTGATCATGATCCTTAAAGCTTTATTTGCTCCAGAACATGTCCAAATTAAAGATCTACTTCTGCAGAGCCAGTCAACAAAAAGAACTTATTTCTGAAAGAAATTAATTTGTTTATTCCCAAACATGATTGAGTCACCAACCACCACTCTCATACCTAAGCAATTGAATGTGAATTCCTTTTCTCGACTTTACCAACAAGCAATAGATACAGTAAAGTACATGGAGGGCTATGTCATTAATCATCTGAAAAAGCAAAGGATACGTACCTCCTATGTTGTTTGCCACAAGCGCACTACAACCCATGCCACAGCGCGATGCGCCCCCACAATCCTGCAATGTTCAATATGATAGTCAAATAAATAAGGTATTCTACAGAAATTTGGGTAGGAAGTATATATTACTATCTTTATCTTTCTTATCCAATTTTGAACAAAAGGCTACTCTGCCCATTACACCCTGGATCAAGAGCCTGGAATTATATGTGAACAGTAATACTCAGGTCAATTGTTAAAAAGAATTATCAGTAATTGAATCCAAAATAAAGGTTATCACTTATCAGTGCAAGCATCAGGTTCATGAAAAGTAAAGGGAAGCAAATGACAATTAGGACCTTTGAAAGCTGTTGCAATATTCTATTAACTTCCGCAGCATTATGCTAGTTTTAGATTCTAAATTTAGAAATAACTCTCAAGTTGTTTTAGCTAGCAGTGTAAGTTCCAGCTTTAGCTGTCAATTTCCAAATTGCCATCTCTCTCTAACCCTCTCTTTTGTCTTCAAAGGCAGACATAGAGAAAATGAGAGCAAACCCCGAAGCAGCTCCCTTACGGATCAAAATATAGGGAGGAACTAAGTACCAAGTAAATAAGTGCGAATCATTTCAAAATTGCAACAGTCTCAGTGCCTTCTATATCATCAACATAAAAAAAATAATAGCAATAGAGCTGACAAATTTACCCGGCAATCAACACATCTAGGTGGGTCGTGATTGAAAATCATTCCATTGCAAAGCTGCTCCAGAGAGTCAAAGAAAATAAACTCAATAATGAACCTCGCGACATTAATAAGGCTTAGGCTTGTAAACGTTAACATGATATCAGTTAAAGAAAATAACAAACAACGGCATTGTGATATTATCATGATCATCGTCGTACAAAATATCAGTTAAAAAACAAAGGTGTGACCTGATGGAGCGAACCTGAAACCAGAGCACAGTCTCATTTGCTGCCACCTTGTAGAACCTGTAGTAACGAAGTTTAACAGCAAGGAAAACTGAATTTTGCTTGACCAAATTGATGATTAACTAATTACATCACGAATGCCGCCATACATAAGAGTATCGGCTAGAATACAACCTCTGTCCAAAGCTCAAGAGTGCGAAAAATCTCTGCAACCCCTTAAACCGTAATGTACCATATAACTATTGCAGTTTAAGATGCTTCCAAATATCAAACTAGGCAAAATCAGAATGGCTCGACCAAATTTCTTTCGAACAAAAGGGCATTAAGCCGCCTTAATGAAAACCAGTTTCGGAAATGCTTAATAGGAGAGAAGCACATTATTTTGCAGAATTCCAAGAACCTCGTGCATCTAACATAGAAATCACAAATTTCATAACAACATCCACAGCAATCAAACAGTTGCAAGGCATGCACAGAAAAACCCACCAGAAAAATACAAGTTTCCATTGACAATTCGTGAAAATAAGAAAACCCCATATCAAGTAGAGTGGGGAGGGACAGAGAGAGAGTACCCATCTTCGCTTTGGACGCCATGAGGGAAGAAAGGGATGGGAGAGTCCAGAGTGTAGTTGTAGAGCTTGTTATCGTCGACGAAACTGAAATGGCAGCTACCGGAGACCGAGTTAACTCGGTCCAGAATCGTTAAGATGACTGCAACCCATTTCAGAAAACCGAGTCGGACTTCCATTGTTGGCGACGGAGTTCACACCAATTCGGTTAAAATCTCATCAACTCGTTCTGAAACCACACGGCATTGCGTTTAACCAAACGACACGGTACGCACGGGTCACAGGGTCCGGTTTGGAATATGCATAGCAAGTCCACCCTTAAAAAATGCGGTGAACAGTGATAGATCACAGTAAATTGATCAAATGCTTCTTCATCTCTAAAAAATATATTGGCACAAATTTTAAAAAATACGCTGGCATAAATAATCTTCACACCTACAAAATACGTTGGCACCTAGTCCATTTAAAATATTATTAATTTTTTTATAAAATAAAAAAAATAGTTTTAACTTCGGATAAGATTTTTAACCAATCTTGTCACGCCACGTGTCATTATCTGAAAGTATTATTTTGGTTGAAAGTGTTGAAAATATTGAAAATATTGAAATGTAGTGTAAGGTGGAATATGATGGTTAGGTATTTATAGAAAAAAAATATATTTTTATGAATTTTTAAACAATTTTTTATTAAGATAATTAATCTGGACCGTTGAATTTGAAAAAAGAATTCAAATCCAACAGCCCATATTGCACCACATGGCTAGGCTTTGGATTTGAATTTCAATTTTTTTTTTATCATTGGAAATTCAACGGTCCAGAACTAGCCGCATGGCATCTGGACCCTCGCCCCTGTTGCACTTGCACATGCAGGCCTCACCTGTTTTTTCTTGTCGGAACACGCGGCCACTCCCGCATGTTTCCACACGCCTGGAGCAAAACAATTTAAAATGGCCAGTGATGTCACGCTGGCGTCAGCATAATGTCACATATATGGCCAGGCCTTGGCTCAACATATTCTGGCCCCGCCTATGAGATGGCTTGGGTTGGGTGCTAGCCTATTAGGTTGGGCTGGAGCATTTTTTGTAGGTGCCAGGCCATTTTGGGGGTTGTGAGCCGGCCAAAGGGGTGGACTTGCTCTTAAAGCTAGTTTGGAATTGTTTTATATATATAAAAGAACTACTTTTTCAGTCTTTAAAAATAATTATAAGTAAAATAAAGTAGTTGAAATAAATTGTATTTTTAAAAACATTATGGTATAAAATGTAGTGTAAAAGTGTTTGTAAATTATGATGTAAATATGATATAATTGTATATATTGACCAAAGCCTGGGCCGAACCAACTAAACCGCGAGTGACAAATTGGATCGCCCGGCTAGGCATCTTTTATTCGCAACCCCAAACGACAGGTCGTCTAACAGAAAACAGGACAAACTTTATACTGCCGCTGCGGAAGCTGGATAGCCTAACCGTGCGAACCGCGAAGAAAAACAGAAAGCCATGGACGCCGACTCTTTCAACCCCAGCAGCGCCTTGAGCGACACCCGCTTCTCCGACCTCAAGCCGCCGCTCTCCGAACCGGTTCTCGAAGCCCTATCCCAAGGCGGGTTCGAGTTCTGCACTCCCGTTCAAGCCGCCACAATCCCCTTACTATGCAGCTTCAAGGACGTGGCGGTGGACGCCGCCACTGGTTCAGGCAAAACCCTAGCCTTCGTGGTCCCGATGGTGGAGATACTCCGGCGAGTTTCAACCACTCCAAAACCTCAAGAGGTCTGGTCCACACCACTAATTAATCTTCTTTCTTTTTTTACTTGCTAGACACTGTTTGGTTGCCGATAAAGTAGAATTTTTACTTGCTAAACACTGTTTGGTTGCCGAGAAAATGGAAGAGAAACAGAAAGAAAAAGAAATTTTTGTGCTTGTGCAGGTGATGGGAATGATTATATCTCCGACTAGGGAGCTGTCTTCGCAGATATACAATGTAGCGAAACCCTTCATTTCGACGCTGCCGAATTTCAAGTGCGTCCTTTTGGTTGGTGGAGGCCAAGTGAAATCAGACATGAAACAAATCGAAGAGGAAGGAGCCAACTTGTTGATCGGCACGCCGGGAAGACTATTCGACATTATGGAACGCATTGATGGCTTGGATTTGCGGAACCTTGAGGTAATGCATTTGTAAATGGAGTTGCATTTGATGGGATTTAATTGAAAGTTTATGTTTTGGGATTTGATTGAAATTTGTTTCGTGGAATTCGATTGTATAGGCTGATAGAGGCTCATTTGTCAATAATTGTTGCAGATTTTGATCTTAGATGAGGCCGATAGACTATTGGATATGGGGTTCCAGAAGCAGTTAAATGACATTATGTCTCGATTACCGAAGCTTCGTAGAACTGGTCTGTTTTCAGCTACCCAAACTGAGGCAGTTGAAGAGCTGGCCAGAGCAGGACTAAGGAATCCTGTGAGGGTTGAAGTACGAGCTGAAACAAAATCGAGTGATTCGGCGTTAAGGAAAAAATTAGCCTCTTCTAAAACACCTTCTGGCCTTGCCCTTGAGGTATGCTCTATAACATAACATCAACGATTACTAATTTGTCAATAATGTGTAGCTTCTCTATTATTGAATTGTTTTCGCCTTTGACCGTGCGCTCTCATACAGTATCTGGAGTGTGAGGCAGACAAAAAACCGTCACAGCTTGTGGATCTTCTTGTTAAGAATAAGTCTAACAAGACCATAGTGTAAGTAACATGAGATTAGTATGTTTTAGTGAATGTGGTCGAATTAGCTTCGAGGTTGAAGGTTGTTTTGCGTTGTAAAGTGATTTTCATATTTTTCTGTGTTTTCTTCTGTAGATACTTCATGACTTGTGCTTGTGTTGACTACTGGGGACTTGTTCTTCCATTGCTTGGTCCTTTGAAGGGTTTCCCTTTGATTGCTCTACATGGGAAGATGAAGCAGGTAAAACATTATAGATCAGTGATTCAGTATACTCGATCGATCTTTGAGTTAGTGTTTCATGAACTCACTGTTCTTTGCTTTTTCAACATTTTCTGCTTTCTAGGCCGCAAGGGACAAAGCTTTGGCCTCATTTACATCTCTCTCAAGCGGCGTCCTTCTGTGTACTGATGTTGCTGCACGTGGGCTCGACATTCCAGGCGTTGACTGTATAGTGCAGGTAGCTTACAATAGCGTGTAGATGGTCATCACCAGTTTTGAAAGCTAAATAGTATAATCCATTTGTTTGTTGATATTTCAGTATGATACCCCTCAAGATCCAAATGTGTTCGTGCATAGAGTTGGCCGAACAGCTCGTATGGGTAGACAAGGAAGTGCGATTGTTTTTCTATTGCCAAAGGTTTAGTTATAGAATCTGTTTGACTCGTTTTTCTTTTCTTATTTTCTGTGTTGCTTTCATTTATGGTGTTGAAGGTGCTTATTTTGGTCACACTGTTGCAGGAGGAAGCTTATGTAGAATTCCTACGGATAAGAAGAGTTCCTCTACAAGAAAGGAAATGCTCTGATGATGTTGCTGATGTTGTTCCTCAGGTAGGCATCATTTTATGGTGCACTTTATCAAATCTTATTGTGGAAAAATAATCTTCTTAATTTATTCCTCGTTATACCTGTTGTAAACGTATTCAGGCTTCTTTTTACTGAGTGGACATTGATTTAAAATGTGTCCAATGATGCCAGCACTTTATGTAAAACAAATTGACTTCATTGTCCATGTATTTCAATGCTATTGATTAAATCAATTTATCCATCATGCTGCTGTCTTGTAAATATGAGCTTAGTTTTATGGTGTTCTCTCTAGTTGTTTTTATGAGAGCTTTTAGTAGTTGAAGTGACGTTGTTTTAAAACTTGTTTCAGATCCGATCAGCCGCAAAAAAGGACCGCGATGTTATGGAAAAGGGTCTCAGAGCATTTGTTTCTTACATGCGTGCATATAAAGAACATCACTGCTCTTACATTTTCAGGTGTCTAACAGCACCTCCTATTAATTCAGGCCAAGAAAAAAAAAATCTCTAATTTCCGCTTTTAATTAATGCAGGTGGAAGGAACTTGAAGTCGGGAAATTGGGCATGGGATTCGGACTACTGCAGCTCCCTGCAATGCCTGAGGTAAAGCACCACTCGCTTTCCACAGAGGGTTTCATCCCTGTTGAAGACATCAACTTGGAGGAGATCAAATTTAAGTAAGAACTCCCTTCAATTTCTGAATGTTTGGTTGTATAACATCGACGTGTTATGAGACCATGCTGTGGTTGTAGTTGGGTATAAAATTTCATTCCTGGCTAGCTACCGTTGCTAAAGGAAAAAGTTTATCATTTAGGGATAAATCTCGCGAGAAACAAAGAAAGAGGAATCTACAATCGAAGAAAGAAGCAAGACAGCAAGAACCGAAACCTCAAAAAACCAAAAAGATCCCAAATCCTTCAGATGCTGCAATGAGGAAGAAAACGGGTAAGCAGAGGCGTGCTATCCAGTCAGCTGAAGATGAAGATGAGTTGGCAAGAGAATACCGGTTGCTAAAGAAGCTCAAAAAGGGGGCTATCGACGAAAGTGAATTTGCGAAGTTAACAGGAACAGAAGACTTGATTTGAAGGCATAAATATGCAGATATGATTTCGGGCATCCAGACATATGGAAGATTGGTAGTCTAGAGCTCTTCAAGCCGGATGGGGATCATATTTGGATCAAGCAAAGTGGCCAGGGCATCCTCAAGCTTGTTCAAAAGACAAAACTTGAAGATGCAACAAAAATTGTTGGGAGACACTTTTGGAGGTGAAAGTTTGCTCCTGATAGTTTTCGATATGGGGACCCTTTTACTCGTTTTATTTTATTTACGTTCTTTGTAACCGTGACAAGCTCATACGATAGAGATTGCAGAAACAGATAAGTGTACCAGACGGTAGGAAATCAAAGCTACTTTGATTACAGTTTGGTGTTGAATTACATGGAGGTGAATTGTATGTCCTCTCATTTTCATACTCTTTCCAAGCCCTCTTGTTTGTGTGGTCACGGTTAAGTCATATTAACATTTTATATTCCTATTATTTTTTGTTTTATTATTTCTATAAAAAAATTAATATAAAATGTTGACGTGGCTTAACCGTGATCACACATCATAGGAGGGCATAACATTGAACAGTAATGACCACTCGATCCAAATAGTGGTAAACATTTCTATCAATAGTTTCTTAAGACCTGTTTAGTACTCTACTTGATTCTAATTTTTTAAACTCAAAAATAATTTTCAAGTTTTAGACCTTAAAAACTTGTTTGGTTAGACTATTTTCAAAAACTAAACACTAACTAAAAACTATAGTCTATTATCTAAAAACATAAAAGTGAGTTTTTAAACTTAAACTCATTTATTTCTTTTCTCTCCATCATCCCCTTTCACTCCAAATATACCTCTCTTTTCTTCTTTCTCTCTCCTTTTCTTTTTTAACATTTTTCGTCTTTCCTTCAATCTATTCTCTTCATTCTTTCTATTATTTCTCTCACTACTCTTCCTCTCTATCTCGTTCGATCTTCTCTTCTTTATTTTTCCTTCATTCATTTATTACTATCTTTCTTCCTTTCTCCTCTTCCTTTCTCTTTCCTTCATTCATTTCTTAGTATCTTTCTTCCTCTCTCCTCTTCCCTTCTCTCTAATGCGATCTCCTCTTTTTGTATCTCTTTGTCTAATTTAAATCGTAAAATTTAAAAATTTTAAATCACAAACCGATCAAATTTTTGAATCTTAAAAAAAATTATTTTCAAAAAATATTTTGAGAAAAAATAAAAAATTTCAAATAGAACACTAAACAAGTTCTTACTTTCTTGTGGCTCTCAGTCGAAGAGAGCAAGTCTGTGTTTGGACACCTCATCTTCTAGCCTTGTTCCAAAGTCACTTAATATTTTGCTTGAGAGTTAGGGATCTGTGGCGAATTCGGTTCCAACAGGACTCAAGTCAGTCACTCTCTCTCTCTCTCTCTCTCTTCCCACCAATTAAAAGCCCAGAACCACTCCAACGCCAGCAACGACCTCAGTCAGTCAGTCTCCCTCTCTCTCTCTTTTCCCACCAATTAAAAACCCAGAACCTCTCTCTTTTCCCACCAATTAAAAACCCAGAACCACTCCAACGCCAGCAACGACCTCAGTCAGTCAGCATCCCTCTCTCTCTCTTCCCACCGATTAAAAACCCAGAACCACTCCAACGCCAGCAACGACCTCAGTCAGTCAGCCTCCCTCTCTCTCTCTCTCTCTCTCTCTCTCTGCACATGCTTCTTTCTTCCCCTTCTTCGCGCCTGTATTAGCCGCCAGACCATATACTCTCTCCTCAGTCTCCTCCGCCTGATCCGCGGCAAAGCCCAAGTCTTCTTCCCCGTCTTCAAAATGTCCCAACCGGCCACCGCCCCGGACCACCAATCCTCCGGCCCGACCCCTCCACCGTTCGACCCTACCCAACCCGCTGTTCCCATCTCGTACCCGATCAAAACCCTGGAAGAGCTCGAGTCCAGGTCCTACTTCGAGTCCTTTCACTACCCTTTTAACAAATCCACGGTTCCTCTGCAATCCGGGTCGCCTTCCCTGTCGCTGCCCGACAGGCCCAGAGTGATTGTCTGCCATGACATGGCCGGCGGCTATGGCGATGATAAGTGGATCCAGGGAGGGACCAATCCGAACGCGTATGCAATATGGCATTGGTATTTGATCGATATATTCATCTACTTTTCGCATAGTCTTGTCACTCTTCCGCCTCCATGTTGGACTAATACTGCTCACAGGCATGGAGTTAAGGTAATTCGCAACTTCGGAATTTTGGGATTTTTAGGGAAACATGTTTTGGAATTTGGGATTTGTGTGTTCAAGTGATTAATGCGGAAATGAGTTCACTTTTTGTTAGTTTACGACGGAAAAGCATCGAACTATTTATATTTATTTTTAAATTTTAAATTTTGAAATGATTTTTAACTGCATGATGTATGATGAATAATCACGATCATAGAATCTCTAGAATCTCCAAAAAAAATGATTCGGTCAGGATTCTTTTCCGTTTAAGACAGGGGTGAGAATTTCAGGAGTATTTATCAAATATACCAAAAAATTAAAAGAATTTTAATAAAATACTCTCGGTATTATTTATTTTTCACAAAAAATCATATTTTTATCTTTTTTTTTATACTGTTCACTACACCTTCATTTGTTATTTTTTATTAAAATTAAAGGTTTTTTGAATTTTTCGATAGTATTCCTAAAATTATTAATCCTTAATTTTAAAAATGTCAATTTTTATAAAATCTTTCAAATATATCAAAAGTTTTACTTAAATAGACACAAATAAGCTCTAATTTAACAATAAAATAAAAACTTTTTACCCAAAATGATCCAAAATGATTCGTGACATTAACATAACTCTTTAATATGGTCATTAATAATTAATGATAATCAATAGTAGTGTTCTTGAATTTGTCTATCTTGAATCATTTTAGTTTTTCTTTGAACTTGTCTATCGTGGTCATTTTAGTTTTTTTCGTGAAAAATCTGTTAATTGCTTTGTTAGTGTGATGATGTGACACTATGTAGGTCTCACAAATATAATCATCTAATGACATGTGGATTAACTTTAAAAACTATTTTTATATTTAAAACTAAAAATGATATTAGTAAAAAAGAAGACGTAGAAGGCATGATTGAAATTCTACTGCTCTCACTTGCGGTAATCATGGTGGTGCTCAATGTCGGTGATGAAGGGGTCGAAGGGGATAGGGTTGTGGTGGTGGAGTGTAGAAGTGAAGGTGAAGTTGGACCAGAACTTGAGGTGATAGTAACTAAAAAGCCTTTAATTTATTTAATTGTTAAATTTGAGGGTATTTGTGTCTATTTAAGTGAATTTTTTGATATATTTGAAAGTTTTTATAAAAAGTGACATTTTTGAAATTAAGAGTTAATTTTTGACTATATTTGATAAATACTCGAATTTCAGTTTGGAAACACAGTGTTGTCCTTTGTTTTTTTTTTTTTTTTTTTTTTATTTTATTCCTGGGAACTCTTTGATTTGCTTATGTTTTGGTTGTGAATTATGACTTGTTTTTCTTTCGAGCCGTTCTTAGCTCCAAATGATTGAAAGGAATTTCGGAATGTAACTTTGTTGGTTCTGTATATTGGGATGTAAGGTGTTGGGGACTTTCATCACAGAAGGAGATGAAGGGAAGCTTATTTGCAACAAATTGTTGTCGACAAAAGAGTCTGCTGAAATGTATGCTGAGTTCTTGGCGGAGCTTGCCGTTGCGTTGGGCTTCGATGGATGGCTGGTAGTATATAGTTCACCCAAACTGCATGCTTTTTTTAAGTTGCTGTATTTTTTTAGGATGATTTTGGTTTCGGTCTTTAATCAACCTAATTGTTAGATTGAAATTTTGTTTGTTTAAATATTTTGATCGAGGTCCTTAGCCTTATTTAAGAGATTTAACTCAAGCATTTACGCATTTAATTTCCCACAAATTATGGAATTTAAACAAATTCAAATTATATTTTTTAAATTATAAATAAATACTTAAAAATAATTATAGAGTAATATTGATCTACACAAAAATTATAGCAAAAAAATAATGTCCCACATAATTATTAACATATTTTAAAAATAACTATTGATATATTTTAAAACATGAATAAATAGATATATTTAGCAAAATTAAAAATGGGTACAAATAAATTAAAAAATATGGGTACAAAATTACAAATACAAATAAAAGTTTAAAAAATATGGGCACAAAAAGGAATTAATATATGGGTACAAATTAAAATTGAAAAGAAAATTGGTACAAATTAAAAAAAAGGGTTGCAAATTAAAAATGGGTACAAACTAAAAATAAAAATATATGATCAAAAATGGTACAAGCTAAAAGTAAAAATATATGATAAAAAATTTAACCATAAATATAAATATAACAAATGTAACGTTTCTAACACTTATTGAATATATTTAGAAATAAAAAATATTTTATATTGAAATAATTAATGACATTTATTAAAACTAAGGACTTTGATAAAAAAAATTGAAAGGGATTAAGGTTTTACTCAATGGAGTAGAAAAAATAGGAATGGGAATCTTTTTTTTTTTTTTTTTTTTTCTCTTTTATATATATATATAGGTTTTAGATTTTAGCTTTGTTGATCAGCCAATTATGATCTGCTCTGGTAGCACACTTGCATGCAAACGGAGGAACGTGTTGTATTTCTTGAAAGATGAATGCTCCAGTTCTGCTGGTTCAAGAAGTTAAATAGCAAGCTACCATAGTATTCATATTTGAAGTTTTTAAGTTTCTAACCGTTCAAGGAAAAAGGGATGGCATGAGAAATAGGGAAGTTCCAATTATCAAACCGATGCTTTCTTCCGTTATTTTGTTTGGTGGAAATTCATTCTATTGCACTCTTTTTATTTAGTTGTGATCATGATAACTGCCACTTGCAGATCAATATGGAGGTTAAGTTGAATTCGGACCAAGTCCCTAATTTGAAAGCATTTGTCAGCCATTTAACCCAGACAACGCATTCCTCTGTGCCTGGCTCTTTAGTGATATGGTGAGTGTTTAGGAGATACGAATGATGTTTCCCGTCACTTATATTTTTGCCTCCTTTTGTTATAGCGTCCCATTTAAAGTTTATATTTGACTTACTGTTGTCTATTCGGCAGGTATGATAGTGTTACAACTGATGGTGAACTGAACTATCAAAATCAACTGAATGAAAAGAACAAACCTTTCTTTGATATATGTGATGGAATTTTCGTGAACTATAATTGGGAGGTATGGTTTTCACTTCTTCCGTATGGCAGTTTGTTTTCGTTCTCTAAATACTCTTTCACATAGTTAAACCTATGTACCATGCAGGAAAACTATCCGAGGCTTTCAGCAGCTGTTGCTGGTAACAGGAAGTATGATGTCTACATGGGAATTGATGTGTTTGGAAGGGGCACTTTCGGTGGCGGACAATGGAATGTAAGTGATGAGACACTAATGACATGTGAGATATGAGAACCTTTCCAGGATTTGATTATATTTCACTGTGACGAATGAGTGTTTTAAGTGTGTCAACTCTTATGGTTAATGTTTTTACAGCTCCATGTAATGGAGAATTTCAGGTGGTTTTTCTGGGAGCCTTGCTTTTTTGTAGTTAACTTTGTTTTTTCTAATAACTCTGCATATCAGACAAGTGTTGCACTAGATGTGCTGAAAAAGGATGATGTATCAACGGCCATATTTGCTCCTGGATGGATCTATGAGACTAAGCAACCACCAAATTTTCAGATTGCTCAGAATCAGTAATTAACTTGCCCCCAGTTGCGAATTTTCACAAACTTGTAGTTCCGTTGATTAGTATACGAACTTGTCCTTAATAGTTCTTTAGTTATTATTTCAGATTTCTAGTACCAGTTACATAAGTTCATAGACATTACTCTACTGACAAAAACAGGCATGATATTTTCGCTTCTTTAACAAAAGCTAGCATGATGATACTGTAGTCTTCGTATATTAACCAAGTGTCCTTGAAATATCTTTACAATTTTATATTTTTACCTCTAAAGCTACTTGATTCTCTTGAATGCCAGCATCGTAGCTGCCTTCCCTGGTTAGTTGGAATAAGAACCTTATGTAATCAACCCCAGTCAGATCGGAATTTGACGTGGTTGAGTTCTTCATGGTATGAATATTACATTTACTGAAGTTTCTCATAATAAATTCAATTGTTTTGCAGTTGGTGGTCCCTTGTGGAAAAATCATGGGGAGTGGTACAAAATTATCCTAAAGTGCTACCATTCTATACAAACTTTGATCAGGTTGGTGTGACTATGTTGATACTGCAGTGGGCCATTTATGGGTGTTGAAAGCATGACCTAGTTCATAAACTCCATAGATCCTGTATATACCTGTTAACTAACGCTATTTTCTGCATTGTTGTTCAGGGTTATGGATATCATGTTTCTGTCGACGGAGAGCAAGTATCAGATGCGTCTTGGTGTAACATTTCTTCCCAAGGGTTGCAGGTATGGACCAAATAGCCTTGTGGTATCAGACGCTTCATAGTCAAATGACATACCCTTAGATGTTATATCTAGAAATACTACTCTTTTCTTTGAAATACTATCAAATTTGCGGTTTGAACTTTTTCAATTTATTTTAGAGTTTCAAAGCCTATTTCTAAGTTCAAAATCTAGAATTTTTTTTCTGTTGGTTAATATCTTAAGGTGACAAATTCGAACAAGCATTTTCATTTATAGTTCGCCATGACAATAAAATCTAACCATAATCATCGGATTTTATTATCCTAAGTAGCTGTTCGAAGGGAGTTCTTTCTTCTTAGTGGATGGAAATATTTGAATTACTTCCTTGTTTTAGTTGTTGGCGACAAAATAACTTGGAATAAAAAGAAAAAGAAAAACAACGTCTTTGAGCTTGAGTGTTGGTGATATGGAGTGTTATAATAACAAATTCGACTGTTCAATCCCACGCATGAAATTACTGTTTTATTTTTTTGACAAACAATAGCATTAGTGGGTTAAATTGTTAAATGTTAGGAAGGAGGGGGATTGGTGGGGTTCGAACCTGCTTTCCGCCACTACGGTAAAGCATCATCTGTGAAACATTACCGGTTTTAAATTATTAGTGGGAAATTTACAGTAGTATGCCTCCAGGTGCAGTGCATTGTTGTCAAATCTTTGACATGGTCAAGCATGCTAATTTATTCCTATTGACCTGTCACAGCCGTTCCTAGAGTTCAGTGGCAATGCAACCCCAGATGGCATCCAGGTCCATGTTGAGTAAGTTTTAGTTCCAAAACCCTACACTCTAAACATTTGACACCTTATGCATAAACACTATTTTATACCGGATTTCAGAGTTTCGGCGCTTTGCAAAAACTTAAGAACATTTTTTGGATATATTGGATGGACAAGCCATTATTACTATAAGATCTGATTTTCTTCTTCATTCAAACGTATGTTGGCAAATTATAGTTTCAAGGAAGCATCTTATAGTGGAGGAGGAAACATCACATTTAAAGGAAACCTTGAAGACTCTGATAATTTCTCGACAAGGCTCTTTCTAGGAGATCTTCTTTTGGGGGATTCACCTCTCCACTTTACGTATTCTGTAAGCAATCTCTTCCGTGCTTTGACGTTACCAAAGTTGTCCAAATCGTTGTTAGACAACCTGTACATGCTGACCAGAATCTCCCTTTTTTTTTTTTTTTTTTAATTTATTTACATATTGTGCACTCGCAGACAAGTTTTGAACTGCGAATATTCCAATTAATGCAGGTGATATCGGAGAATAATTCTCAACTAGGCTTGCATCTTATATTCTCCTCTACCCCGAACGAAAGAAAGTCGTTACTTCTTGTAAACTGGAACCTGAACGAATTCTCAAGCAAATTTGATAAAGTGATAATGACACGTCAACTTGAAACACCAGGAATTTCCCCTGGATGGGTCATGCAGGAGAGTAGCATCCGAATGAATGGATACAGACTAACAGAAATACATGCTCTGTGCTATAGGTCGAAGCCTGAATTCGACGAAAGGATACTGAAGTCCATAGCAGAAGAGGGTACTCAGAATTCAACAGAGTACTATGCAGTGCTTGGTCATATTTCAATTAAGACTGGTGGGCAGACTTCAGATTTTCCGCCTTCTGATTCGTGGCTTGTCGAAGGTGAATATATCAAATGGACAACAGGATCTGAGGGTTCCAAGACCGTTAGTCTTAAAATCACTTGGAAATTGAAAGACGGGAACGATTATCCAGCCACAAATTACAATATTTATGTTGAAAAACTAGCAAAAGGAGCACTTGGCCATCCAGGAGCAGCGCTAGAAAGGGTGCATGAGTATATTGGAGCGGCACGAGTGGAAGCTTTTTACGTCGATGACCTGGCAGTCCCTTCTGGCACTTCTGACATCAAGTTTATCGTTCAAGTGTGTGGTACCGACGGGAGTAACCAGAAACTAGACGACTCGCCTGTGTTTCTACTTGAGGCTGCAGCTTTGGCTAACGAGTTGTAAGTTTGAATTAGTGATCGTGTGAGCTAGGGTGAATAATTTTGTCAGCGTGATAACACGATGATGCTGTCATTTGCTAGCTTTAATCAAATATGGTAATTAAAGTGCTGTGTTGTTGATTAGATTAAGATTTGTACTAATTAATAATTAGATTAAGATTTGCACTAATTAATACTCATTACTGAATCATTAGATCTTTTTGTAATTTTGCACTAATTAATACTCATTACTGAATCATTAGATCTTTGTGTAATTACAAGCAAACACATTTTTCAGATGGAGACGGAGGAATTGGCAGTCGAGTTATGTTACGAGGAAAAAATAAAAAAGTGATGCCGATTCGGTTTCCGACACTTGGAAAACATACAAACTTATAGCAATTCTAAACCCTAAACCCTAAATCCGATATACTTACTTTGTTTCCCCTATTCAGCTTCCTCACAGACATAAACCTAGAAAGTAACAACCACCTACTTGGCTATAGGGTTACCTGCATTTCTTGTCAAACTGTCCTCCAGTAGTATCAATCGGAGTCTGAATATAAAAAATACTTAAAAGAAAATAACATAAACTTTTTAAAGAGAAGTTGGGGGTAAGGAACATGTAAATATTTGTGCACTCATGTTGGAAAATTAAAATACATAACAACACAGTGATAGATTTAAAATACTGTAAACACGAAAAATTAAATTTCGATGTCCACAAATACATCTCGGTATTTTAGTTGCATATTTTCGTGTATACAATTAATGTCATGCAGAATGATCTCGAAAGCAAGTCTTGAAAACATCTGATGCCTTTAACAATGATTGAAATTTTCTTTATAGTGATGGGTTTGCACAAAAGTGGAAAACATCTGATGCCTTTATAATGATTGAAATTTTCTTTATAGGGCGACTATTAACTGGTTCTTGGGCAATTGGCAATTATTGTCTTGATAAATTGTAATTGTCGAAATGCATTTTTACCTGTAAATAAATTGTTTGGGCAATTGACATTAAAATTTTGTTTAAAAAAATAATATTATGTTTAGTTTCGAATAAGATTTTTAGCTAATCCGTCATACCACGTTTTATTATCCAAAATTCCAATTCGGTCTCGGTCACGACACCGTTCATATTCTGTTAATTTTATTTTTTATTTTTTGTATTTGTTTATAATTTTTAAATTTTTTTAATTACAAAATTAAATACACATCACATGAAAGCAGCATGAGATCAAACAAGAACTAAATACAAAAAATCTCGGACTTGTGTAAGAGGTGTCAAACAAATGAAGTTGTAGTCAGCCTGACCTGGTAGGCCGTAACCAAGGTTTTCCTCTTGTATTGTTGACATTGACAAACAAAAAAGTCTTGGCATAACGCCGCGAACCTAGCTCAACTTGGTGTACCAGCGTGACTGTCATACGGATGGTATATCATGTCTCATTAAATATGTGTGTCAAAAAGTTAACAATTTAAAAAGACAATTGTTATTAGCATTTCAAAAATCTTATTCTACACTCCTCACAAGTGTATTTTTTTTTTCCAATTATAAAAAATTTAAAATACCAAATAAGATTTTTAAAATGCTACTATCAATTCCCTTTAAAAAATATATTCTTTCGCTACTTACATAAAAACATAAAAACCACATGATTCCCGTCACAATTAAAAAAATTTCCACTTGAAGTCCGCCTATTGTTGTTTTCAAACATTCCCAATTTCCCACCAATTAAAAACCACCACTGCAACGTCAGCAACGACCTCAGTCAGTCAGTCTCTCTCTCTCTCTGAGCACATGCTTCTTCCCCGTCTTCGCTCCTATATTAGCTGCCAGACCATACTCTCTCTCCTCAGTCTCCTCCGCCTGATCCGCGGCAAAGCCCAAGTCTTCTTCCCCTTCTTCAAAATGTCCCAACCGGCCACCGCCCCGGACCACCAATCCTCCGGCCCAACTCCTCCACCGTTCGACCCGACCCAACCCGCCGTTCCCATCTCCTACCCGATCAAAACTCTCGAAGACCTCGAGTCCAGGTCCTACTTCGAGTCCTTTCACTACCCTTTTAACAAATCCACGGTTCCTCTGCAATCCGAGTCGCCTTCCCTGTCGCTGCCCGACAGGCCCAGAGTGATTGTCTGCCATGACATGGCGGGCGGCTATGGCGATGATAAGTGGATCCAGGGAGGGACCAATCCGAACGCGTATGCGATATGGCATTGGTATTTGATCGATGTATTCATCTACTTTTCGCATAGTCTTGTCACTCTTCCGCCTCCGTGTTGGACTAATACTGCTCACAGACATGGAGTTAAGGTAATCTGAAACTTCGGGATTTTGGGATCTTGAGGAAAAATATTTGTGTTCAAGTGATTAATGTGGAGATGAGTTGACTTTTTGTAAGTTCAAGACGGGTTGAGAATTTCAGTTTGGAAACACACAAAGTGTTGTCCTTCGTTTTTGTATTGTTTTTTTTCCTGGGAACTCTTTGATTTGCTTATGTTTTGGTTATGGATTATGACTTGTTTTTCTTGCGAGCCGTCTGTAGTTCGAAATGATTGAAAGGATTTTCGGAATCTAACCTTGTTGGTTCTTTATATTGGCATATAAGGTGTTGGGGACTTTCATCACAGAATGGGATGAAGGGAAGCTTATTTGCAACAAATTGCTGTCGACGAAAGAGTCTGCTGAAATGTATGCCGAGTTCTTGGCAGAACTTGCCGTTGCTTTGGGCTTCGACGGATGGCTGGTATACAGTTCACCCTAACTGCATGCTTTTTTCAAGTTTCTGTATTTTTTATTGCACTCTTTTTATTGAGTTGTCATGATAACTGCTACTTGCAGATCAATATGGAGGTTGAGTTGAATTCGGACCAAATCCCTAATTTGAAAGCATTTGTCAGCCATTTAACCCAGACAATGCATTCCTCTGTGCCTGGCTCTTTGGTGATATGGTGAGTGTTAGGAGATATTACTGATGTTTCCCGTCACTTAATTTTTTGCCCCCTTTTGATATAGCTGCCATTTAAAGTTTATATTTGACTTACTATTGTCTATTCGGCAGGTATGATAGTGTTACAACTGATGGTAAACTTAGCTGGCAAAATCAACTGAATGAAAAGAATAAACCTTTCTTTGATATATGTGATGGAATTTTCGTGAACTATACATGGAAGGTATGGTTTTCACTTCTTCCTTATGGAAGTTTGTTTTTGTTCTCTAAATACTCTTTCACACAGTTAAACCTATGTGCCATGCAGGAAAACTATCCGAGGCTTTCCGCAGCTGTTGCTGGTGACAGAAAGTATGATGTCTACATGGGAATTGATGTTTTTGGAAGGGGCACTTTCGGTGGTGGACAATGGAATGTAAGTGAGACACTAATATCGTGAGGTATGAGAACCTTTCCGGGAGTTGATTATATTTCACTGTGCTGAGTGAGTGTTTCAAGTGCCATTATAAATGAACAACATGTCAACTCTTTATGGTTAATGTTTTTACAACTCCAAGTAATGGAGAATTCAGGTGGTTTTTCTGGGAGATTATTTTTTGTAGTTAACTTTGTTTTTTTTAATAACTCTGCATATCAGACAAGTGTTGCACTAGATGTGCTGAAAAAGGATGGTGTATCAACGGCCATATTTGCTCCCGGATGGATCTATGAGACTAATCAACCACCAAATTTTCAGATTGCTCAGAATCAGTAACTGACTTGCCCCTATTTGCAAAGTTTCACAAACTTGTAGTTCCATTGATTAGTATACGAACTTGTCCGTAATACTTCTTTCGTTATTATTTCGGATTTCCAGTACCAGTTACATAAGTTCATAGACATTATTTTACACACAAAAGCTGGCATGATATTTTCACGTCTTTTAACAAAAGCTAGTAAAAGGATGCATTAACTCCTGATAAAAGCTGGCATGATCATACCGTAGTCTTCACTTCTTTTACTTGTAACGCTATTTGATTGTCTTGAATGCCAACATTTTTGGAATTGCCTTCCGTGGTTAGTTGGAAAAAGAACTTTATGTAATCAACCACAGTTAGATCCGAATATGACCTGGTTGTGTTCTTAATAGTATGAATGTTACATTTGCTGAAGTTTCTCCTGATAAATTCATTTGTTTTGCAGTTGGTGGTCCCTTGTGGAAAAATCATGGGGAGTGGTACAAAATTATCCTAAAGTGCTACCATTCTATACAAATTTTGATCAGGTCGCCGTGACTATATTGATACTGCAGTGGGCCATTTATGGATGTTGGAAGCATGACCTAGTTCATAAACTTCATATATCCTGTATATATACCTGTTACCTAAACACTATTTTTCTGTATTACTGTTCAGGGTTATGGATATCATGTTTCTGTCGACGGAGGGCAAGTATCCGATGCTTCTTGGTGTAACATTTCTTCCCAAGGGTTGCAGGTATGGACCAAATAGCCTTGTGGTATCAGACGCTCCTTAGTCAAATGACATACTGTTAGATTGCAGTTTGGTTTCCATCTTCTTCTTATTTCCCTACTCTTTTCATTGAAATACTATCAAATTTGCAGTTTGAACTTTTTCAATTTATTTTAGAGTTTCAAAGCGTATTTCCAAGTTCAATATCTAGATTTTTTTTTTTTTTCTGTTGGTTAATATCTTAAGCTGCCAAGTTCAAACAAGCATTTTCATAGTTCGCCATGACAATAAAATCCTACCATAATCATTAAATTTTATTATCTTTTTCGAGTTCCAGCTGTTCGAAGGCGGTTCTTTCTTCTTAGTGGATGGAAATGTTTGAATTACTTCCTTGTTTTAGTTCTTGACAGCAAAATAACCTGGAATAAGAACGAAAAAGCTAACGTCATTGGGCTTGAGTGTCGGTGATATGGAATGTTATAATAACAAATTTGAATGTTCAATCCTGTGCATGAATATTACCCTTTTTTTTTACAAAAAATAGCGTTAATGGGTTAAATTGTTAAATGTTAGGGGGAAGGGCGATCAGTGGGGATCGAACCTGCACCAGAGTGGATAGGGATTATTGCTTTACTGCAGTCGCCATCTGCGAAACATTACTGGTTTTAAATTATGTTATATGCTTTTTTTCCTTTCGTGTGTCGTGCGTATCGCTATTAGTGGGCAGGTGCAGTGCATTGTTGTCAAATCTTTGACATGGTCAAGCATGCTAATTTACTCCTATTGATATGTCACAGCCTTTCCTTGAGTTTAGTGGCAATGCAACCCCAGATGGCATCCAGGTCCATGTTGAGTAAGTTTTAGTTCCTAAACCCTACACCCTAGACATTTGACCTTATGCATAAACTTTATCTTATACCGGGTTTCCGAGTATCAGTGCCTAAGCTTTGCAAAAACTTAAGAACATTTTTGGATATATTTGATATTCTTCTTCATTCAAACATATGTTGGCAAATTATAGTTTCAAGGAAGCATCCTATAGTGGAGGAGGAAACATCACATTTAAAGGAAACCTTGAAGACACTGATAATTTCTCGACTAGGCTCTTTCAAGGAGATGTTCTTTTGGGGGATTTACCTCTCCACTTTAAGTATTCTGTAAGCTATCTCTTCCGTGCATTGTAAGTTACTAAAGTTGTCCAAATCGTCGTTAGACTACCTGTACATGTGCCTAGAATCTTCTATTTATTTTATTTTCTTCATATAGTGCACTCGCAGACAAGTTTTGAACTGTGCATATTCCAATTAATGCAGGTGAAATCGGAGAATAATTCTCGTCTAGGCTTGCATCTTGTATTCTCTTCTACTACCCTGAACGAAAGAAAGTCGGTACTTCTTGTAAACTGGAACCTGAACCACTTCTCAAGCAAATTTGATAAAGTGATGATGACACGTCAACCTGAAACGCCGGGAATTTCCCCTGGGTGGGTCATGCAGGAGAGTAGCATCCGAATGAATGGATACAGACTAACAGAAATACATGCTCTGTGCTACAGGTCGAAGCCTGAATTTGACAAAAGGAGACTGAAGTCCATATCAGAGGAAGACACTCGGAATTCAACAGAGTACTATGCAGTGCTTGGTCATATTTCAATTAAGACTTGTGGGCAGAATTCAGATTTTCCGCCTTCTGATTCGTGGCTTGTCGAAGGTGAGTATACCAAATGGACAACAGGATCTGAGGGTTCCAAGACCGTTAGTCTTAAAATCACTTGGAAGTTGAAAGACGGGAACGATTATCCATACACAAATTATAATATTTATGTTGAAAAACTAGCAAAGGGATCACTTGGCCATCAAGGAGCAGCGCTAGAAAGGGTGCATGAGTATCTTGGAGCAGCACGAGTAGAAGCTTTTTACGTGGATGACCTCGCAGTCCCTTCTGGCACTTCTGACATCAAGTTTATCGTTCAAGTGTGTGGTACCGACGGGAGTAACCAGAAACTAGACGACTCGCCGGTGTTTCTACTTGAGGCTGCAGCTTTGGCTAACGAGTTGTAAGTTTGAATTAGTGATCGTGTGAGCTAGGATGAATAATGTTGTCAGCATGATAACACGATGATGCTGTCATTTGCTAGCTTTAATCAAATATGGTAATTGAAGTGCTGTGTTGTTGATTAGATTAAGATTTGCACTAATTAATACTCATTACTGAATCATTAGATCTTTCTGTAAGTACAAGCAAACTCATTTTTCACATGGAGACGGAGGAATTGGCAGTTGAGTTATGTTACAAGGAAAAAAAAAATGTGATGCCGATTCGGTTTCCTCCACGTGGAAAACATACAAACTTAAAGAATTTCTAAACCCTAAATCCGAAATACTTACTTTGTTTCCCCTAATTCAGCTTCCTCAATCTTCACATCCATAAACCCTAGTTCCAACCACAGACATAAACCTAGAAAGTAAAAACCACCTACTTGGCTATAGGGTTACCTGCATTTCTTGTCAAACAGTTTAGTGTCCTCCAGTAGTATCAAATCCAAGTCTGAAGATAAAATGTACTTAAAATAACTATAACTTTTTTTAAAGAGAAGTTGGGGTAGGGAACATGTAAATATTTGTGCACCCATGTTAACAAATTAAAATACATAACAACACGTAATAGATTTAGAATATATTTTAGTGTTTCAGTTGCATATTTTCATGTATACAATTAATACCATGTAGAACGATCCCGAAAGTAAGACTGCAAGAGTGGGAAAAATGTGTCGCACAAAAGCGGAAAACATCTGATGCCTTTAATAATGATTGAAATTTTCTTTATAGTGATGGGTTTGCACAAAAGTGGAAAACATCTGATGCCTTTATAATGATTGAAAGTTTCTTTATAGTGATGGGTTTGCAAATGCCATTAGGGCGACTCCACGTCTTAGGGCGATTATTACCAAGCCCTTGGGCAATTGACAATTATTATCTTACTGAACAGTAATTGTCGGAGTGTATTTTAACCCGTAAATAAATTATCTGGGCAATTGATATTAAAATTTTATTTTAAAAAATTAATAATATTTTTAGTTTCGAATAAGACTTTTAGCTAATCATGTCATACTACGTTTTATTATCCGAAATTACAATTCGGTCCCGGTCACACCACCATTGATATTCTCTTATTTTTTTTTTTTTTTTTTTTTGTATTTGTTTATAATTTTCAAATTTTTTTAATAATAAAATTAAGGGTTAAACTCTGTTTACTACCCTGAAATTTCATGGTTTTCAACATTTAGTACATGAAGTTTTTTCATCCCAGAGTCACACCTAAAGTGTTAATTTTGGGACAGTCTCGTACATCCGTTAATCAAACTGTCAATTCTCCTGTTAAGTGATGATGTGGCACCCATGTGGATAATGACCGGGTGCCACGTCTCATTACAAATATTAAAATAATTAATTAAAAATATAAATATAAAAAATATAAATAAATATAAAATATAAAATATAAAAAACCCAAAACCCTATCATCTTCCCCACCCCGACCCCTCCTCCCTTCTCTCTCCCTTCTCTTCTCTGCAGCTATCCAACCTCTGCACATCCATCATTCCCCCTCCCTCTTCAACTCCACCCACTCAACCCTCATCATCTTCGACGGCCCCGTTTCTTTGTACGTAACCACCACCTTCCCCCACCTCCCCCCATATTCCCCCCACTGTTCATCACTTTCTCTCACTCTCCCTGCAGATTTGACGGCAAATCTCGAAAAATCAACCGCAACCTCTGCACATCCATCCTAACCCCCACCCTTTTCTTCCTCCTCCTTATCCTCCACCCCAACCCAAACCCAGACCGAAACCCGCACCCTCCTCATCCTTATCCTGCACTAAAACCCTAGATTTTTCAACAAAGCAGCAATTTTCAATATCTATTTCCCCAACTTCGTACTCAGAAACCCAATTGAGAGAAAAGCTTTGTACCTTGTTATGGTGGCAATGCATGAAGAACTTGTCCAAGGAAGCCATCAACTTCAAACGATTTTTGAAGGTGCGAGTAGACTCCGAGGGGAATTCAGTGAAGTTCAATGTGGGGTTTCAGTCTGGGTTTGGGTTGAGGTGCAGGCCTGGAAAATGGGTCGTGTCTATCGTGTTCGTGTCGTTTTCGTGTAACACCTGTTATCTTAACAGGTCGTGTCGTGTCACACCCGTTATCTTAACGGGTCCTTAACAGGTCAGGTCACTTTACCCAACGGGTAAAATAACCCGACCCATTATGACCAGTTAAGCAAAATATTTTTTTTCTTCTTAAATTTGCATATACCACACATTACCACATAAATATTACTTCAAAACATTAAAACACATTTGTCGTTTAAGTACTACATCTACACTTGAAAATAAAAGCCTAATAAACAAACATCCATACACTTCTAATCTATTACAAAATATTAAATGTGCAATGATATGCAAAATGAAAAAGTTTTTGTTTTAAAGGTTGTGAAGCCTTTCTCGAAAGTTTAAACCTTGCCAATAGAACTCAAAGCTTGCATGTTATTCCTTTTACAAAATCCTCAATTTTCTTCGATCATCATGACATAAGATTTTGTGGTATCCACTAGTGTAAATATTTTAAGTTGAATATCAAATTCATCTCTGAATGTTTGTTTTTTGCGATTTTTGGCGTATGCGATCTTGAAGCATATACAAACAAGTTTGACGGTTGGATCATTGAAATTATGTTCGTAGAATGCGTATCCCATCAAAACGATAGATTTACTAACACTTGGAGTTTATTTATACTTTCATTAAGTATAACATAAGATTTTGTGGTATCTACTAGGGTAAATATTTTAAATTGAAGATCGAATTCATTCATTGTATTCGTATAGGGTCAAGGAGAATAGCTGTAAAAAAATCATCAAAATCGGAGTTAAAATAACCATTAAATCGTGATTTTTCATTGATAACCATCGAAAGGTTTTGTCCCTTTACTTGATCTCTGAATGTTTCTTTTTTGCGATTTTTACCATATACGATCTTGAAGCATATACAAACATGTTTGACGGTTGGATCGTTGAAATTAATTTCGTAGAATGCATATCCCATCAAAATGATAGATTCACTAACACTTAAAAGTTTATTCATATTTTCGTTAAGTATAACATAAGATTTTGTAGTATCCACTAGTGTAAATATTTTAAATTGAAGATCAAGTTCATTCATTGTATTCACATAGGGTCAAGGAGTGTGGATGTAAAAAATCATCAAAATTAGAGTTAAAATAACCGTTAAATCGTGATTTTTCAATGATAACCGTCGAAAATTTTTGTCCTGTTACTTGATCTCTGAATGTTTATTTTTTGCAATTTTTGGTGTATGTGATCTTGAAGTATATACAAACATGTTTGACGGTTGGATCGTTGAAATTAGTTTTGTAGAATACGTATCCCATCAAAATGATAAATTCACTAACACTTAAAAGTTTATTCATACTTTTATTAAGTATAACATAAGATTTTGTGGTATCCACTAGTGTAAATATTTTAAATTGAAGATCGAGTTCATTCATGATATTCATATAGGGTCAAGGAGTGTAGCTGTAAAAAATCATCAAAATCGGAGTTAAAATAACCGTTAAATCGTGATTTTTCGTTGATAACCGTCGAAAACTTTTGACCTGTTACTTGGTCTTTGAATGTTTGTTTTTTGAAATTTTTGGCGTATGCGATCTCGAAGCATATACAAACATGTTTGACAGTTGGATCGTCAAAACCAGTTTCGTAGAATGCGTATCCTATCAAAACAATAAATTCACTAACACTTAGAGTTTATTTATACTTTCATTAAATATAACATAAGATTTTGTGGTATCCACTTGTGTAAATATTTTAAATTGAAGATCAAATTCATTTATTATATTCATATAGGGTCAAGGAGTGTAGTTGTAAAAAATCATCAAAATCGGAGTTAAAATAACCTTTAAATCGTGAATTTTCGTTGATAACCGTCGAAAAGTTTTATCCCGTTACTTGATCTCTGAATGTTTTTTTTTTTGAAATTTTTGACGTATGCGATCTCGAAGCATATACAAACATGTTTGACAGTTGGATCGTTGAAACTAGTTTCATAGAATGTGTATCCTATCAAAACAATAGATTCACTAACACTTAGAGTTTATTTATACTTTCATTAAGTATAACATAAGATTTTGTGGTATCCACTAGTGTAAATATTTTAAATTGAAGATCGAGTTCATTCATGATATTCATATACGGTCAAGGAGTGTAGCTGTAAAAAATCATCAAAATCGGAGTTAAAATAACTGTTAAATTGTGATTTTTCGTTTATAACTGTGGAAAAGTTTTGTGCTGTTACTTGATCTCTGAATGTTTGTTTTTTGCGAGTTTTTGCTGATGTGATCTCGAAGCATATACAAACAAGTTTAACGGTTAGGATCGTTGAAATTAGTTTCGGAGAATTTGTATCCCATCAAAACGATAGATTGACTAACACTTAGAGTTTATTTATACTTTCATTAAGTATAATATAAGATTTTATGGTATCCATTTGTGTAAATATTTTAAATTGAAGATCGAGTTCATTCATTGTATTCATATAGGGTCAATGAGTGTAGTTGTAAAAAATCATCAAAATTGAAGTTAAAATAACCGTTAAATCGTGATTTTTCATTTATAACCGTCGAAAAGCTTTGTCCCGTTACTTGATCTCTGAATGTTTGTTTTTTGTGATTTTTTGCTGATGTGATCTCGAAGTATATACAAACAAGTTTGACAGTTGGGATCGTTGAAATTAGTTTCAGATAATTTGTATCCCATCAAAACGATAGATTGACTAATACTTAGAGTTTATTTATATTCATTAAGTATAACATAAGATTTTGTGGTATTCACTTGTGTAAATATTTTAAATTGAAGATTGAATTCATTCATTGTATTCATATAGGGTCAAAGAGTGTAGCTGTAAAAAATCATCAAAATCAGAGTTAAAATAACCGTTAAATCGTGATTTTTTGTTTATAACCGTCGAAAAGCTTTGTCCCGTTACTTGATCTTTAAATGTTTGTTTTTTGTGATTTTTTGCTGATGTGATCTCAAAGCATATACAAACAAGTTTGACGGTTGAGATCGTTGAAATTAGTTTCAGAGAATTCGTATCACATCAAGTTCAATGGTGTGTGTGTGTGTATATTTATTAAGTAGATTTAAATCTATTTATTTTGTACGTATAATTGATTGGTACACAGAGTAGTACATCACGTGAGTCATTATAAAAATAGTGAGATATGTTATATGTGTGATAAAAAGTTAATAACTTAAAAAAAAAAAATAATAATAATAATTCTCACCACTTCTATTAATTTTCATTTTTCCCTCTCTTTTTTGTTTCCTTTTCAACTTTTCTTATAATTTTCACTTTTCCCTCCAGCAGCCTATGGTGCCTACCCATCTTTCCCTAATTCCCTCTCTTTTTTGTTTTCTTTTCAACTTTTCTTATCATTTTCATTTTCCCTCCCTTTTTCTTCAAAAAGGGCGGCACTGCAGGGAATGAAATGGAATTATCAATTATGGAATCAAATCAATGGATGCATATTAATTAATAATTATTATAGTTTTTATAAAATTTAATTCAAAATTTAATATATATATATATATAATTATTATAGATAGTTAATATTTTGGGGGTATAATTATTATAGTTAATTTAATATATATATATATATATTATAGTTTTTAGGCGTATAAAATTGTTAAATTAATATATATAATTATTACAGTATTTTTTTAGGGTTATAAAATTATAAAAATAATATTATGCTTATCGTGTATCGTGTTACCCACGTGTATACCCGAATCAACCCGTTATCTTAACAGGTGCTTATCGGGTTATCCGATAATGACCCGATTCGTTATCGTGTCGACCCGAACACCTGTTAATTTCGTGTCGTGTCGTGTCGGGTTATCGGTTCGTGTCAGGAATTGCCAGGCCTAGGTGTAGGATAAGGAGGAGGGAAAGGGGGTGGGGTTAGGAGAGGAATGGTGGAGGAGGTGGTGGTTGTGGAGAAGGGGGATAAAAATGGGGGAGAGAAAAGGAGGAGCTGAAGAGGGTGTTGCAGAGGGAAAAAGGAATGGAGGTGGAAGATGGGTGAGTGGGCACAGGTGGGGATTTGGTTTTTCTTTTTAATTTATTTAATTATTTATTTTAATATTTTTTTAATGACATATGGATGACACGTGGTGCCCAGTCATTGTCTACATGGGCGCCACGTCACAGTTAACGGAAGACTTAACAGTTTAACTAACGGATGTATGAGACTGTCCCAAAATTTACACTTCAGGTATGACTTTGGGAAGGAAAAAATTTCATGTACTAAATGTTGAAAACCATGAAACTTCAGGATAGTAAACAGTCTTTTGCCCTAAAATTAATATGGGTCGTTAGATGATTTTTTTTTTTTTCAATCCAAGAGTCCAAGTTGTGCCACGTGGAAAACAATGTCTTTTACACATATATATATATATATATATATATATATATATATATATTTTTTGAATTTTTTAAAATCAAGATTAAAAAGGGCTGTGGGATTTGGGAAATCCAACGGCCAAAATTTGTAGACTATTGCAACGTAGACCTCGCCGCCTGGATTTTGTTAGACGACTCACGAGTTATGCCACGTGCGTGTGCGCCTTGTAGAAAAAAATTGATAATGTGAGTGATTTCAGACTGACGTTAAACAACCTCAAGCCATTCTCGCCCGACTGCTTCGTCCGTGAGAGATGGGCCCACTTAATAGGTGGGGCAATTGGCATGGGTTGGAGCATATTTGGAGGAATTGGTGGATTTAATCACTGTGGGGTAATTTGTAGGGTTGGAGTTGCTCTTAGGTGGGAGTTGTTTGTGGTTCCAAAATTAAAATAGAATAATTTGACTAAACATATTGTGATCAACATTTAACATCTATATCTTAATCACTTCGGGATTTTTGGTATCCAAGTGTTTGTAACTTTATAACGAGATTATAAATAAGGCTTTCATTCAATTAATCTGTCTTTTGGAAGTATTATATATTAATCTCGAGCCCTCAAAGAGTCAAAAGAAATATATAAAGGCTCCCCCACTATCTGTATATTATTGTCTCCATGAAGACTGAAGAGGCAAACATCGAGGTTGAAAAATAAGAGGGACAGATTAGGGATACCATTGTCTTGTCAAACATAATATTAATTAATTTTCATTAATATTGTGTTTAGTTATTTGTTTTCAAAGCCATTTGGCTCTAATAAGCTCTAGTCCCACTAAATGTTTCATGCACTAGAAGTCTCAAGTTGGTCCCCAAAGTTCTAGTTTTGATGCTGAAATCTTTGTGCAAGTTGGCATTGCAAATTATACATCTTCTCCAGAAGTGATAGGAATTTTTACTTTATGCAAGAACTTGTGAACAACTTGCAGACCCCAATCTTTATGTACATCAGCTATCAGCTGCTAATGTTAAGTGTAATAACCAGATCCGTTTTTGAGATTTCAGGAGCCATGTGCAAAATTTAACTCTTTAAGATAGTTTTTCAAAAAAAATTACGACAATGTATTAATGTTAGAAAGCAATAACTTAAGTCAAAACAAACTTTAGGACTCACTGACTAGTTTACATATGTCAATATATAATAAGTAAAAAGAGCTACAAACATAATCGTCACCAAATAATCAAAACCAGTTCACTATATTTTTTTTAACAAACGATATTATCTGCACTAAAGGGAGGGTACGCTTAGCCTCACAATGAGCTAGTAATGATGTGGTTCAAATTCACATTGGGTGAGACCTAAGACCTCTCACTTACAAGTGAAGAGGAATACCACTAAACCGTAATACTAAGCGACAAAACCAATTCAATATTAAACAACCAAACAAGAAAATGAAGCTTCAAAAAACTCTTAACTTTAAAGCTTCACTTGAATATATAGCATTATTACACAATAAAATTGAAAAAAAAAATCATTTTTTTGGGTGCTGTTATTGACACTCCAAGTATCTTATTGTACACTCTAAATTTTTATATTTAGAAAAAAAAAAATTACATTTATAAAGAATGCACAATGAGATTTTATAGTGCTAATAAAAACATTTTTTTAACATATAATAGTATTACATTAGACCTGACAATTTCTTACACGACATGAAAATAACGGGTTTCAGATCCACACAATAACTAATCGGGTTGTTATCGAGGCACACGATAAGAACCTATTAATAATAGGTCTATAACAGGTTTACACGCGAGTAACCTATTTCAACACGATTAAAAAAAAGTTATTTTGATGATTTCAATTTTTTAAACTACTAAAAAAACTTACTATAAAATACAATTGATATAGTAGATACGTTATATTGTTTATTAATTATTATGGTATTATTATTCTATATAAAATTTAAAAATTAAAGTTTTATTTATATATTTATTTTTATAGTATACTATAGGAAAAGAGTGGGAATAAAAAATTATAAAACACATTAAAAATAAAAATAGCAAGTAATTTGAAAATACCAACACATTTAAAAATTTATAATAATTAATTTACAGGTGCGAAAAATGTGAAAAAATATGTAAACGCTCGTAATCATATTCTCTACGCTTTGAGGATGGGTATATTATTGTTTGAACTTTAAAACTACACAAACTGTGACAGCCTGTCCCAGAAATATTACAACGTACGTGTGAAAAGACAAAATTGCCCCTAGTTCGATTTCTTTACGTTTAATTGTTGTTGTGAGTTTGGTTGGCATGTTTGGAGCCACACACACCTTCCCACACACCCCAACCTTTCCTCCTGTTTCCCTGTACCTGTCCTGAGTCCCCATCCCTTTCCATTTCCTTTGAAAACGTACGGACACACCCACACACCCATCAAACCTTCACAGATCGAACAAACCAAGGCCATATTCGTGTTCGTGAAGCTTGTAGGAGTCCAACCATACCATTTTCAGGTAAGAACACCATCGTTTTCACGTCGAATCCACGATGTCCGATTTCGAGTACTGTTCATGCACACGTGATTTCTCACGTTTTAGGAAATTTCGTAGGAAGCTTGGTGAGGTCCCTAGGAGGCTCGGGGTGGTTCGTTTGAAGGTTTTGGATGTCGGGATCACTAGTTTCGAAGTTGGCCGGAGTTGGGTTGAATTTCCAGGTGAGATTTTGTGGTTTTTAGCCCTTGAAAGTGGTATAATTGTGTTCCTCTAGTTCTAAGCTTCATTTTGGTACCAATTTTGTGAAATTTGGATGAAAAACGAAGAAGATATCGAAGTTTAAAGTTTTCCCGATTTTCCGGCGCCGGAGAAGACAACGGAATATTCCGTCAAGTCTGACGGAATATTCCTGACGTCGTTGACAGAATCTGTTAAAACTGACGGAATATTCCCTACGACGTCAGTTGACGCCGTCAGCGTGCCAGGCGCGTGGGGGCGCGTGCGGTGGTGAAAAATTATTCTAAAAATATGGGGATGTTCCTGAGGTTGAGTAGATCACTTTGGTGTATTCATACACCCTATTTGAGCATTGTATGAGAAGTTCTTTCAAAAGGTTGGTTATGTGCTTTAAAATTAACGTTTTTGTAGTTGTTTCGCATATAGGTGATACCTATCTCGAGGACGAGCGTGGTCACTCGAGGCAGGGGGCTACGACCCTTCCACATACCAGTGAGTGGGCTTTTGGTTTTCCGTATATACCTATATACATTTATTTTCCCAAAAATTGATTGAAAGGGTTATTTGTTTTATGCCATGCACTATATTATCGTTGTTTATGCATCGTTAGTTGCATTATTAGTTGTATATATATACATATGCATATTGGGTGCTGCGGATGCACAGGTAAGTGTTATTCATGTTTACATTCAGTAGCGATTTGAGATGCTTAGAGAGCTCATAACCTGCACCCCCGGTGTTAGTGCTCCCGCCCAGAGTAGGGCACAGTCCTTCACGTGATGTTCACCTCCCGCACCACACGCTCAGCTTGGATCCAAGTTAGGTGCACAATCATGTCGTACAGACCACATTAGGTGGTTCCGACTCGTAGGTGACCCGCGATTATTCACACAGCCTTCACGTGATCGTAGCACTAGAGCGTTTATATGTATTACACCCAGGCCTGTCGTACAGACCACTTTAGGTGGTTCCGACTCGTGGGCAGGTTTAGTTATTGAGATTGAGATTTGAGCTCTAGATTCAGCCGTACAGGTCACGTTAGGTGATTCCGACTGCCAGATTATATGTTATTGATATGATTTATACCTGAGCACTTGCATTTCATTCTGAGGTTCCGACATGGCATATTCTTGAGCATGATTGGTATATATATACGTACATATGTTTATTTTCTGGGAAGTATACAGGTTTTACGGCGAGTGGTTAGAACTTATTTGTTAAATGGTTTTCGAAAAGCTTTGTTTTTACCCACTCACGCTTTTGTTTTGCGCCCCTCCAGGTTCTAGTCGTCTAGCAGGTTTGGTGGTGTCCCAGAGGGTTTTCCCGGCATTTCTGACAGACGATCACCAACGTAAGGTCACCTTCGGGTGTACTGTTATTGCGTCATTTCCGTTTGGACTGCTTTAGGCGTTAAGCTCTGAACTCGTGTCTCACTTACGCTAGCACTTGTTTCTATTACCTTATGTATGCTAGTTTTTATTTATTCGTATTACTATTTCCATTATTGTTTTACTAGCTTCCGCACTGTGCACGTGGCTACGTCACTTCCACGTGACGGCCAGCATGCCCTGATCTCGGTCGGGGTGTGTCACAAACCCTCATGAATGGTATTTTTAAGAGAGTTCAAAATAAATAAAATTCATAATCATTAATGTATAAGTCTGAAACATGTGAAAGTATATATAAACGCTCGTAATTGCATACTTTACGCTTAAACGATGGTTACATAGTCGTTTAGATTTTTAAAACCTTCCAAATCTCATGAATAGTGTTTTTTATTTGAGTGTAAAATTAATAATAATTATTGTAGAAGTGTGAAAAATGTATTAAAAAAAAAAAAGTGCAATCACTTGTAATGACAAGGTTTACAACTTTCGTGAATGGGTCAACTCCAAAATTTAGTATGCATATATTAATTTAGTATTATGTTTTACATTTTTTGGGTCAAATTATGTTTTTCATTGTCATTATTTATTGATTTAAAAAATATTTTTTCTTAACGGGTAATAGATCGGGTCATATTACCTAATAATATTAACGGGTCGATTTTAGGTCAGGTCATATTATCCGTTTACTTTAACTGGTGTTACATGATACGACCTGTAAAGGCATACGAGTGAGCCTCTTGTAGATGAATACCAACTCAGTTCGCTCAAGTAAACCCGACCTAGGACTAAACTACTGATACAGAATAGAGGGCTTCAAGCTACAAGAATGGAATATTCTAAAGTATTCACTTCTAAAAGAATTTGAACCAATTGTGCCACAGTTGAGCGTTTCTGTCCAATTGCTACATAAACACAACAAACTATCAGATATTACACGAAAACGATACGAACACAAGAAACACAACACGAATGACATGTCTTTATGACATATATATAAACATTAGATTGCAAACTTTTTAGAGGCCTTTCAAATTTGGGGCCTTAGCACCTTTTGTTCTCCCCTAAGGCCATCTCCAACCGAAGGGTCCAGAGAGCCAGAGGGCTGAAAATAGCCCGAAAACCGTCTCCAACCGAGGGCTAGGCCAGCGGGCTGTGGAATCTGAGAGGGCTAGAGGGCTGGAAGGTTGGCTGGCTACAGAAAATTCAGTTTTCCTGTCGGTTATAACCAACAGGAATTTTTAAAAATAATTTTGAATCCAACGACTAGCTGGCGCCAGTTACCATTGGATTCAATTTTTTTTTTTTAGGGTTTTTGGCCTCGTTTTTTGGGGCTTTTTTTATGGGCCTTTTTTTAGGGTTTTTTTGGGCCTTGTTTTCGAATTTAATTTGTAGTTTTTAAATTTAATTTGTCGTTTTTAAATTTTAGTTGTAATTTTTAAATATAAGTTGTAGTTTTTAAATTTAAGTTGTTGATTTTAAATTTAAGTTATTGTAGTTTTTTAATTTTAAATAATAAATTATGTTTGGCCATTTGGTCCTCGGTTCGAGATAGTTTTTTGTGGCAGGGTTAAAATGAGCCCTCTGGCCTTCTGGCCCTCGGTTGGAGACAGAGGCAAATATGGTCATGTACTGTTAATTAAAATATTAATATCTTGGAGAATCTTGGAGGGCCATAGGGCTAAAACGAGCCATCTGAGCAGCCCTCGGTTGGAGATGGCCTAAGTCTCCTTTAGTGATAACGTCCGTTCTCGGGATTCGGGATTTTTTTCCTTCAAAAACAGTTTTTTTTTCTTCTTAATAATATGAAAACGAATTATGAATTCGCTAAGAGCCATGCATGATGTGATAGTTATGTAACTATGCAAGATAATCATTCGTACTTAATATAACTTCACCTTTTAGTGTTAAACTATGCTTTCCATTTTAAACTAGAGAATCTTAATGAAATACTTCCGGTATTATTTACTTTTTAACGAAAATGACATTTTTACTTTGAAAATTCACTCCAGGTACTATTCACTTACACCTTTATTTATTCATTTTCATTAAAACTAAAGTTTTTGAAGATTTTTTTTGTTAATTTTCCTTTTAAACTATGCTTTCCATCTTTCTTTGTATATTGATCTACAAGTAATCTGCTACTTTTAGTCTCGCAATGTGTTAATCTTGAAGGGAAAACTAATCATTCTTTGATCACCCTTTAAGAGATTAACTCATTACCAATTAGGAAAAGATTAATCCCTTAATTCAACCAAGACAAACAGAAGAATACAAATCAGTCACCATACATGATTACATCATATATATTACAAAAGATATATGGAAGCAAAGGGAAATTAAATAAAACTAGGATTCTCTCTCCTCATTTTTCCATCGTTTTTCATTCCCTCCTCTCACATTCTCTTATTTTGTCTTTCTCTTGATATAAAAAATTAATATAAGATGTTGACGTGGCTTAACCATGACCGTTCAATTAGGAGGGGAGGGAAGGGAAGGGAAAAAAAAAGAGGAGAGAATCATACTCCAATTAAATATACATTAATAAACCATATAATAAGGATGAAAATGTCCACTAAACCCACAATTAAGCAACCAATTAATACCCAAAATTAAGTTTTTAATACCAGTTAATTCTATGGTGGTACTGGTGAGACCATAGGACATACAGAGTGATTTGACAGGAAAAGATGAAACTATAAATAATATAAAAAAATATAAAAACCTTTTAGTTTGACTTGGGAAGTTAATGCTTCCAGATTAAACAAAGCTGAGGAATCTTCAACTGTTGCCTTTTGTTTTTACCTTTATCCTTTTGAATTATTTCATTTGATTCGATATACATTGCAGAAAAAAAAATTCTTACGTCTCTTTTCTTCTTTTGCACTCTTGTTTGTTTTGATTTTTTTTTTTTATATTTATTTAATTAAACAATTAAACAAATTATAAGCATATACAAAAAGAAAGATATGTTCTGGAAATCACTTAATCATTTTTTGTAATGTATTGAGATATGAGTTTAGAAAAACATATTATATTACTAAAAAATTAATATTAATTTCTGCTACTGTATACTTCTCATGCACTGAACCGCCACTTCCTTACACCCCACGTGAACAAGCTAGAAGAACAAGTTATTATCTGCAACAGGTGGCGGCATGCCAAATTTTTGGCTTTTCCTAATTGTGAAGATTAGGCTGGAAATTACTAGTTTAATTAGAGACTAATTAAATCGGAAATGGAAGCAAAGCAGCAGCTGCAAGCCTATCATTAACTTAAGACACTGAAGATTTAAATTTTAGTGAAGTTTCTCACTTCTTGTTCTAAAAGCACTTATCTGAAGTGGTGCCTTTCATTACCTTAAAAACAAACACAAATGGCATCTCTGGCCATGTGAGAAAATATGAGACTGAACTATCAATTAAATAGTAGATAAATTCCTTATATTCTGTGTCGTATGTAGAAACATTTTTGAAATTTAGTGTTTTGGGAAGGAAGAGCAGTGAATTTGGGTTTTGTCCTTCTTGCAACAGGATCGAGGTCCATGAAATTCCAATCTTTGGCTTATTAGGTAAAACCATTGCTCCAGAGTCCAGATTCTCAAAATTACGTTCGATGTGCTGACACTTAATGTTTTTGTCCTTAAAGAACCACAGCAAGATAATTCCGGTGAAAAAAAAAAAAGTAATAATATGCAAGAACCCTAATTTATGTTCCGTACTGTTGAAATTGGCCACCGACCCTTCTGCATCTATGTGCTATTATATAGACACATAGAAGCTGTTTGTTCAGTAAGTTACTGATCAAAAATCCTAATTTATCACTTCATCACATGCTATAGAGTTGACCCTGGCCATCTTACCCTTGTTCTATAGGTCACTCCTCTCTAAGTCTAACGGCTCTAATGTTCTGATGGAGAGAAGAATTTTCCGGAAATTTTCTAAAGGAACAATTTCAAACGATCAGCGAAATCTTTATTAGAAGACCTACTCAGCGAAGAAAAATTTAGAACAGACTAATTAGTTATTTAAGAGCCTAATATGTTATTACAAACTTTATTAAGAAACCATGTCGTGTCCGAAAATGTTCTCCCTATTGAGAGAGTCATGGATTACATTGCTGGAAGAGGGAAAACTGAGGTACTGAGCGAGATTGTTGTTGTGGAGAAAATACGATTTCTGATCATCTGGCCCGTCCATTATCTGTTGTGGAGGGACCATGGGCTCATGCTGCATTTTGATGCAGAGGATCTCAGCTTGAGCCACAGCAAGCTGCATTTGTAGCTCGGAGACTTGGTTTTGCAGGTAGGAGATGGCCCCAACGCATCCGTACACAGGGTCCCTCATTCTTGCATTTGCTTCATACACTAAACTGCTCACTGCATCTGCTCTCTGATGAACCGGAAGCTCCTGCAACATACATACGAATAATTCAATTAAACGACAACGCTTAATGATATGGTCTGTTTTAAATAAAGCATTTGGGCCAGCTAATTTTTCGTCTAAAGTGATATTTTTGTTCTCAATGCACATATACCCCTCATAAACCTAGCTTTTCTAGTAATATTTTTCTTCTTGTTGCTGTAAGAGGTTTGGAGGGTTGAAACCCTCCTAACACGTTAACGAGAAAAAAAAAACAAGAAAAGAAGTAGAGAAAATATGTAGAAATAAGGACCTGCAACATTTTGCTAACATTGCTGGCACCAAAGATCTTGTGAACATTGGCAAACTTGTGGGGGTCATCTGAAGGAAAGAAAGGAGCAAAAATGCAGTCTTTGGCGCATCGGCGTCGCAGTAACTTGCAGGAAGCGCACGGAGAAGTTCCGGCCATGTTGATTGCGTAATGCTTTGATTTGGAGAGTAGTGGAAATTAAGAAGAGGAAGAAAGTGTGACTGAAAACTACAACTTGGAGGAAATGAAATGGATCGGTGGTCTCTATTTATGATAGAAGAGAACGTGTGGGGCTTTAAGTCTGAAATATAGATCAAACTACACTGTCTTAGAAAAAGATAATAATTAATTAATTGGAATTAAAATAAGTTAATTAATTTAGTTTAAATAGTTAAATATCTCACTTGAGTCAGTACGTGGGTGTCATTGATTTCTTGGTGTAGCATTCTTTAGTCCAAACCGTGCCACAACGTTTTAGATTGCCATCAACCAAACAAATGCGTTTTGCTTTGCTAGCAATGGTTCAAGGCTTCAAGCTCTGTGTTTCCCTGGTTCAAATTCTTCTCTTCTTAGCATAAATTAGCGTATAATATTACTTATAATAAAAAATATAATTCTGATTTTACAATTATTTTTTGCTTGTCGGTTTTAGGGTTCGACCACCCCAACTTAAAAATAGTCATATAAATGAAAATTTGAAAAATAAATTAGCTAACTTCAGGTGTGCGTGTGTGTGTGTATTTGTATGGCCAGGTCTAATATAATTTGGCTCTCAAAATCCAAGGTTAGAAGTTGGCCGCCGCCCCCCGCTTGTTCTTTAGAAGTCGGCCGCCGCCCCCCGCTTGTTCTTCATGTCAAAGAATAGAGTTGTATGGCTTCCACGTTCTTCTTTGACTCTTTCCAACATTTGTTTTATGCTGAGGATCTGTGTACATTCCTTGCTTCTATATGAACATTTTTGAGCTAATCATTAGGAGATTATAAGGTTTAATAACTAGGTTGTCATTAGTATTACCAGTTTATGGTACTTTTTTCACCTGAAAGAGTGATAAGTTTTACGTTCCATTTTTGTGTATAACGTGTTCAATATTAATGGCTTATTTGGAACTATTTTTAAAATGATTGAGATTTGATGAAAATATTTTTTAAACAAATCCATAGTAAAAATTCAAGAGAGATCCTAAAAGAGCACTTGAAGTGCTTCATGCATGGTGTTTCTTTCAAAAAGCACATATCTGATGTTTCTTCCAAAAAAAACACTTGAAGTGCTTTTAAAACCCAAAATAAATTCACCAAAAGCGTTCTCAGTCATTATAAAAGTATTTCCAAACGAGCTCTAATTTGATATATTGCATCTATTTCTTTTCTCCCTTCAGTGTAAAATATTGTTGTATATCAAAGAAATTAAAATATCTGGGCTTGTAGAATTGGTATGAAGGCTAATAACTAATTTTTACCCTACTTAATATATGAGTAAATATTATTTTTTCGGTCCATGTAAATAATTTGTAATATGGTATACTAAGTTTTGCTTAACTAGACCCTAATAAACTAGAGAGCCAAGAGGACTGCTAATTGTGAATGTTTGTTAGAACTTAGACCCACAAACATTCACGTGAATGTTTTCTCTCACTGAATATATTTTATGACTCAAATCATTGGTTAGATCAACCAACGGTCCCAAAAAATTGTATTTATATAATTTCACCCAAATTAATATTCTAATACGTAATTTAAAACTTGTATATTTTTGCATTACCTAGAGCTAGTGAGCAACTGCTATATATCACGAAGATGGGGTCTCTGTTCGAGTGCATTACGGGGCCTACCTCAACGCTTTCTCTTGGGTGCAACCGGGTATCAGTGGGGTGCTGCTTTATCACCGATTAAATAAGAGAATTTTTTTAAATGTTATATGAACTTATATATTTTTTTAACTTGTCATGTAAATTAAAATTTTAAACGATTTTCATATCAACTTTCTAAACTAATTAATTCTTCATCTCATTCTAACTCGATTAAATTTTAATAACTTGTGTTTAGAGTTATTCGGATATTTCAACATTTCACTCCCCTTCTAGCAAGTTGCTTTCAACAAAAATAATTTTAGTATTTCTTGTTGCACCGAAAAAAAATGGCTACCCCAAATTGTACGTAAGTTGTAATGTCGATTTGATTTTTTATCAACTTGCACGTATGATTACATTTTCATTAATCTTTTGGCCAACTTGCTCCTTGTAGAAGGATTTAGAATGATCATTAAAGCAAGTATATTGCAGAATACGCATTCTGTAAACACCCTAAAAATGTCATCGTGTTTTTTTTTTTTTTAAGTCAAATTTATATAAGATACAAAGGAGTTTAGGTGTGCAATATTTGAGTCTCTGGTGTGCATCCATTGTATGCATACATGTGATGTGAGTCACGAACAACACTTGGAACATGTTCCATTTTTTGAAGCAGAGTGTAGTATATAGTGCAACTAGAATTAACTTGTCTTATGATAGATCTTGTTCCAATTAGTCCCTTGAATAATATATAGAACTCTCTGGTATTCCTACTTTTTTTTTTTTTAATTGAAGCCATCTTTGGATCTCTGTGTCCGGAATCAGTGGACCCAGAGATCCGGGCTATTCATTTTAAACCTACGGATACCATTAATTAGCATATTTCATTAGCCCATCTGACACAAATTAAGGGTCTACATCTCTCTCTATTCCTTAAATGGCTAGGATCTCTGATTCGTTGGCTCTGGACTTGGAGATCCGAAGAGGATCTCAATTTGTTTTTTTGTTAATTGTTGCACAAAAGAAAGGGAATTAAAGAAAGAAAAGCAATTAGCAACTTAAGCAGGTAGTATTTAGATTCATCGTATCTCGTGAGCAGATATTTATATAGATTAAAAAAATAATAATAAACAGATTGTGTGGTTGATATAATCTTAGATATACTTGGGCAATGCAGAACCACTGGTTTTATAATTTGTGGAAATTAAGCAATGTTGAACCTTGAACGAACCCGTGATTAGTTCATCAGTCATTAGACTCATCACTATTCACTAATCACTATCATAGAATTTGAAACTGCTTACTCATAGAAGACATGATCTAACAATCAACAAGCACAAAAATCTCCTCTTCTATTTTGTTTTTTAAAGAAAGTCATACTCTAGGACAAGGGGCCTTCGATAAAAAAAGTGCTTAAAGACGGAAACTCTCGTCATTCTGAATATTCATGCTCTACTGTATGACATGTATAAAAATAATTGACGGTTAGATGCATTGTGAAGATCGAAACTCTCATTATTCTGAACATTCATGCTCTAATGTATGATATGTATCAAAACAAATTAATGGTTAGATGCATTGTTAAGATCGAGTCTAATGATATAAAAGTTCTTCATTCAAGAATCCAATTATGTCCGAGTATAAACCGATGCATATATACTGGGAAATTATCACACTCAACCGTCGAAACCCCAAAGATGATCTTTCCTTCATAAGAAAGAAAGATGCTCTTGTACATGAGACACTTAATTAAAAACATAGGTTTTTTAATTAATGGAGAGAAATAAAAATAAATTTAAAAAAAAACCCAAGCTTATCAAGAATTAATGAGGCCCTGACATAAGTTAAGTTGCATAGATTATTTAATTAGTATTGATATTTGTTTATATGATTTGAAGAACCCCAAAGTCTCTTGCATTAATAGCTCATCACACAATTCCATGCTTCTTTTCATGTTTCCAAAATGAAACACCCCTCCTTCCGTTGCATGTTGGTATGCTACAATGTTTTGTTTCCATCTGGTCTAGCTAGTCTCTTTGTGCCAAATGTTTTGGCTCTTGTGGTGACTCTTATAGAGTTACGCTCTTGTTAAAGAAGCGAGCAATTTGTATAATATAGGTATATGGTAATGTTTTTCGTTAATAATAATTTGTTTGTTAAGCTGCAGACTATATATACACGCGTTATCTTTGAAGAAAATATATTTAATATCAAGCATACATTCATATTACTTTACTCCCTATCAAATATTATATATATAAAAACAAAAGTGCTCTTGTTTTGTCATTCCAACCTAAAAACTCCTCCCGCCTCTCATATACTAATATTTTTCTCATCATTTTGTCACTTTCCACTATTTTAGACATTGGAATTGTGATTCATCATCTTTTGAAATCATCCTCATTATTATAGTGGTATAAACCATACTTTCATAAAGTTTACTTAGTTGTTTTTTGGATTACCACCACTACAAGAAATTTTTAGCTTTTTCGATAAATGCATGCCTTTGTATTCTTGGCATGAGACGTCACTAGGATAGTATACCTGTGTCATCCAAGTCCTTTTAGTAAAAACACTCGTAACTTAACGCAATATGCTTAACTAATTACATCTTATCCTTTTACAAAACAAGGGGTCGGATACCTAAGCTCTAATAAATTGGTAAGAACCATGCATGGTTCTTGGTTTGTATGATCGAATCCAAGAATTAGTACAAATAAACAAACAAACAAATTATAAGGGAAGAAACAGACATCGGCCCAAGGGAAAACATGAGACCTCCAATGCCAGCATTAAATGAGCATCGTGGTCATGCATGGTTTTCTATCAGTTCACGATTCCCACTTTCTGCAAAACCCCAACATTGGTAATTTCACTGCTAAACAATATCAAATATCTCTTTAGGATTTATAATCTCTCTTGCGCTCTGCAGTATCTTGGCATAGGAATCATAAACAACCCATGTTCGAAAGAGACTTGTAGTTAAAGTGGATAAAATTACAAGCTCAAGGTCAAATATTTGGTGTTCCCTTGGAGACGGAACACCATAGAGAGCTGGAGGAGCTCCAGTTCGGCCCAAATCTATATCTTAAAAGCCCACCTCAAGTTCCCAACCTAGTTCACTTTGCCATCCTAGTTATGCTGTCGAGGCTACGCCATTGCTTGTATCGAAAGGTTCTCTTTGCTTCCCTCTCTGTATTACAGTTTAGTAATATTTATTCATATTTGTAAGTAGAAAGTCTGAAGTTCAACTAACCTAATTGGCAATTCGATACCTAATTCTCAATGACCTTTTGTATGATTCAACACAAATCTCTCAACACCCAAAAAAAGGATATATATATTTTAGGAGGGGAAGATGAGGCAAATTGGATTTGTGCTGTGCAACTGCAAGAACAAGTTTCCTTTGGACAATTTGGAGTGCTTATCCGGTAAGACCAAGTAAGACCAAGGCCCTTAATATTGTGTAGAAAATTGGACCTATGATAAGGCCCAATTATGGATGATAAGGCCCAATTTAACATTAGTAGGCTTTTTGGTTTCCACTCAGAATAGTAGGTCATCCTAATGATAAAGCTCAACTTGAAACTATTATATTAATTTAGAAAAAGAGATGTTTTTAAGCTTAGGGATACAAACTCAACATTCTATCTACTAGAATAATAGATCACATGCAATATATTTTGTATTCTTGTATAATAATTTATAATTAACTTTAAAAATTGTCACCTAACCTCTTGGAAGCTTTGGAAGAGGGGGATGTTTGTATTAGTACCTTAACACAAGTTTAATAGGCTAATAATATCCCTTTCAGAAAATCAGATGGAAAAAGGAAAGCCCAACTTTTCTAGACAAAGAATAAATGTGACCCCACAAAAACCTTCAAGACAAAAACATGCTTGTCAAACGTCACAACCATAATCTTGGCATGTCGATCGTATCTGGCCTTTCCTATCCCATATCTTGAGTAGGGGTGATTTTCAGTTGGATTGGATCGGAAAAAAGCGTTTCAATGCCGATTCAACGAAGTTTCAAAATCAAATAGGAATTTTACTTTTGGAATTTTGGATTAACGAAAATTTTGAAATCAGTTTTATCTCAGAATTTTCGAAACCTAAATTGAATCTCCTATATTTGCAAGACTTTCAAAAACTTTTGAATTGGGTAATTACGTACTAATTGGTACCCAAATATTTCGATATTTTTTGGAATCGGAAATGTTCGGGCATGAAATAAAAAATTTCCGTTTAGATTGAAATTTCAAATCCAACTTGCACCCCTAATCTTGAGCAAACAATCAATCTAACCCTTTTTTTTATCAAGAAGAAGACTAGGTGAGTCAAAAGCTCATGAGTTGTATTTGTTCTTATATTTATAAGGGTGCTCAAGAGCTCGTAAACCACTTTTTCTTTCTTGAGGGCGGTTTCACTTGTCTATCATATACATTAATTCTTAAGAATTTATGAGTGGAACTTATCTATAAAAACTGGTTTGCAAGAGGATGGTGCCCAAGATCTCTTGACCACTCCAAAAACATGTTATAAGAGTGCTCAATGCATATGACTATCTAATCTAGCGTCACTTGCAAGAATTATCTGGAATGTCTTAGATCAAAAGCATAAATATGAGTACCTACATCAAAAATCTAAATTCCAATTGGACTTAAGTAGAATGTTGACATACTCAAATCTTCTTTTGACTATAAAATTTTTAAATTCAAATCTACTCAATGGTAGTGGGAAAGATAAATTTAAAAATTAAAATCCACTCGATGGTAGTGAGAAAGATAACTTTCGAATTTCCTTTACACTATGTTTGGATGAGGAAAATAAACTTGGAATTTAGATATAAGTCATAATTTATAAATTGATATGCATCAATTCTCTTATTTGGATTCATAAACATAGAAATTTAGAATTTCTGAATGGAAGAACTTGGAATTTAGGACCTTCAATTCTCAAGTTTAAATTTCATGTAGGTGTCATTTCCCAATTTTTATGATTGAAAGTTTAAAAATAACAAATTCCGTATTCAATTCTATTGTTCTTTTAAGTTAACCAAACAAGAAAATTCACAAATTATAGAAAATAAAATCATGTCATTTCAATTTCCGTCATTTTAAAATTCTTTAGTAATCTTAAATCTTTTCATCCTAATATAGTGTTATGGTTATCTCATATATCACAGTCAAGAGTTCTATTTGAAATTTACTTTCTAATTTAATAAGAAACTACTTTCTGCCTTTTTGTGGCAACATACAAAGAAAGTAAACTACCAAACTTTAACTCTTATCACATGTATAGCACGTGACACTCTGAGAACAATAGCGTCACTTTGCTAAATCTTCAAACACAAAAACTATAGAATCACATAGATTTGCACATGTTATTTTAGAAATCTAGAATTTTCAATTATTTTAAAGAATGAAGTGACGGAACTACTGTCATATGTTGTGCACATACTTTTATTTAACAAAAATTTGGACAGAATAAATGAAAAGTTAACAGTAAGGAAAAATTAGCCATAAAAATTAATTTGAGTACTTAATTTTCTAAATAAAAAGTTTAAGAAAAAAATCGAAAGTTGAGTAAAAATTTTAACAAAAAAACGTTGGCAGCTTACCCATACTAAAATCAAAAAACAAAAAGAAACCCCAAAAAGTTCAACACACGCCCCAAAATTCCAGATATTTCCTTGGATTCCACAGCAGCACATCCATGATCCACCCACGCCACAAGCCCGCCACGCGCCCGTCCCACCAAATCAACAGCAACCGTCCACGTGTGTTTGATCCAATGGTTCATACGATCCTTAGCCACCCATATAGCCCACTTCTTCTCCTTTACCTCCGCACACTCACTCAAACCCTCCATTTCCTCTGGTTTTTTCTCTGCTTCTTTGACCCTGATTTCCTCTCTCTCCTCTCCGGCAACGCTTCTGTTTCTCTCTCTAGAATCATGCTTCTCAAAGCCTCTACAGCCTCCTCTCACTTGCTCGCTCGCGGGGACAGTTTTGGTCCTCTGTTTTCCTCTGCGCCGTCGTCGCCACGGCCGTCCATTTCGTACTCGTTCTCGCCTCTGAACTCCTCCACGTCTCTGTCTTCGATTCTCCGGTTCCCTCCGGCGAAAAATGAAAGTGGGGTCATCGTCTGCGCGTCGAAGAATGCAACTAACCGGCCACTTACCGGTGTGGTTTTCGAGCCGTTTGAGGAGGTGAAGAAGGAGCTCGATCTCGTTCCTACTCTCCCACAAGTCTCTCTGGCCCGCCAGAAGTACACTGACGAAAGTGAGGCCGCCATTAACGAGCAGATCAAGTGGGTTTTCTTTCTTTTCCCTTCAAATGTTATATATCTATGAAAGAATTGTTATTTACATAATATTTGATTATCGTAATGAATTCTGTGTGTTAAAGTTTAAATCTTGATTAGTTATCCGATTGTCTGTTTTAACTTTCAAAGCATTCTTTCATCATATGAAATATTGTGCCTTTAATTGTTTAATGGGAAATTGTTCTATCTGTACCTGCTTGGATTTGTGTATGGATGTATTGCTAAATCTTTGTTCTTGGATTTGCGTATGTATGTTTGGTTTCGAATGTCGTATCTAAAAGTATTGCAATTGTGAATCCCACTATTCTTTGTCGAAATTTGGTTGTATTTGTTTATTCTCTGCTGTGCTTAACGATTGATTGATTCGTTTCTTTGGTGGAATATCAGTGTGGAGTACAACGTCTCGTACATATACCATGCCATGTACGCCTATTTCGATCGGGACAATGTTGCTCTCAAGGGTCTTGCCAAGTAATTTCCTGGAAATCCTTACGACTAATTTTAGCATTTAATACAATGATTTCGTTATTTATGGTTTTGTTATATCGCAGTTTTTTCAAGGAATCGAGTGAGGAAGAAAGGGATCATGCTGAGAAATTTATGGAATACCAGGTGTTTTTGTTACTCCAATAGGCTATAAATTAAGTTTCTCATCTGTAAAACCGAATTCCTTATCATGTTTTTTTGTTTGATGTCGGCATTTCTCAGAATAAGCGTGGTGGAAGAGTGAAATTGCAGTCTATTCTGATGCCTGTGTCTGAGTTCGATCATCCAGAGAAAGGAGATGCTTTGTATGGTTAGTTTTATTGGCCCTCAATTGTGTTTCTGTGGCCAGAACTTTTACTTTAACAAATTATGTTTTGGCCCGTTGGACACCATTCTATTATATAATCATTTACATGAATATATTTAGTCTTTAGCTGTGTCGTAGCACATTGGGATTGAGTTTTGAAGAAAATTAATCACCTTCTTAACAATTAATTACATGTATGTATGTAATGAAATGTGCGGGGTTATTGATAACGAGAAATGAGAGAAGGCAGGGCCCGAGGACCTGGTTTATGCAGATGATTTCGTGTCATTGAACTAGTTATAGGACTGTTAATTATCGAGCTCTAACTCTGTCCCTTTTCTTTTGATGCAGCAATGGAGCTTGCATTGTCTCTGGAGAAACTGACAAATGAAAAGCTGCTCCACTTACACAGTGTAAGGCTTTTATTCTTATTCTCTGCTGTCGTATTAGCTTAAGATGATTCGATTTAGCTGATTATATATGGTTAATTTGATCTTCGTTCACCAGTAACGTCATTTGATTCGTGTTATGAGGAATTAGTAATCTTTTTATGCCATGTTCTAACTTACAAGACGTTTTTACCTTTGGCTTTACGAATAACAGGTTGCTGAGAAGAACAAAGATGTGCAGTTAACAGATTTTGTTGAAAGCGAGTATTTGACCGAGCAGGTAAATTTTGCCGTCCAATGTTTATCACCTGAGTTGGAAATGTTCTACAGGGATAATGCTCGTAGCATGGTTTTGATGCTCTACTTTTACCTTTCCAGGTGGAAGCCATCAAGAAAATCTCTGAATATGTTGCTCAACTAAGGAGAGTCGGAAAAGGACACGGTAAGATCCCCATGATTCAATTTCGGAATCATCTTTACTTGATCCCACACCGACATCTTTCTATCTTATGATAAGAACCCGATTGCATTGTTTCTTAACGCTACGTTTTGCTGTGCGTTACAGGGGTCTGGCACTTCGACCAGGCGCTGCTCAACTAGGATGCTGTTGCTGCGTGATGATGAGTTTGTCCCCGTTCTTCCTCGGTAACCAGTTTGAAAGTGGTCGTATGCTGTCTGTTGTGCTGATTGTAGCTGTTTAGGGGTTTTGATTAGATTGGGACAAATTTTAGTCGAGTAAGTTGAATGCAGCTTGTGAACTACTTATCCTTTCTATTAATGCAACCGGCACACTGGTTTTTTTTTCCTAATGTTTCTTGAAGTTGACATAATTTTCTGATAAAATAGGCTGGTCAATAGGAGAATATATATATACCCACTGCGTGAGTAAGAGTTGTTTTTAGAGTGTTTTTAAAATGATTGGAAGCGTTTTTGTTGAAAATGTTTTTAAACAATTATTAATAAAAATGCAAGTAAATCTTAGAAAAATGCATAAAGTACTTTCTAAAAGAAACACATAACTGGAACTAGTATTTCTTGCAAGGTGTACTTCAAGTACTTTTGAAACTTAAAAACATTTTCTTTAAAAAGACTTCAGTCGTTTTAAAAGAACTTTCAACCGGCTCTAATTTTTCGACGAATTCCAACAGCAACTTGGCCTAGGTTATGAAGTATCAAGTAGAGTATTCTTTGACCAATTCCAAATAACTTTAAATAACAAAAAATTGAGGTTCACATGTAGTGAGTAAAACAAACAGGAAACGTATGAACATTGAAGAACAAATTCAGAACTACTAGCTCCAGGTCCAAAAGCAAAACCAATAGCCGGACAAGTCAATCAAAATTTGAAGGCTGTGCATAGTTAATCAGGCCGTGGCGGATGGTTCATCCATCATAGGTGTTAATGTATGGGATACCCTTCTGCCCAAATCGCACAGACTGGACTTTGCAAAGTTTGAACTGCAGTGAAAAACCCGTTCTCAAGAAATCAGAACAGAGAAAATGTCCATCAGTTAAATAGATGAAATGCAGTTTGAGCAGAGACCGAACCGACCCTTTGTGTTATTCAAGTCATGGAATTTTGCAGATCGAAAGGATCCATATGGAATGATGAAACACGATCCAAATGCAGTAGCTATAACTTATTCAAGTCATGTAAATATTTTTTGGACAAGAATTCAAGTCATGTACTTTGAAAAGTAAAAGTAACCTTTGCCTCTTCATCCCTGATTGAGTGGAGACGGAACCGACCCTTTGTGTCATAAAGGAGCCGGAAATTCTCATTCGTTTTGGGGATTGAAATAACATCTGCAAATCAAGGAGCAACATAAGTTCTGCAACAAAATGGATGCCGTGAAAAAGGAAGCGTAAACAATCATCATGCAGCCGGAAGGATATGTTTTGTCGGTCCTAACCTTCCCGTCAACCAGAACATGCCATTGCATCAAGATGGAAATGACCTCCCGGTAAGTGAGCACATTTCAATCTGTTTCGTAGAATAATGACCAAGGGTAGTCATTCCCTGGACTTGTGAGGCCCAGATGAAGGCTTGGGTGCCTAAGGAAGAAAAGTAACAGAAGAGTTTAGGCGATGAATAAAGTAGCACAAGCAACACAAGCATCAACACAAAAGGGAGGACAAATAATAGGTTTTCAACTTACAAATGCTCCGCCAAGTTTGTCGAGCATCCAATGCTTCGGGGCATTGAGCCTCTTCAAATGCTTCTTCAAACCTCTCGCCTGCAAAAGTCGCGAGCACAAAACTCAACCACCAAATCGATCCATTTGAAATCGAGAACATAAGTCACCTAGCGAAAAAACTTGGTTCAGCTCATCAGGGTTCGTTCACAGTCTGTTTCAACTTGGATTCTAAGCAATGTGGAGAAAAGAGATGGAAAGCTCTCTCTTTACTCATATCATCATTCCTCTAATCCCCCAACTAAAATGGCAAATCATATTTTCAAAGCAACAGAATAAAAGACTTCAATTCATAACAGCTTTTCGAAAGCCTCACTTAACGTACATCAACGAAGCTTTATCCCACTAAATAGTGTCGACTGTATGAATCCTAGAACACATCATTGGTTTTCCGTCAAGTCTTCTGTTAGCTCCAACAATAATTATATTAAAAACTATATGCACAACATTATAAAGTTTTGGATATATAGAGTAGGCTGTATGAATCTTAGAACACATCGTTGGTTTTCCGCCAAATCTTCTGTTAGCTCCAACAATAATCATATCAAAAATCATATGCACAACACTATAAAGTTCTGGATATATACCCCACGTTGACCAGATTCATACACTTAATTATTCAGTTCAACAACAACAAAAAAATCATTAAAAAAAAAGTTTTTTACTAATAACATTTCAAATTTTAGGCAATGTTGAAAACCATGAAAATAAATTTACAGTGATAAGGAAAAATATTAAAGACGCAGAATTTAAATCAATATCTACGTACTACAAAAAATAATAGTAAAAGAAAATATTCAATGGTGATTGAAAATAGGAAAAGTAAATTTACAAGGCAAAAAAAAAAAAGAAAAAAAAAAACGAAGAACAGAAGGTGAGAGGGGTGTAATTACCATTTTGGGACTGCGAGCTTGAACTTTGAGGAAGTATCTGAGCTTCCGCGGCCATGGACGTCTGCAGGGAGGGAGGGAGGGAGGGAGAGACGCCCTCACAATGGAGCATGGTGGGCTTTGACTAATGGGCTAAAAGTCTAAAACGCAAGGCCCGCCCATATTGGATGCTAGGATAGTTGGGGCCCACAGGGGAAGAGTCCGTGGTTGCGGTGGCCCATGGAAAGAGATTCTTTCCGGATCTCTTCCATCAAGGCTTCGGATCAAGAGATATGGATTCTTGAAATTTGATTAAACATAAATTTTTTTTAAAAGTTATAATAATTTAACTCTTGATCAAATTTCAAGAGTTCGAAGCCTGAATCATTTGATCTGGGCCTTGGTAGAAGAGATCTGACCGGCCCATTAGCCCACGGCCCCCACGCGTATACAACTTTTGCCACGCGGCGTTCATTGATGGGACAAGTTACGCCACCTGCAACTTTCGACCGAAAAAGAGAAATCTTCCTCTTTTCTATTTATTTGCCGATTTGCTTTCCAGTTTATTCCGTTCTTCTTCCACTTCTTAACGCAGAGAGAGAGAGAGAGAGAGAGAGAGAGTGTTAGAGAGAGAGAGAGAGAGGGAGGATGGGGAGAGCCATGGCGGCGCTTCTGCTGATATTGTTATCGGTGTTCGTCCATTCGAATGCCGGAGAAGAAGGTTTCGATGTTCGCCAACATCTTTCTACTGTGTCCAGGTTTCTCCTCTTTCACAAACTCAAATCTTTTCCATTAATTTGATTAAAAATACATTTTAATTTACTTTGTTTTAATCATATTTTACGCTCAATTGATATGTCGTTGATGCCAAATTACAACTAGATTATTGGTTCTTAAATTGTTAAATATCATCAAATTGCTTTTTTTTTTTTTTTTTGTTATTTATTTATTTAATTTAACTCAAAGAATTAATCTTTTCAAGTAATTTGAAGAACCTTAGGGATGATAGTGAACGATTCTGAGAAATAACTAATGGGTTTTTGCTGCAGATACGGTGTCGTTAAAGACATTGCGGACAACTCATTTGTACCATCTAAGATACCAGATGGGTGTACTCCTATCCACCTAAATCTTGTGGTACATTTCTTTTTCGAGTTTCGATTCCAAATTCCAAGCTGCTATTTTTGTTTCAACTGTTTGATTCTTCGGTTCGTTATAAGCGTTATATAAAGATGCATTACTAGGTGCTACTGTAAGAAGTAACTTAGATTCGAAGATTCAAATGGAAAATAAGTTTGCTGCGAATGCATTGCGCTTTTTTATGTATGCGTTGTTGTTGCATTGCGCTTTTGTTAAGATTACCCTGCTAGCGTTCCACAAGTTACCGTTGAGGCGGTCAAATTTTGGGCCCGCTTTTAATCTTTTAATCCATAAACTTTGGAGAGTGCCACAATTGTGAAACCTGATGAAACTTATATTATCAGGCAAGGCATGGAACCCGTGCTCCTACCAAAAAACGTATCAAAGATATGGATATCCTGGCCTCTCGTCTGGAGGTGCTACTAAAAGAAGCAGAAGAACAGAACCTGTCTTTGGAAAAACTTCCTGGTTGGTTAAAGGGTTGGAAATCTCCTTGGAAAGGAAAACTGACAGGTGGAGAATTAATTGTCAAAGGAGAGGATGAACTCTATGATTTTGGAATCAGGACACGAGAAAGGTTCCCAAATCTGTTTGATCAGGATTACCATCCAGATGTTTACACAATAAAGGCAACACAGGTAAGCTTTGTTGTACGGTTTTTCCAGTACTTCTTATTATACAATAGCATTAAACTATTTTTTCGCTATATGTGTTATTTCCATGATGAGCCTTGTTTTGATGGTAACTTTATTATGGCATAATAGTCATCTATTATATTTGGAAATTTGTTATTGGAATGTTTGGAGTAATTTATTTTCATCGGTTGAGGCTTAACGCTGATTAAAGTTGTTATATCTCTCTGGCTGTGGATAGCAGCTATAGAAATTTTTTTTCCCCTCAATTCATTAAGAACTTGTCAGCTTATGCATCTGTTTTTTTTTTTCCTTATGATGTGGTAGGTCCCTCGGGCATCCGCCAGTGCTGTGGCATTTGGCATGGGAATGTTTAGTGGGAAAGGAAATCTTGGACCTGGTCGTCATCGAGCTTTTGCTGTGTCAAGTGAAAGTCGTGCAAGTGATATAATGTTGAGGTTTCATGATTGTTGCCAAAACTACAAGGTCCTCTGCAGTTTTGGTCTTCTCTTTGATTTTTAAACATGCCACACACAGAAGCTAATTAAGTACTTTCATTGTTGGTGGGATTGGGGGAACTAGACTGGTTGCCATAACCGATGTTTCTGTTGGTTCATCTGGATTTCTCTGCTTTATTTGTTGGTTGATGAAGATTTATTATGTATTCAGGCATATAAGAAAAGTCAGGAGCCTGCTGTTGATAAGCTCAAGGAACCTGTCTATGATGAAATTACTTCTTCATTAAGGAGGAGCTACCGGTTGAATTTTACAAAGAAGGATACAACTTCTCTTTGGTTTCTTTGCAAACAGGTGATTTATTTCTTTCTGCTTCCATGCATAAGCACGTCATATTTCTCTCTGGTTAATTATTCTCCAAGTGAAATTGATTTTTATGGTCATTATTTGTTTGTTCTATTTGGCAGGAAGCGTCCTTATTTAATATAACTGATCAAGCTTGTGCACTGTTCACCCCCTCTGAGGTATATATGATTTTTTATGTCAAAGATGATTAACCGAATTTTTATTGCATTTTTGGTTCTAATCTCATATTTTGAAGACGGATAGAATACATGAAACTAAGTTTAATCAGATTATCCTTTTTAAGTTGTAGACACGTCTATTAATATAAGGAAACATACTTGCGAATATTATGTATGTTCTTTTATTGTTTATTTACATGAAAAGGTTTTGTGTTCTTAGGTTTCTTTGCTGGAGTGGGCAGATGATTTGGAAGCCTTTATATTAAAGGGATATGGTAAATCATTAAACTATAGAATGGGAGTTCCCTTGCTTGAAGATGTATTGCAGTCCATGAAGCAGGCTATTACGGCTGAAGAAGGTACATACATGAACTTAATAAAAGGATTATTTTTGACTTTTTCTCCTTTGTAACCCGTCTTGGGTAGTAGTGTAGTTAGAAGTTGTAAACTATGGCAGTTCAATTTTATATGACTTCTGATATTTCAGTTCTTGCTCTCTCTTTGCCCTTGTCGTTTTGTAGAAAAACATGCTCCTGGGAGTTATGAACAGGCAAGGCTAAGGTTCGCACATGCAGAAACTGTAGTTCCATTTTCATGCCTGCTTGGACTTTTTCTTGATGGATCTGGTGAGTGATTTCTTCCGCAAATTCTGAATTTTTCTTGGATGATCGGGGTGTATGCTCGTGTGTGGAAATAATAACTGTATATGGCATCTTCTATATGCTGTTCTCATAGTAGGCGTTGGTTTTTTATATATTTCAGAATTTGAACGGACACAGAAGGAACAGCCCTTGCAACTCCCTCCAAAGCCTCCCCAGAAGAGAAAGTGGAGGGGCAATACCGTGGCACCTTTTGGCGGGAATAATATGCTGGTTCTGTACAGTTGTCCGGCCAACACTTCAAGCAAGTACTTTGTGCAAGTGCTGCACAATGAACACCCCATTCCAATGCCAGTAAGCTCCCGTTCTTTACTTATTTTGAACTCTTATGATTTTGAAGAGTTTTGGATTCCAAGCTTCGGTTTCATTTTTGTACTTGAAAAGTTCTTGAGGAATGCAATTAGTATAAATTTCATAATATGTTGTCATTGGTATTCTTTTTATCCATTATTTCTTAGGGCCGATAGTGATCAGCTGTTTCAGTTATGATGGTTACCGCTGAGTTTTCTTGCATTGAATTCTCACACGATAATTTTTTGTGTCTTGGTGTATAGGGCTGTGATGGTTCTGATTTCTGTCCACTCGATATTTTCAAGGTACGGTTTCTATCCTACTCTCACACAGATAGATATGGCCATTCAGCTCATTCTCATTTTACCATTTCGGGTTTTACAGGAAAGAATAGTTGCTCCTCATCTGAAGCACGACTATAACTCAGTGTGCAATGCAAAATTGGAAGAAAAGGAGGTGAAGCCAGCCAGTAAGTTATCTCAACTGTTCCGTTGGTTGTTCTCACTGGGGAATGGTGATAAAACCCTCGATGAATTGTAGTTTTTTCTTTTCAAGTGAGGAAGGGATAATTGTGCGTTCTATTTGCTTGCTGGGACTGCCGTTGGTGGCCGGCATTCACAGCCAACTCTTTCTTGTAGCTAATATAGAAGCTTCTGGTCTTTTGTTCTGATACAGAAGTTTTCACCGTTTGAAGTATCCGAGGCTGCCGGTACCATTTTGAGTTTTGTATCGTTGCCCTCTCGTTGTTTTGCTCCTAACAAAACAGCCTTTCTGTATTCTGCAACTACTGTGTTCTTGTAGAGATGAATGGCATACACGTCTTTACTCGTTCTTATGATTTACAATGTACTCAGTTTTGTTCTTATGAAATGGGATCGATCGCTTTGAATGTGAATGTTCTTAAGAGCTGGGCCATATTTTCTTTAAGCAGCCACATCCCAAACCGAAGTAACAATCTTTACGTTGCGGTGCTGCAAAGCATTCTTTTTACGGTGCTTGAAAAATTCCAGAAAACTTGAGCCAAAAAGAGATGCAACGTTGGAGTTTTCGAGAAATTCTTATGTCCGGCTGTTTATATTCGGCACCACTCTCGCATTGAGGGAGAGACCCTTGTATATGCCGGTAGTCAGATATAAGAATTTGTCGGGGGTGTTGAGACCCAAAAAGTGAATTCAACAAAACTGATGTTGATTTATGTCATGTTGTTGGAATCGTAAATTGAAGCCAAAGGACTCGCAGCCTTCTTTTGTGTACAGGTCCATTTTTATTTTTTATTTTACAAGATAATATTCTACTCGAAACAAATTTAATCTACGAAGAAGATTTAAAGTACGTTGTCTTAGTTAATTGACCTAACCCGCTTTTGAGGTTAAGTCCATTTCATAGAAGGCTCGCTGCAACAACCGAAAAGCTCAGGCTGCCACTCCGTCCGGCCTTCGTTCTCTGGCTGAAAACCGGGGCCTCCATAGATGGAGTTGGCATCGACTACATACCTGTGCCACAAAATGCTTTCAATCAACCAAATAGTAATGCAGAGCTGCATTTCAGGTCACTAAAATGTGCTTTACGAGAAATGTTTGTTACTGGTACACGTGTTATAACATAAGGGTATTGATTACTTATCAGCGTTACGGTAGCATCGAAAGATTACTCGTGATTACTCTCAATCTCGCAAACACTACTTTCCCTGACACCACATAACTTGTTTGGTAGACAAGAGGCTTCTCAACTTTCTTTCCTGGCAACACACACCAATCACTACATTTTCTGCAACATTGATAAGATGTTCAGTCACCCGGCATTGATCAGGACCGTTAATCGATACTGATCGCTGTAATTCGATATTCAGCTTCTCTTTCTCATTGAGACTTAATTTTGGTCAAAAATATTATCTTGTCATACTGTCTATATATCATGTCGTAAAATAACATTCCAAACAATCTAGTAAGAAAACACCATCTCATGCTATAAAATAACATGTGAGACTGTCTGATACGAAACACGTTGACATACGAAGGCGAAACTCTTGAAGCAGAGAAACCAAGGGGTGGACAAGGAGACCGACGTGGCGGTCACTATCCGCCTGGACTTGCCGGAACTGGTACATTACACTCCACACTACGGCAATCACGTAGAGACAGCTCGTCTCTGCAACCCTCCACCAGTTGAAGCGCTTTTAACAGAACCCTTTCAAGAACATCCAACGGCTCCGTTGGACGAGCTTCATCGTTAATTTCGTCTCTTTATATAAAAATATTTTGTGCTAGGAAGACCGTACGGTCGATATGTCCGAGTGGTTAAGGAGACAGACTCAAAATCTGTTGGGCTTTGCCTGCGCAGGTTTGAATCCAGCTGTCGAGCTTGAAAACTTTAAGTTTTAACGAAAATAAAAAAATAAAGGGTAAAGTGAATAGTACCATAATTGACTTTTTAGTGTACAACAGTATCAGTATCGTGAGTTTTTCGTTAAAATTCCATTTTTTTTCACTTCTTAGATTTGGGCCTTGAGCTATGTGGGCTTTACCCGGCCCACCATAAATAAAAATACAGAAAACAGCGTTTCCGGTACTAACGTTGAGTTGCTAGACCATCTATCATACTATCACAGCTAAGCTCTCTTTCTCTCTTTGCTCTCAAAACCCTAACCCTCTTTTCTCCGGCGCGCCAAGCAACCCAGAAATTCTCTCTCTCTCTCTCTCTCTCTCTCTCTCTCTCTCTCTCTCTCTAACCCTAACCCTAGGTGAATCAATCTATTGAGCAGCAGCAACCATGGCTTCCCACGCGCCTAACCTGGAGTGCCGGATGTACGAAGCGCGGTACCCGGAGGTGGACATGGCGGTGATGATCCAGGTCAAGAACATCGCCGACATGGGTGCCTACGTCTCCCTCCTCGAGTACAACAACATCGAAGGCATGATTCTCTTCTCCGAGCTCTCCCGCCGCCGGATTCGGAGTGTCAGCAGCCTCATCAAGGTCGGCCGCATCGAGCCCGTCATGGTCCTCAGGGTCGACAAGGAGAAGGGATACATTGATTTGAGCAAGCGGAGGGTTTCCGAGGAGGATATCCAGGCCTGCGAGGAGAGGTACAACAAGAGCAAGCTCGTCCATTCCATCATGCGCCACGTGGGTGAGACTTTGGGGATTGACTTGGAGGTAATTTTGTTTCAATTTCGATTGTTGGGGTTTTGTGATGTTTTGGGTTCCCAGAATTTGTGAGAAATGTATGTTCGGGGGAAGAAAGTTAGACTTTTTATGCAGAATTATAAAGCTATGTATATTGTGTTATTGTTAATTGGGATTTTGTAAATGATAGCTGCATCCAGTTCCTTTAAATTTATGTACTTTTTCGGTGCGAAGAAAATCGATGGCGTATGATCAAATGTGTTATTGATTGACTATAGTGATTACTTTTTATTGTTTGTTATTCATTGTGTTTCGTAGGATATTAACTTATTACTAATTTACATTACTTGTTACAGGACTTGTATGTCAATATTGGCTGGCCGTTATATAGGAAGTATGGTCATGCTTTTGAGGTAAGGATGTTTACCATTGTTTCAATGTCTGTTTGTGGTGTTGATTTTCAGTAATGAACATGAATTATTACTTTTTTGCAGGCTTTCAAAATAGTTGTGACTGATCCTGATTCAGTTCTTAGCACCCTCACACGTGAGGTCAAAGAGGTTGGCCCTGATGGACAAGAGGTAATGCCTGTTTGCGTGAGGTTTATGCCTCATATTCTCCTGTTTATATCGCATATATAGAGGTGTCATGCTTGCTTGCATCTGATTTTGTAGGTCACTAAGGTGGTTCCTGCTGTGTCAGAGGAAATTAAAGAATCTCTGGTGAAGAATATTAGGAGAAGAATGACTCCACAACCATTGAAGATCCGAGCTGATATTGAAATGAAATGCTTCCAATTTGATGGTGTTCTTCACATTAAGGTTCTCTGTGGCCTCTGCTTATTTTTTTTTCATGGTGTTTTCTATTTTTGGCAGGATTTTGATTTTAGACATTGTAATCTGCAGGATGCCATGAGGAAAGCGGAAGCTGCGGGCAATAATGACTGTCCTGTGAAAATTAAACTGGTCGCTCCTCCACTTTATGTTCTTACCACACAGACTCTTGATAAGGTCTGCTCAAACTCTGATTTGGTCTTCATTTGATCATTTTTTTTACAATTGCACAATTACCATGCAGAAATCTAGATTACCACTCGAAGCTGTATAGTGGCATGCCGATAATGTCTGCTATGTCTATATAGACTACATTGTATGACATGCTGTTGGGAATAAGCTAGTGTTTTGATTCAGGGTTTAAATGTTCGTTACCCTTTCTGGCAAAAAAGGAACATTGGAGTTCTGAGCCTGAACAGTCTTTTTGTGAAAAAGTAGATCTTCAAATTCTGTACCTTGAACCTTTGAATTTGAGTCGGTTAAGATATCATCTGATGGCTGTTAATGGGTCACAGCCTTTTCCTACATATTTTTCGTTTTCTGCATTTGTGTCATATATCCACCGTTTAATCTTTCTTGTGGCCAACCCATGCATAATAGTGTGTAGCTTCAGTTTGAACCTTAAATTTGGCAATGGTATAATTTGACCTTGCCATTCTAGCACTTATTTTAGTTTCCTTGTAGCGTTTTGGTTCTTAAATATTGCTGGATTTATATTATCAATTTATTCACATCCTGCATCGATACGGCATTAGTTGCAATTTCTCTTCTGACGATACCATATACTTTTGGAAGCTGGAAATGTAGCACGTGGTTTCTGTTGACCTTCCTGCAGACAGTTGTGAAATATGACGGTAGAGTTGTCACTAGCTACTTTGCTAATAAGTTTTATAATTTCTATTCTGGGTTGGGCAGGAGCAAGGCATATCAGTTCTAAGCAATGCAATTGTAGCGTGCACACAAGAAATTGAACATCACAAGGGGAAACTTACAGTGAAGGAAGCACCCAGAGTGGTGAGTGGTCCACCCTATTCATCATGTTTTGTCTATTTTACAACTAATTTTGGTTTTGTGGTCTGTTTTCGATTTCTATTTGAATTTGACTTCTTGAAATATTTTAGTTCAGAACCTCCAGAACTTGCTTTTTGTCTGAACAATCGTACCATTTAAATTCTTATCCATAGCAATCTCGATTGACTTGCCATGGAAACTTCTTTATTTCTGGGTCTAATATGGTGTACTGGTGTAGGTGAGTGAACGGGATGATAAACTACTTGCTGAGCACATGAGTAAGCTTCGCCAGGAGAATGAGGAGGTTAGCGGTGATGAGGGTAGTGAGGAGGAAGAAGACACCGGAATGGGAGAAGTTAACATCGATGGAGGTCCTGCCATATTAGATTGAAAAAAATGTGGATTAGATATAGTGGCTTGACACCGTTTCCATCAAGCAGGTTCCTTTTTGATTATTTTGCACTCTTGCTTTATTAACAGTTGTATAAAACCAATTTCGAAGTATTGTATCATCGAGATATTTCGGCAATTTACCAAACTGAGCTGAGTTTTCGTGGAGGAATGAGGATACATATACCGTTTTTAGTTCGGCGTCTAAAACAGTAATGGAGAAAGTTTTGTGTCCCTGCGGCTTATATTTGTTTGCTCACCTTGTTTGTACATTTGAGCATTGAAGATTGTTGGTCCTCTGATATATATCACCTGTGAGCAATCGAAATAATGTTAGGCTTGCTTGTGAACTATCTGAACTCGGTGGGGTTGGCAGTTTTTGGAATGATAAGAGACTGTTGTCTTTAGAAGTGGGAATCCTCATCCTGCTAGAGTTCCAATGTTGATTGCAGTTTTTGGGAAATGATTTTATACAAACAACTCAAGGAGGACTATACCAAGGCTGACACAATTGAAGATAAGATGGGAGCTGCCAAATGTATGCGTGGAAGGAGACTCTAAACTGGTTGTTGATGCGATCAAGGGGTGTTGTTTAAGGATTTGGATCTCATCTTGATCCAATTTGTGGGGATCATAAGGATTTTCACATCTTAGTCATTCATCGTGCATCGTGTGGTTAGAAATCATTTGATTTTTTTTATTTAAAATTAAATGCAAATAGTACAAGACGAAAACTGATTGCACGATGTATGATGAACGGTTAAGATGTGGAGGGATCCTAGGAATCCTAACAAAATGTATCCGAAGGTCTTCCGTTGTTTAATACCATGGAGACTGAAGAATATTATTAAGGATATTGATGGCTCACAATCTCTTTTCGCTCTCTTGGAGGCACGGTTTTTAGAGAAACAAATTTTCTAGCTGATAACGCTGCACATTCATAATGTGCCCGCTGTAAAGTTTTTGTTTTGAGAAAAAAAAAAAATTGTCATCCAATTTCCAAATCGCCGAAAGTTTTTTTTCAAACAATTTCATTGACTTTGTATCTTGTCAATTTTTCAAACTATCAAAAGAAATATTTGTCGTCAAAACCAAATCGCCGAAAGTTTTACAAACGATTTCATTGACTTTTGTGGGTATAAACACCAAAACTATGATTTTTTTTTTTTTTTTTAAATTTTTGATCTGTAAAGATTCGATAATTGCTAATCACGTAATTTTTGGGAGGGCAACTTTTACTTTATTGAATTGTAATAGTGCTACACAGGACTACATGATTTTAGCCTTCAAAAATAAATAAAGTAGAAATAACAGCCTGCAATTCTCTTTTTTTAACCGATGGAAAGACTTGGTTCCTCAAAAATTGGGGAAGAACTCTTTTTTAAGATATCTCGTGGTTTATTTACAGAATTTTGAGTCTATAATCTAAACTATTCATATTATAAATTACTATTCAAAGTTACCTCTACAAAAAAACAATTATAAATAACTATTCAAAGTTTACCTGTACAAAAAAATCGGTTAAAGTTAAGATTATTTAGTCATCGAATTGTACAAAAACAAAAGGATGAATTTGGTAAAAATATTATGAACCGTCTATCTATCTATTATATTTGGTTGACTAAACCATCTTAGTTTAATTGATTTTTTGTATAGATGATATTTACAAAGTGATTTATAATATGAGCGGTTTCAATTATAAACACGAAGTTCTGTGAATAGATACGAAGTATTTTGAGGGGAAACTCTTCCTTAACCAATCAATGGATTAGGAAGAAAAAAAATTCAAATAACTTTGACTAAAGTTGGTATTGTAGGGTAATATTTGTGAGAATCAATATTTCTACATCGATTGAATTGAAACTTCGCCACAAACGGGATGTTTGAAAGTGTTTTCATAATCGCTAAATGCTTTCAAATTTATAACATTGTATTAATAGAACCTTCTTGATTAACCGAAAAAAAAAAACAAAAAAACAAAAAAAGATGATTTTTCCTCTATTCATAATTCAATAAAAAAATCATGAACATTTAAGATAATTTTGCAGAAAAAAGAAATTTTTTTTTTTCTCTTTCCTAACTCACATGTCATCCCATAAGCATTTTCAATAAAAATAAATAAACCCCCCCGGGACGTTCTCTCTCCATTTTCCACAGTGTGTGTGGGCTCCATTTAGTAACCAAATATATTTTCATAAATATGCTTAGTTTTAAAGGAAAACTAATGAAAAATATTTGAAAACTTTGAGTTCTAATGATAAGGATAAAATAAATGATAAAATAAATAGTATCAGGATTGACTTTTTTGTGTAAAAATATGATTTTTCGTTAAAATGAATAATACCAGAAGATTTTCGTTAAAATTCCTTAGTTTTAAACTAATTTATCAAATTTTTATTATGATTGATTAACTAACTAATCATGACATCATGTATACAATGTCAAGCACTAACAACCAAACTATCTCCACATTAGCTAAACTACAACAAATGTGGCACTATCACTAATTATCAAGGGCTCTTTGACAAATGTTTTTAAATGACTAAAAGTGTTTTTAAAGAAAATATTTTTGGGTTTTAAAAGCACTTGTAGTGTTTCATGCTAAAGCATCAATTATGTGTTTCTTACTGAAAGGTCTTCAAGTGCTTTTCCAAAACTAACTTGCATTTTTACTAAGGTTCGTTTCAAAACATTTTATCCAAAAGTATTTTCAGTCGTTTAAAAACACTTGCCAAACGGTCCTAAGTTATTAACAATATTTGGCAAAGATGTTTTCAAGTGCTTTCTTGAAAAGCACTTTTTTTTATGAAACTTCAACACACTTATGACTGTTTTTAAAGAAGCATTTTCAAATAAGCGCATGGTTACCAACTATAAACCACTCACCAGTATTCTACAACAAAAATGATTACTATATTTAAATTCTGCGTACGGGGTGTTCCAAATATAAATAAATAAAATAATTGCAGACAGACAGGCAGAGAGCGTCTCTATCGGTTAACGACATTTCGAAAATCCTCGTAAAAATACCGCGTACTCCTCTCTCCATCTCCAAATCCCCCGATCGCCTCCTTCTCCCCCACTCCATATAAATACACCTCCCTCTCTCTCCTCTCTCTCCTCTCTCTCTCTACACACAGAGCTATCAACCAACAACAATGGGAATCTCAGTCCCCAGCTTTTTCAAAGAGCGAAAGTTCCCTTTCGTTTTCACACTCTTACTCCCACTCGCCTGCATCGCCATCCTCCTCTTCACCAACATCACCACCAACGCCCCTTACCCTCTCTTCTTCTACTCCGATCTCCGGACCTCCCCCTCCTCATCCCAACCCATCTCTCCTCCCGCGCCCTCCAACCCCGCCGGAGAGCCGCCCCAAGGGGACGAACTCGTTTGGGAGGAGCCCACTTTCCCTGTTTCTGGGATTCCCAATTGGAACCTCTGTACGGGTCCGGTGGCGGTCGATTACATTCCGTGCTCGGACAATTCCAAGGCGATCAAGGAGTTGAAGTCGCGCCGGCATATGGAGCACCGCGAGCGGCATTGCCCCCAGCCGCCCCCGCGGTGCCTGGAGCCGCTTCCCAAAGGGTATAAGGTGCCGGTTCCGTGGCCTCAGAGCAGGGACATGGTGAGATTTGTACTTTGGTAAGATTTGTTTCTGGTTTTTCTCAAATGGGTTTTGTTGATTTGTTTCAAGAAGGTGGGTGATTTGGTTTGTTCTTGGATTTTCTCAAATGGGTTTGTTGATTTGAATGAAGAAGATGGGTGATTCGGTTCGTTGTTGGATTGAATTTAATTTTCCGAGAAAAAAAAATCATGATTTTCCTTTCTGCGAAAGTGTTTGTGGAAATGTGAAGTGGTTGTTGGCTTATTCTGTTTACTTTCACTCAATAATGTATTGGTGATGTTCTCTGTTTCCAGATATGGTATGACAATGTTCCTCACCCGAAGCTCGTCGAGTACAAGAAGGACCAAAACTGGGTGAAGAAGTCCGATGACTATCTTATTTTCCCCGGAGGCGGTACTCAGTTTAAGGACGGAGTTGATCACTACACCGATTTCATCGAAAAGGTACAGCGCTGGCCGGCTTTGCAGCTTTCGGTTTTACATTGCTTTTGAAACGTTGATTGGTTTCTCTTTGTTTTCGTTCTAGACTTTACCGGTTATTGAATGGGGGAGGCACGTCAGGGTTGTTTTGGACGTTGGCTGTGGTGTTGCTAGCTTCGGCGGCTATTTGCTGGATAAAGATGTCATTACCATGTCATTTGCCCCGAAAGATGAACACGAAGCTCAGATACAGTTTGCTCTTGAAAGGGGAATTCCTGCTACTCTCTCAGTGATTGGAACGCAAAGGCTGACATTTCCGGACAATGCATTTGATTTGATTCATTGTGCAAGGTGCCGGGTTCACTGGGATGCAAATGGTACTTTGTCTATCGAGTTTGGAAGTGTTATGCACTATTCTGTGTCCTGTTCTCTATGGTTATTTTGACGGTTTTTGGTTAGTGTAGGAGGGAAACCGCTACTGGAGCTCAACAGGGTTCTTCGGCCTGGGGGTTTTTTCGTATGGTCTGCTACGCCAGTTTATCGCGACAACGAAAGAGATACAAGTGTATGGAAATGTTCGTAATCCAACTCTGTTTCTGTCTTTCACTCATCCCTATAGTCACCATCTATTTTCTTTACTGGACTGCATTTCATTGAAGCTTTAGAGTTAAGACTTCAGCAATAAAATGTACTATAAAAAGTGACGATACGTGGAGCTGATCTAAGTTTGATATTGATCATGTTTCTTCCAGCAATGGAGGCTCTGACAAAATCAATGTGCTGGGACGTCGTTGCTAAGACTGTCGATTCAACTGGAATCGGGCTTGTAATATATCGGAAGCCTATTGCCTTTGTCCGATATTTTAAACGTAAAGAAAAATATCCACCTCTTTGTGGTCCTGCAGAGAGGAAAGTAGGTGCATGGTAATTTTCTGGTTATCCTCTCTCGTAGCGCTGCTACCTGCCAGTAGCGGTTGTGTAAAGCTTTGGACGAACACAAAACTTGTCTAAGCAGAGAGTACCTTTGGACTGTCGTAATTTTGTCTGTGTTTTTGTTACAGGTATGCGCCGCTCACTGCTTGTCTTGCCCCGCTACCTCGCTATAGCTGGCCCTTGCCGTGGCCAAACAGACTTACCAGTAAACCTCCAAGCCTAATGCGTGACCCGGAAGGGGAGGAAATGTTCTACAAGGACACCATTCACTGGACTGCGCTTGTCTCCGATGCCTATCAGAAAAATGCTGCTATAAATTGGTCGACTGTGCGGAATGTAATGGATATGAATGCTGGTTTCGGAGGGTAAACATATCAAGCAAATGAGTTGTTGCTACTTCCATATTTTCATTTTTGTTTTGTCATCAAATTGCTTAGCCATTGAGATTCTGGTGGTGCGTTTCAGATTCGCTGCTGCACTTACCGATCAACAACTCTGGGTAATGAACGTTGTCCCCATTCATCTACCAAATACTCTTCCGGCTATTTTTGACAGAGGGTTGATCGGAATATACCATGACTGGTGCGAGTCTTTGAATACCTACCCTAGAACATATGATCTGCTGCATTCCAGTTTCCTCTTCGAAAAACTTCCAGACAGGTACTTTATGGTTTCTCACTGCTCTTATGACCTTTTGATTGCTATGGATCATCTAATGAAAGCACGTCAGTATTAGTTTTGCACACCAGTCGACAATTTTGTTGATATTGGTCTTCGATTTTGTCAGATGCGACATTGTAGATGTCGTGGTGGAGATGGATCGCATATTAAGACCGGGTGGATATCTAGTAGTTCAGGACACAATTGAAGTGATAGACAAGCTGAGACCAATTCTGCAGTCGCTTCACTGGTCTACAGCCCTCTACCGGGATCAGTTTCTTTTCGGTAAGAAAGGTTTCTGGCGTCCATCAAGAGCTGCAAGTAAATCATGAACAGAGTTGCTCATCTTAATTTCACCTGTACAATCTTATATTACATATATAAAGTTATTAACCAACAGAAAGATAGAAATAGGAAGTTTTCAACATTTTTGTTCTGTTTTCGACTCACAAAATAAGCATCGACACGATCATAGATAAAAATTTATATTCATACCAGTAATGAAATGATAAAGCTTCTCTCATTTTTGCAATCTTCCTTCTTGTTTGAGATAATACAAATAAAATGCAGATTAGTACATCTATACCTAATCAAGCTTAAACAAATACTTGGAAGCCAAGAAATCCTGCAAACAGGGCAAGAAAAACGACGGGTGTGATGTCAGCGTGACAATGGATGGTCTCCCATTAGTGAAGTACTCACCTCGTATTAGGTCCTCAGTGCGATCAGTAAATGTGGTTCAAATTAATGTTTTCTGCTGGTAAGAAACTCAGTTATATCATCGTACCCCATAGCAGTAGCCATGTACAGAGGGGTGGCGCCGCCGTTGCTCTTGGCATTGACGTTAGCCCCACTATGAACCAAGATCTTAACCGTCTCTAAGCTCCCGCCGACGACTGCCATATGCAAGGGTGCGTGGCCTTCACCGTCTTGGGATTCCAAATCCGACCCAAATCGGATGAGCACCCGAGCAACGTCCTTGTGGCCTTTGATGGCCGCGGCATGCAGGGCTGTCAAGCCATATTGATCACAGCAGTTTATATCCGCGCCATTTTGTAACAACAATTCAACATTCTTCAAATCTCCTCTTCTCGCTGCCATCAACATTAGTTCTCCCATTTCTAGTTTCTACATATCCAAAAAGTATGATCAAAGATCTAACCTTATATAATGTCCCAAAAATCAGTGAGGGTGATCAGAATTTTTTTTTCAATTTCGGCTAAAATCAATAGACTTCTTTGTTATTTTCGATGCATCTGTTAAAATTTCGGAGAATATTGAGATATCTATCTTTATTTTCATAAATTTATATATCGATATTTCCAACCACAGCGGTATTTTAGACACTAAACACGATAAAACTTGATCATAACATTTAATTTTGAAGGAAAATGAATGAAAATGACTTGAAAACTATGAGTTTTAACGAAAAATGACAAAAATGTGTTATAAGTGAATAGTACAATAATTGATTTTTTTAAATAAAATTATGATTTTTCATTAAAATGAACAGCACCGAAAACATTTTATTAAAGTTCGTTAATTTTTATGCGTGTTTGTGTCTTTGTACTGGTAAGTTGTAACACAAGGTAAGCCCTAGAACACATATTTAATAAAAACTAAAAAAATAAACCACTTACATCTTTGTCATGAGCAAAATCATGGCGCGAACGGCTGTGACCAATAGTTGTCGTGGGGTCCGCACTAGATTTCCTCACCTCGGCACGCCTGCCATTTCCCTTGTCCTTAGAATCCAACGGCTTAGATTCCCTCAGTCCCAGAACATCATCCAGTCGATCACACGCCTCTGCCACGTCTAGCTCATCGCGTCCGTTGGATGGATATATAGAATCTCCTTCGTAATGCACTTGATCGCTGCTCACACTTACCCCGATCGGGCCAATCCTCAATCCCCCTTCGAGCAGCAAGTTAATCAAGTTCTCCGGGTTATCCAACTGGGTCGCAATCCGGAGGATCGACTCAGCTTCCGCGGGGGGCAACTCGGCGAGAATCGTCCTTTGCCGCTTGATTATATTCCTGACGCCGTCGTAGTCCCCACAAGTAACGGCGTGGCGCAACAGCAAGGGGCCCACAAAGGCAACCTTGAGCTTGATATCGTGAGTGGACCCGCGGGGACACGAAGAGCTGGAGAACCAGTGGTTGATGGAGTCGGAGTGAGTTGACTCGGTGGTGAACTCTGCGGTTCGGATGAGGAATTTGTCGGACGGCGAGCGAGGGTAGGCGGGCGGGAGCTGGGTCTGGGGCTTGAGGATGACCTGGAAGGTGACGTGGGAGAGAGGCGGGATGAATCCGGTGGGCGGTTTGACGAGGAACTTGTGAGGGGAGGAGGTTTGGACCTTGAAGGCTACGGCGGTGGTGGCGCATAGGGAGGTAAGGCGCACGTTAGCGCGGCATTTGGAGTCGAGTGCGAAGTCGATACAAATTTCTTGCTCCGAAACTTGTACTAGTTTTTTATCCATCGGAATACGGACTGGACTGGACTGGATTGGACGGGACTGGATTGAGAAGTTGGGATTATCCGAATGAAGGAGGAGCTTGTGGGTGGAGAGAGGAGGAGGAGATTGGCATTTGCGCTGGCGCGTACCAGCGCTGAAATCACGTGCTTTTGTGGGTCCCACAACCAAAAAGCCACGTCATTGGACTCACGGGACTTTTGTCCCATCCTGTCATACGCACCGATGTTTGATGAGTTTAAATCTGTTGTGCCCAAAACCCACTGCCGAGCCTGTGATATGCTTATGCCTTTGACACCTGTCCTATTTCATAACAACGACAAAAAGAAATAGTAGTGCTATTTACATATCTATTTATACTTCTCACACACCTATCTCAATTTTCGATCGTCGAATCGAATGAATTTAAGAAAAATTTCAAATTTAATCTAAATATGTGTGAAAGGAAAAGAAGAATTAACATTTTCAATGAGATGACATCGTAACATTTTCAATGGGAAGATGTCATAATATAAGACAAATAAAAACAATCTTTGAGTCAATCCGTTCACGTGTGAGTGAGTAAAAATACTTCATTGCGTCCAGATTTAATGGACCTGGACCTTTGTGACTCTCTAATAATAGAAATCTTGCATAATTATGAATTGTAAAACTCGCAATTATTTTGTTTGGATTTCATACCGTTTATGTGAAAGTTCACCGCATTGCACCGGCCGCATAGAAGTTGTGTAAGTGATTGATTGGTGTTGATGGTACGTCTCAAGCTTTTTTCCTAAATGAATTAATTGGTTAACAAAATTGTCTCATTTTTTAAACAAATATATATTTTTTAAAATAAAATGATATATTCACACTATTGGTAGGGGCATAGAATAAATTTGTATCAAACTTCTTATTCACGAGACTCGAATTTAAAACCTGTTACTTATCAGTAAAAATAGATATTAATAGACGGTGAACTATTGGTACCAAATTTTTGTAGTGATTTCACAAACTTTCGTGAACAAACGAAAACAAATATATAAATGAAAAACAGATGTCGCTAGACCAAATAATCATGTGCGACATCAATTGAATTTAGTTCTAAATTAAATTCTTTAAATTATTAATAATTAGCCAATGTGAAGATGAAAAACAAACTCGTTATAACTCAAAATCACAAGTGTATTCAAAGCTCAAAACGTTTTATTGGGTACATGCACATACTTATACCAGATATGGAAATGTATAAGGAAAAACATAGGTAAGTTAGTGCATCCTTATTTTCAAACATTGCCAAGGATGGAAAATGAAACAAACATATGTGAAAATGTCATCTCCAAATGTGTGATGGTTTTTCGATCACCTATTGTGAATAACCGCTAAAACTACAAAGTTACCATCTTCTTTTTCTTTCACATTAGTGGTATTTCTTTTTCGACATTAGGAGATATTCAATGGCAAAATCCAAGGTTTAACTAATAATAAATATAGTAGCTTTAACACTACCTTTTTTAACCAACTTGTATTACATTACCCTTTTTTAACCAACTCGTATTACATTGTACAACCAATTATATGATACACTCGACACACTGCACTGAGTTGTAAATATATACGTTTGACCAGATCCAGAACTACTTTGAAATTATTTATTTTTGTTGAAGAAAAAGTATTTTGAAATTCCAAAAGATATCCTTTGTTCTTATCTAGGGCCATTACTTAACTTCACATACCTAATTAGGGGCACCCTAATTCCAATTGTGATTTGCATAAATAACCCCATTGGAGACCCACCAAAGTTTCACTAGTCACTAGAACACTCTTCTCTCTCTCTCTCTCTCTCTCTCTCCATGTGGTCACCATGGCCGAAATCACCAAGAAGGGTGCACACAACCAAACCAGCCCGGTTACAGAGGAGCTTTTCCTGCTCATCCTTCAAAGACATCCAAAACCTATGCGAACCTGAACCCGCATCCGAGGTCCTAAGCCCGCGGACCGCGTCCATTTTGCACCGGGTCAAAATATCCACCTCAGCCCTTCGCTTGTGGGCCCACCGAAAAGCGAATCCACCAGACGCCGACCAGCGCGTGGTAATCTACCACACCAGCCTCCGCGTCGTACGCAGGACATTCGAGGACTGTAAAACCGTCCGATCCATCCTCCACGGATTTCACGTCCCGATTGACGAGCGAGATCTGTCTATGGACGGGAAGTTCCTGCACGAGCTGCAGGCGATTACGGGGAACAAGACTTTGACTCTTCCGATGGTTTTCATTGGCGGGCTCTTCATTGGTGGCGTCGAGGAGGTCAAACAGCTCCACGAGAGCGGGGAATTGAAGAGGCTGATCCAACGGCTGCCAGTGGTGGACCCCAGAGGGTGCGATTTCTGTGGAGGGCTGAGATTTGTTCTCTGCCAGACGTGTGATGGGAGCCATAAGGTCTATGATGAGAAGATTGGGTTTACTCCTTGTACGGTATGCAACATCAACGGTTTGATTAAGTGCCCTTCGTGTGCTCCGGTGCGGCGGCCCCACAGGGAGTGTACCCTCAAGTTTTCCCCCATTTGATTAATTAGTTGAACTCGGACCAAAAAAAAAAAAAATTAGAACACAGTTTGCTTTTTTTTCTTTTTTCCTGGGTTTGTTTATTTGCTTCGATTTGGGGGAATATGAATGTGATGATTAATTGAACTATAATTTTTATTTTATCTAGCTAATTAAGTTGGAATTTTGTTAGCTTTGAGGAAGATCGAATTGTCTTGTTCCATTTTTTTTTTTTTTTGAATGAACATCTGATTATAAAATATTGTGTAAAAAAATATGAGGTGATAGAGTCAGATGACAATATTGAGTGGTGGTATTGGTTCACTAAAAATTTGACAGGTGTATAATTAAAAGGGTGTGCTATTCACACACATTTTTTTACTTTTCACACACATCTTGTTAATTTATGTCATTTGATCTTTTTCAATTCATCTGATCCGACGATCACAAATTAATCTGGTATGCGAAAAGTAAAAAAAAAAATATGTGGATGGCATACCCTAAAACCCATCAACTTTTATCATTAACGCAGAGAAAGTATTAAATCCTATTTCTATTCAATGACTTCTTTAGTGTGCAAATCAAAATAGTGTGATATGTCTTTGGGCTTCTTCTTTAGTGTGCAAATCAAAATAGTGTGATATGTCTTTGGGTTTCCGCTACTACTAGTTCACCAACCTTTGCAATATCGTTTATATCAAGTAATCACTACATTTATCGTCTGCCAAAGAAAATGGTGTGGTATCTGGCTTCGGCCTCTAGTTCACCAGAAAAAACAAAAATGAGTGTATGTCTAGAGTTTAGAGCTCGTTTAGATGTGTTTTTAAAATGATTAAAATCATTTTTGGTGAAAATGTTTTTAGAACTAATCCTTATTCAAAATAAAGTAAATCCTGAAAAAACACTTAAAATGTTTCCTGGAAGAAGCACATAAATGGTGTTTCTTGCAGAAAACACTTCAAGTGCTTTTGGAACCCAAAAGGATTTTCTCTAAAAAAGTTTTCAATCATTTTAAAAGTACATCTAAACGAGTAAAGGCGGAGCCAGAAAATATTTTATGGGTGGGCTAGTTAAAAAAATTACCCTAAAATCAAATGTTTTTTTTTTTTTTGCTACATATGTATTGTATGCAAAAATTTAAGTTTAACTTCTGTATTTGTATACTTAAAATTTGTCTGGCAAGAACTCAATAAGTTTCACAATTGCAAATTAACAAAATTACAATGAATCATCTAATTTCACATATATTTAGATTTAAACACAAGAAGAAGATAGAAAACTTGGTATTTCAATTACAACCACACAACTAGCACAAAGTAAAACATTAAAAGTAGCAGTAAAGACAATATTAACAAAATTGGTTGAAACTAATATAAACCCCATTATATCAAAGCAGAATAATCTTGAACAAAATGATATCACAATTTCCGTAGTAATTTTTATATTTTAAGTTGTGATAAATACTCATGGCGCTAGTTTCATTAAAAATAATTCTTCTTGCACATTTTTTTGTCTATTATATAGACTATACAGTAAAGTATATATACATATTGCTACATATCCTCTATGGGCTACAGCTCACTGTAGTCATTGGTGTGGCTACGCCATTGCAAACGAGCCCTAAGATGGTTTTTAGTGCAACCAAAATTGGATTTTTCGTTCAATGAATATTGGATGGATAAGATATAATGGGGTTATATTGTGTTTGGTAAGACACGCAATTTTTACATTACCAAAATTGCACAGATAAGGCAATTGATCATTTACCACAGTGGTAGAACGATGTTGAGTCTTTGCATAACGGCGTGAGTTCAAGCCCCGTCGATGGCTAATCTAACATTTAATTTAACAAAATTTATTATTTGACAAAAAAAAATAAAAAAAAAAAAAAATTGCACATATAAGGCATAGCGGGGTTATTTTGTGTTCGGTAAGGTACGCAATTCTTACATTACCAAAATTGCTCCGGACGTTTCGGCCTTTTAAAAATCTAGCAAATTATCAATTTTTGGAAAATCCAACCAACTACCAATGTGCTTAGTAGTTATCTTTTCTTCATTTTCTAACACTATTGATATATTTTAAAATTTTAGATAAATGATATTAGATTTTAATTAAATATAAAATAATATTATTTAGACACAAAAATATATAATTATTGCTAGTGCACTCTTTAATCCAGGTGAATTCTATAAATAATGTTATAACCCACCATTACAAAAAAGTGTGTCAACGGCGGTCAATATTATGTATCTAAAAAACATTACTATTAAAAGAAAACTAGAACGAGGGACCTTACATTAAGAGAGTGCTTTTTTCCAAAAATTATTTCCCATATTTCTTGCAAGATAGTGAAAATTGAATATTACTAGACCAAATAATTATTCACTTTAATCTAAGAAAAAAAATATAAATTATATTAATTGTTGAAACCAAAATTGCGTAACGTTGTGGACGGATGTGACACACAACTCATGGCACATGAAAAGAAAGCAAACAATCTGGATTAACCTTGGTACCAGGCAAGTAGCGGCCAAAAGTTCTCTAATGGTCAAGTTAGTAAGCAATTTATGAGATTAAAGCATGAAGCCTATATAGGTGTATTTATACTAGTCGAGATAGGCTTTTTAGATATAGAATTTGTATTAAATAGGAGAATTCCATAGAATATCTAGGAGTAGATATTGTGTTCTCGTTTGAGTTTGATTACTTGCGAAACACAACAGGGTGTGGTGGCATCGTTGGTTCGTTTGATTAGCTTAATCCGATCAGTGTTGTTTGGTCTATAAACAAACTTCTGAAATATACGTATTTCTATCTGTCTTACTTATGTCATAGAAAATCATGATTCGACATAAAGCTAATATTAAAAATAATAATAATAATAACAACGTAACCCATCAACCTTACCGTTAGTCGAAAAAATAATTCTAGAAACAAGAGGGCCTTTTCCATTGACCAAACTAAATGTATTAATTCATTGTATGTGGGCTTAGCCCATTTTTTTGAATCCTTTCTCAGCTTGGGCTAAAGTCAAGGCTTGTGGAGGATTGACTAAACCCATTTCAGTTTGACGAAAGCTACATACTCCAGAACCTTCTCCATTTGCATCCTTCGCAGCACAAGGATTCGTGAGCCGCTTGGCTGCACATTCTAGAAGAGAAGAGGGCGAATTATTATTTATTTTTTTAGTCAAACGATAAATTTTGTTAAATTTGATGTTAAATTGGATGTTAACTTAATCACCAACGAGATTTGAAATCATGCATCATATAAAAATTCAACATATTTTCATCACTCTGGTAAAGAATTGCGTGCAAGAGGTTGAATTATTACCATGATTTTGTAATTTCAATGTATATAATTTTAGCCATATAGTTTATTAATTGTTACCGTCGAAAGGATAATGACCCAATTATATCACCACCATTTTCAAACAACGTGACATCGTTTGAAAGTCGATTGACTTTACTCATTTCTGTTGTTTTAAGAAGTTACTTTACAAAGATCAAGATCCTCTCCTCAGTAAATGGTAAGAATTCTCCTGATTAGGCTCATCGGGCCGTTCAAATTTTATCCAACGGCTATAAACAAGAAGCTTCTCTAAAAATTATAATAATTATAACGGTTAGATAAAATTTGAACGGCCAGGCCTGATCATTTGCTTAGGAGAGAATCTTGATTCACTTTACAATTACAAAAGTCGAATTTACCTTTTCATTTGTCACCAACGTAATACTTATCGAAAAAGGTTGTCAAACATAAATATTAATTATTAAATTGCAACAATTAATAAACTAGGTGCCTACATTGCAAAAACTTAAAATTGGTTGTGGATTGTGACGTAGGTGACCAAGTGAACACGCAAAGTGGTACAGTGAGTAACCTATCAATTCCAAGAGCTGAGGTGGGCCAACATCAAATACATCACCACGCTTTCTGATTCAATCTTTCGAGAAGAGATTTTTTTATGATATATTCTATTAAGATCACCAAATTAAATGATCCAAACTTTTTTAATTTCATCGCACGGAAAAAAATTATTACAATTTTTAAAGGATCATAATAGGTAGACAGTTGGAAAAAATTTAAAAAGTCAAAATCACTTAATCCGGTAATTTTAGTGGAAGATATCCAGATCTCTCCTCTAATCTTTCTGCTCTTCTCATTTTTTTAAAATTTTTTTTATTATAAATAAATCATTTATACTCGTACAAAAAACAATAAATTGTCAAATATTATGCGGCTTATTCACTTAAAAATCCAAGCCTGGACCCAAACAGATACACGTGCCAACCATAATGTAGAATATGGACAAGGAATTGCGTAGATATTTTAAGATGTTTGTACAGAAATCTGAAAGTCAAGGGTCGTCGCGTACTGCCAATTTACCAAAACAGAGAAATAAAATGTGTGTGTGTTTTTTTCCAATTTTTTTTTGGAGATTCGCATAATTTTTTATTTTGATATTTAAAATAAAAAATCAATAGAAATATTCTTTTATTTTGTCTATTATCAATTATTTTGTAAAAATTTCTATTAAATTGAGGGTATTTTTGTCTAATTAACCCCTCCACTTACTTTTCTATTTAACATAAATTTTTCATGGGAGGTGGTCCTTGGTTTTGTTCACGATCAATCATTTTGTTTATTTAATAGAAATCTCTTTTAAAGTGAGGGTATTTTTGTCCAGTCAACCCCTCCAATTGTTTTCCATTTAACTGTAGGAGGACCAAAGTAAGAAGTTATGTCAAACTTATAAACCACTTCTATCGATTTTTTATGTCATAGACTAAAAAGAGTTATGTCAATTTCAAAACCATTTTAGCTAAAACAAATTAAAAATTATAAAGCCGATTCATGATCATTTGATATTTCATCTTCTTGTTATGAACGATATTACTATTCTAACGACGGAAGGATAATTTGAAATTGAAATGCAATAAATTCTAAGAACAATAAATGAGAATTATGGATCATGAATCCGGATCCTCTTTGTGAGGATTCCGGAAATCCGTGAATCGTACATCGTATGGTCATAAATTATTTTAAATATTTTTATTTAAAATTAAACACAAATAGTACTTGACAAAAACTAATCATACGATATACGATAAACCGACATGATTTACGGATTCCCATAATCTTCACCAAAATAATCCTGAGAGGATCCTGTTAGATGGATCATATTTGAAGCAAACTTATTATTAGAATTGTCCACGTCATGCTATAAACCAATAATTTTTTTATTAATTTTTAATTTCGGCAAGTGTGAAGAGGATTTTTTACCTTAATTAAAAAGAATTATTATTTTGTAAATTTCCTGGCAGGTGTTGTGTCGACTCAATGACTTATCCAAATAAGTGTGTTTTACCAAGTCAATAATATGGCACTAAGACAATGTCTCCGTCACAAAAAATAAACTTTATAGTTGTGGGGTATATCGACACATGGCATTAACGTATTACTAATTTGCATATTATCATATGGTCTCACTTGAATACAATGAATAACTTATTATGTTTGGTTACAATTTATGGAATTCACTTAGAACATCTTTAAAGGAGATGTTAAATTTTAAACATAAAATTTAAATTTTGACAGCTTATGTAGCACTTTGACATCTTTTAAAATTTTGTTCTTCAATTGATATGTCAAATTAAATTATTATTTTTTAAATAAATTATTAAACTAATTAAAATTTAATCAGTAATCTGTTTACCTTCCTTGATTGAAAAGAAAAAAAAAATTGGATAATTGCATCAGTCAACTCAACATTAATTATAATAAATGATTAAACTAATTAAAGATTAATAAAATATATTTAATAATTAATAAAAAACATTTAAAGCTGCTGTCAAATTTGACAACAACTTCTTTCGCTGCCAATCCATGTCATCACCACATTGGATTTGGCACTTCGGTTGGAAAATATTAGTGTAGTCTGTTTTTTTACTATTATAGTTAATGTGTACATTTTAGCATCTCCTGTAACTTAAAAGTTGTTATTTTACTTCATGAAACTCAAAATTCGCTCAACTTTGCCTCGAAAAATTCGATTTTGATTCCATTTAGCCCCCTGAAACTCAAAAGTCGCCATTTTACTCCATAAAACTCAAAAGTTTGTTCAATACTACCTTAATTCCTTTAATTTCGTTATGTGGTTTTGATTTGGATGCATTAGACTAATCAATTTCATTTTTATTTTTATTTTTCCATCTCTGCAAGTCAAGCACAACTCAAAAAAATATCAATTCTTAATTTCTTATTTTAAACTTAATATTTTCTGATTGAATGGTAACGCATAGTGAAGATTTATAAATCAAATTCATTGACACATTTGGCATAGTCTTAAACGGTGGTGGGTCTCACATATGTTCTAAAGGGCAAATTTTGAGTTTTAGGGGACAAGGTACAACAAATTTTGAATTACAGAGAGTGAAGTGGTGATTTTTGAGTTACATGGTGCAAAATGAGATCAAAATCAATTTCTAAAGAGTGTAGCTAAAAATAAGCCTTATCTTTAAGATATGATGAACTATTGAAGGAAGAAATGAAAAATTGTATATAACATAAAGTGAAAAATGCATTACTTATCAAGAAAATTTATCATTCTAATCCTACCAAAATAATGAAATTAGAAGGAATATGTTTCCTTTACATCGTGTCCTTTTCTAATCCACTCGAAATAAAAAAATCATTCATTCAATTTTGAATACTTCACGTATAACTGAAACACATATGGAATCAATGTTTATATAAAATGACATATCAGTAGTCGATAACACGTCGATATTAGCTAACCACAGGACATAATGACAGAGTCACAATGTCACTATTACACTGGAAAGAAAATTGTCTCTGTTAATTTCATTTAATATATTTAATTATTGGTGAAGTGTTTTTTGTACATTTGTCCATGTTCATATGCCAAAAGTCTACGCCGGCTGTTTGACTAAAATCCAATAGCGCGCGTCGCTCTACGCCCAAGTCTCAACCTTTCCATTTCCAAGCCCTCAGTCCTCCCTCACACTGCTGCCAACCCTTTGGACCCATTCGCACGCTTAATTGCAAATTTAATTGTTTACCAAAAAAAAAAAAAAAATTTGCTAATTTAATTTTTCATCAGAGAAAATTGTAGTAACGGTCTTTTAACTTCAATTCAATTAAAGTAAAGATCCCTCCACTAAAAATCTCTTGATTTATAAAATGTGTAGCTATGGTCATTTTCTTAAACTCCGTTAGAATTTTCGTCAAAATAAATCACATGTCACACGTATAAGGCTGAGTCGAGGGGCAAATATGAAAAACCGAATGAAAAAAAATGTAGCAATGGTCCTTCAATTTTAACTCAATAGAAGCAATAGTCTCTTAACTTTAAAGATCCTTGCAATTTAATTCATTTTCACGAAATTGTAATAAAGTTTATGAAAATAACCATGGCGGCACGTTTTGATGAATAAATAGACAAATAGTCATAGACTTTTAATTGTAAGATCATTACTCCAATTAAATTAAAATTAAACGACTATTATTACAATTTTCTCTTTCCAAAAAATTATCACTTTCATCTCTCCCTCCAAGATTATATTAATTGGGTTATTAATTTTGATTATACTAATCAAACACATGGATTAGTATTTGCAGTGTACGCGTTTTTCTTTTTCAAACACCTGCCGTGGGTCTAAATTAGTTTGCAAGTTCTTAGAACACGTTTTTTGGTCTTTACTCATCTGCCTTTTCAACTCAATTCAAACTTCCCAGCTGGGTTTTCTGTGGGTTAACTCGGATTTTGCTTTCAATACTCTGCTGGGTTTGCTCTGTTTTTTGCTGGGTTTTCGTTGATAGTGACAAAGATGATCAAGAAGTGGAAGTACAGCATGTTGAAGGACCGGTTGGGGTTGCTGGGTGTGGTGGTGGTCTGCTTGCTGATTCAGAATCTGGGTTTTTGCTGGGGTTTGAATGATGAAGGTATGGGATTGATTTGAGCTGCTGGTTACTGTTTGCGTCCCGAGAAAAGGAAAATTGAAACGAAAGATGGTTGTTTTTCTTGTGCAGGTTTGGCGCTTTTGAGGTTTAGAGAGAGAGTAGAGAGCGACCCTTTTGGTGCTTTGGCGAACTGGAACGATGAGGATGGAGTGGTTGATCCCTGCTCGTGGTTCGGGGTCGAATGCTCGGATGGAAAAGTTGTGGTTTTGTGAGTACTTTTTTCTCTTTTCTTTCTTTCTTTCTTGCTTTTCTTTCTATACAATCTACTAATTCAAGTTATTGAGGAGCTTAATTAGTTAAGAAGATATTAATTTGAAGACTGGAAAGCTCAAAAGTCTTTACTTTTGCCTTTTTATTCAAGGACATAACCGAAGTTCGAAAAGGAGTAGTGTCGTTTCTTCTTGTACAATTTACACTTTGTGTGTGTTTTTTTGGGGGGGGTGCTCTTAACCAGTTGAACAACGTTCTCGATTTTGATTTACCGATGAATTTTGTTAGTAATCGAAATTTTTAGTGCCAAGTAATCAATATTATCTTATGAGGTTTTAGAACAGCATGTCTATAGGTGTCGAAGGGGCCTAATATGATCGTCGGGCGATATAATTCATGATTATGGAGTACTAGTTATAGCTTTACTCTTAGTTTTATTGCCCCGTGAATTCTATGAAAGAAAGTCAAAACCGGGAACTCAAAGACTTGAGGACTTCATTTTTTTTTCAAGCTATGATTCATTGTACTTAATAGGTGATTTCAATTTGCTGATTTTGCCCAACTGATTCTAAAGTTAGATGTAATATGATACGCAGGAACTTGAAAGATCTTTGTCTTGGAGGAACGTTATCACCTGAGCTCGGGAAACTTGTCCACATAAAGTCTATGTAAGCGTTTTTGTATCGTTGCTTTGATCTGTAATGATTAATAGTAAATTTCTTTGAGCTCTCTCTGGTGAATCCTGCTAAAGTGAAATTTTTCTTCAGTATTTTGCGCAACAACTCCTTCACGGGGATCATTCCTGGAGAGATCGGCGGGTTGAAGGAATTGGAAGTGTTAGATTTAGGATACAATAACTTCAGTGGACCGCTTCCAGCTGACCTTGGCAGTAATTTTTCATTGGCAATCCTGTAGGGTGATCTGTCAAACAATTGAATTCTTTTCTTAATCATTTTTTCGACGTATGTATAGTAACTCAGTTTTCTGCTCACATTGCAGCCTACTTGACAACAACCGGCTTCTTGGCACCTTATCTCCTGAAATTTACAATCTGGGGTTGCTTTCCGAATTTCAAGTTGATGAGAATCAGCTTTCTGGTGCAGGCAGAGAAGCATCTTGCAATGAAAGATCTAATTCATGGTATGTGATTACAATTGAGGCTTTGCAGGACTAATGATCTAGGAAAATGAGTCTTTTACCTTCTGTCGTGCATATTCTAGTGTCAATTATATGCCTCTTACTTTAGTCTTGTTTTCTTTGCTAGGAACCTCGCTCATACTGAACACTTTGTTCATGGGAGAATGCTTTCTATAAATTTTAGTAGTTTTTTACCACCGGAATCCAACGCACCACCATCGCCAAAAGTTGCAGAACATTCTCATTCAGTCTCATCATCACATACTCCAGCAGCTTCCCTACTATCAAACAACTCAAGTCCACCTTCCGCACCTACCCCATCTGCTTCTCCACCTTCACTTTCTGCTCCGGCGCCTGTCTTCTCAGGAAATTCCAAAAGTTTCATATCGAAGCATAAAACCGCAATATTAATTGGAGGCATAGGTGGTGGTGCTTGTTTTGTTATAATTTCATTCATCCTTTTGTATCTCTACAAGACCAACAAGGTAGCTACTGTCAAGCCTTGGGCCACAGGGTTAAGCGGACAGCTACAGAAAGCCTTCGTAACTGGTAAGGCTTATTTGACAACAGAAAAAGATGATCTCTGCCATCAGTTAGACACATTGTGCGTGTTGCAAGTTTTGTGTCTCTCTTGATTAATCATGATAGGGAATTTTGATTGCAGGTGTACCAAATCTTAAGAGATCAGAGCTTGAAGTGGCTTGTGAGGATTTCAGTAATGTAATAGGTTCTTCACCGATTGGTACAGTGTACAAAGGAACATTGTCTAGTGGTGTCGAAATCGCCGTGGCTTCCCTTGTAGAGCCGTCTGCCAATTACTGTTGGACCACCAATTTAGAGTTGCAGTTTAGGAAGAAGGTATGAAACAAACAAAAGCTGTAAATTTATATGCTTGCTTAATCTGTTCTGGCAAAGTGGGCCTAATTGTTCCAATGGTTATGGTTTCAGATTGAAAAATTATCAAAACTGAGCCACAAGAACTTTGTCAGCCTTATCGGGTACTGCGAGGAAGAGGAACCTTTCACTAGAATGATGGTTTTTGAATACGCTCCGAATGGGACACTTTTTGAGCATTTACACAGTGAGTATATAGCTACATTCTCTCAAATGTGTGTGTTTGTGCTAATTATACATGTACATGTGATGTCTAATGCTAGTGAAAACTGCAGTAAAAGAAGCTGAGCACTTGGACTGGAGAATGCGACTGAGAATCGCAATGGGCATGGCGTACGGCCTTGAGTATATGCACCAGCTGAACCCGCCTATAGCTCACAACAACTTGAATTCAGGATCCATCCAGCTAACTGAGGATTATGCACCAAAAGTCTCAGAATTTAGCTTCTCGAACGAGACAGCTGAAGCTGAAAAAGAATTATACAGCATAGAACTTCTTTCCATACCATTAGCAAACAGAGAAAGCAATGTCTACAGCTTTGGTGTCATATTGTTCGAAATGGTAACTGGCAGACTCCCTTATGCAGTGGATAATGTCTCACTTGAAGACTGGGGTGCGGATTACTTGAGAGGTGATCAGCCCCTCAGAGAAATGGTTGATCCGACACTAGAGTCTTTCCACGAAGAGCAACTGGAGCAAATCGGGGAAGTTATAAGATCTTGTGTCCGCCCTGACCCAAAACAAAGACCTCCAATGAGAGAAGTCACTGCAAGACTAAGAGAAATTACCGGAGTTACACCTGATGGGGCATCACCGAAACTCTCACCTCTTTGGTGGGCGGAGCTTGAAGTTATGTCTCATGATGGAAGCTAGAAGATGAATGCCAAGATTTGTCTCTACGAACCATGTGTAAGTCTCATCTTCCGTGGGTGGCAAGGCACAAAAAAAAGTTTACCTTAAGTTAATACTGCTTGTATTTACAGCAGGAGGATAGAATTCTACTTGTATATAACCTGAGATAGGGTGGAAAACATAATCCTTTTGTTCAGCGGTAAAACTGTAAAAGTAAAACACAACAGTAAATCAACCTGTCAATCGGTTTGTTCGTTCATGTGGGATGAACTTCAATGAGAGGGGAGCAACTTTCTTGGGCGAAAACATGAATTTTGGAAACATATTATCCCTCAATTGGTTGAGTGGATTGGATTGAAGGTCTCAAACAAGAGGCATGCAAGGTTTTTAATTTTCTGACGTGAAATTCATTCTTTCAACATTCAAAGACTTGCAAGTGTTTGAAAAAAGAAAGACTTGAGATTTTAGGAATCTTAAAAGAAATTAGATCAAAGACGTCTCCTTTGAAAAAGGGACCAGTTGGTGGTTTCGTTATAGTAGCTCATCCTTTCAGGGGTTAGAAAGACTCACAGAAGCATTTCAGCCTTTCTAGCCACCATTGTGCGGTTCGCTAATGCGAGGAATCAAACCACCAAAAGGTGTCGTATTCGACGATCATAAATTAGAAATCAAATTAGCCAAAATTGTTTTGACGTTTCAACTAGGATGGTTTGGTTTAAATTAGCCTGAATGATCATAAATCAGAAATCAAATTAGTCGATATAATATGCAAACATAACTAGTATTAAAATTTTAATATAAAAATGTAACTCACCGATGTGAGTTAGGGCGGTTAATTACGGAAATGTGTCCACCCTCTTGCATCGCATCCAAGTTCAATATCAATATATATAAGAAAGCATAGAGATACTGGGAAGATTTTGATTAGGCATATGCCAGTGCCCTTCGCGTAGTGGTAGTGGACATGCAACTTAGTAGCTCCCACGTCTGACAACATTAGACTGTCGCCAAATAATCCACTAACCTTATAAATACCACCCCATCCAATCACTTTTCCCTCAACCCAGCTTTACTGCTAAGCACTTTCAAAATAAGCTCCTGCAATCCTTTCCCTAACCCCCAAGAAATGGCAAGCAGGAGTCTTCTAATCCTCATCTCCTCCCTCCTCATATCCCTCTCCCTCCCATCCGCAACCGCCAACGACTACTCCCCGAAAACCCCCGAGCAACCGGACCATGTGGTGGTGGAAGGCGTGGTGTATTGCCAGAGCTGTGACCACTACGGAACATGGTCCTTGACCGAGGCTGAGCCCATTCCGTCGGCGAAAATCAGCATCATCTGCAAAGATCACAAGGGCCAGGTCAGCTTCTACAAGTCTTTCGTGACGGACGTCAAGGGCTACTTCTATGCACAGCTTGATGGCTTCAAAATTGGACAACATCTTTTGGACCATCCTCTCCATGGATGCAAAGTGAAGCTTGTTTCTTCTCCTCTGGAAAAGTGCAGTGAGCTCAGCAATGTGAATTACGGGCTCTATGGCGCCCCGCTTCGTTACGAGGACAAGAGGTTGTGGGGGAGGAACTATGAGGCTGTTGTTTATGCTGCAGGGCCCCTGGCTTTCCGTCCTTCTAACTGCCCTACTACTCACTCTTGATTCAGAACACCGGGTTTTCGCTGATTAATTTTCCTCCTTAAGTTAACCCTTGTTACTTCTTTTTTTCTATTGTTTGATTTTTGTGTTCTAAATGTTAGTGTCTCGGAAGTTGTACTGCTTCTTGAATAAACTGGTTTTGTACTGCAGAGTGATGAAATGACATGTTTCATTTACTTGTTTGATCCCTTCTTTCGAAGAGATACTAACCAATTTCTCCTGCACCTTGGATGCGGGATAATTAAAAAACATGACAGTGCGTGATTGCCTTAGGATTCTGTCATCCCAGGTTCCCCAGGTGCTCGAAAGTTCTTGTTCTTTGGATTATGTAGAAAATAGGGGACAAAGTTTATGAGATTGTAGGCACAATTCAGCTCAAACTAAAATTGGAAACTTTTAAGTACAAGGGATGAACGGGGAAAGAACACAACTCATTACATTCCACAACAAATCCGAAAAAACTCCAGCGCGCACACACATACCTCTCCATTAAATTGTTCCTAAAAGTCCAGGGGCATTCCAAACATCTTATTGATCTCATCCATGGCCTCCTTTGTTGTTACAGTGGCCTCGAACAAATCCAAACCTCTTGATCTTCCGGACAAATCTGGCATTTTCTTCTCTTGCTTCTGGTCCAAGTTATCATCAGGAAGTATAGAAAACCCACCAAAATCTTCTTTCCTATCAATTCCTCTGTCCTGCTTCTTCACTCTCCTCTTTCTTACAAAATCCATAGGCTTCCCGAACATGTTATTGATATCATCCATGGCCTCCTTTAAGTTTATTGTTGGGTCGACTAAACCATGGTGGCAAGCATTTTCGACCTCCTCTGGCTCATCCGAAATGGTGGCCCCAACAAACCTACAAACCATTGTATCCTCCCTGAACCTCGGTCGAGATGAGCCTCCAACATCCAAATCACTGGAACTTTCACCTGGAAGATCCTTCGGATTTGGAAACACAAACACATTTCTATGTGAAGCTGGTGAGGTGGAATCATCAGCCGCATTTTGGACGTCACTCTGATCAGGGCTATCGTTAGCATCATCAATGAAAATGTTTAAAGGTTCTTGGTGAGACTGGTGGGTACCGGTTCTACTCAATCCTTCCTTATTATTTTCTGATTTCCCTCCATTATCCAAGTCGTCATCAACAAATACCTGGAATCCACTGTCCACATTATTGTTCTTCGGCTGGGATTGGCGAGATCTTCTGCTAATGGGAGCCGTCTCTATAGGCTCTCGAAACATGTCGTTGATGGCGCTCATGGCCTCTTTCATGTTTACAGTAGGATCCACCAATCCATGATGACACGCATCTTCCGCTTCAGACTTTCCAACAATGGCAGTGTCTACAAACTTCACCACAACTGTATCATCGCCGGCAAACATCTTCGGTTCCTCTGACCCTCTTCCAGAAATCACTTGACGCTTACTTCTAGACTGATCATGTTGGGATTCTATAGGCCTGGCCCCGATTTTGCAGGCATTTTCTTTGTTTCTTTCTCCATTTGGAGGGATAGTCCGATCCGACAGAGGCCTTTTCACGGATCTCTTTTCCTGGCAATGCATAACAATTTTCTACGGTTAAAAGGAGTGCTAACAACACAAACTACAATCCCTCTACACCCAAAATAAGATTAATAAACTACCTGGTTTCTGTGTCTCCTATGTCTCTCCATGCGTTGAAGGAACTGCTCGTACGACTTCTCTAACGCTCCAATGGGCTCTGCAAGGCTGTTCGGCCGTTAATAAGATGTAATGTAGCAGCGGTTCAAGTCAGAAATGTACATACACAGAAACATTCATATTACAGTCATTATTGCTCGAATTGGAGACGTATACTACAAATTTGGATTCCAAATTGGCATCTAAGCTACAAATTAGCTAAACAACATATCCAACGCTACGAAACAGAAACGAATCAGGTATAATTTTACTTCCTCCAGAAATTGAGAGCATCACGATAGATTCAATGAGAAAAGGAAAATGCTGAGGACTTACTTTTGCACTCCTAAGTGGTACATCTTCTCAGCCTCCTCAAATTTCTTGTTCTTTTCATAGTAGAGAGCATATGCCTGGTAGAACAAGGAGTGCTTTGTCCCGATTTGATTCGCCTCCATTGTTCTCAACAGAGCTCTTGGATCATCGACAAAATCCATCTACTCCACAAAACAAATATCAAGAATTGGAAAAACTGAATCTAATCCATTTCATATATTTCCCTCAATTTTCTCAGCAACCAAACGGTAGCTATGAATCAATCAAAATTCAAAATACCCAGAAGAAACTCGCAATCACAAAGAAAGGGGTAGAAAAGTTACCAACTTTAACCAAACTCTAATGCAGCGCAGGTCGTTTCGGTATCGCCGATCGGACTCGAATGTCTGCGCGCATTTCTGCAAGAAGCGAGGGAGCTTCTCCTTCAGAGTGCGAGGTGGGAGTGAGTCGTTCATTTTTCGAATCCCTCTGCGACCACATTGTGAAATCAAATGGGTTAAACAATAAAACGGTAACTGATAGAGAGAGGAAGAAATGGAGGTGGCGAGAGGGTACCTTAGCCATGGAAGAAGAGGGTCTTTGCCGGAGTAGGTTTTGATGTCGGAGATTAAGGAGGTGAGAAGATCGTTGTTGGACATGGTGGTAATGGTGGTGGAGGTGGAGGAGGGGGAGGGAGGTTTTATTTGAATTTTCGAAATGCGGAGGGAGCCCTTACCGCGCAACTCCTATTTAAATGGAGTTGAACTTTTTTTTTCTGGGGTAAAGTATAGAGTTGATCATGTGACAGATATTTTAGAGCATGACGGTGACACTATTCATATCTTGTAATATGAGTGGACGGTAAAGTTAATATTTCATCGCCATATGACATAGTATTAATAAGTAGAAAAAGTATTACTTATGATCATGACAAATAATATAAGATAATGAAATTCGATTCAGATAATATGCAAATTTCTCGCGCGTTTTAAGCGTTGAATATAGTGTATTATGAGTTTGACTTGCTTTTATAACATGCCAAATATTTGATTTGGTAAATTGAGAAAAAAACGACCTCATGACAATTATAATTTTATAGAAAACACATCAAGTCCTTAAGTTTCTCATTCGTAAGTGATTAAAAATATAATTAGACGGTATGTCTGTCTAAATGGTTATCATTAGAAGTATTATTATAGATGGAAAATGAAATATACATATAAATTTAAAGAGCTTTAACGGAGTTTTTTTTAGTACTGTTTATTTTAACGAAAAATCACATTTTTATACTAAAAAGTCAATCATTATCATTAAAATTTAAAAATTTCAAACTATTTTCATTAATTTTCCTTTAAATTTATCCTTAGAAAAATAAAATAAAACGTCCAAAAAAAAAAAAAAAAAAAAAAAAGACCGACCCGCGAAAGCCCAACAGAAAGAGAGCAGCCTAACACAATCACAAATTCACACCCACTGCAGCAAGTCACTGCTGAGTGGCCTTCAAAATTCATCACCGCCGCCGCTCGTTGTACCTCTTTTCCCAAACCGCCGCCCTCCACCTTCCATAATCTCTCTCCCATGGAAAAATCCGACGCCGAAACTCAAAACGCTAACGACGACCGCGACGAGCAAACTCCCTCCAATGTCAACGGCACTGTCGACGACGAGCCCGAACCCGACGAAATCGATGACGAAATGGACGAAGAAGAAGACGAAGACGAGGAGGAGGAGCCACCTCTGCCACGAAATCCCCTCTCCCAGGAGGCGCGGTTGCGCGCGGAGAAGTCCAAGGTAGAGAACCTGGTCCGTCGGATGTCGACCGAGCGAGTCGATCTGAGGGTCCACGACGTTCTGATCAAGGGCAATACGAAGACGAAGGAGCATTTGATCGAGGCCGAGCTGGCGGAGATTAAGAAGGCCACCACCATGCAAGAGCTGCTCGAGGCCGCGGCAATTGCAAATGCGAAGCTTCAGAAGCTTGAAATATTCGACGCGGTTCGGATCACGCTCGATTCTGGCCCGCCGGAGCTGCCTGGAACTACGAATGTTATTGTGGAGGTTGTCGAAACTAAGAGTCCAATTTCTGGCGAAATCGGTGCTTACACGAAGCCGGCGGTACATTCTCTGTTACTATAAGTTTCGTGTATTTGTATATATTGGTTTGGTTTGCTGAATTGGTGAGATTAGGGTTTAGTACGTAGAATAACTACAGACTGTTTGGTTTCTGAGAAATTGGAGAAAATGGAAATCTGGATTATATCAATTACTTGCACATATGGGCGTGAAATAGATGGCATGTGTTGTAAATTTTAAATCCCACATCGATACCAATATACTGGTAAAACCTATCCATATCTCCTGCTGCCAGTTTGTTTCGGTCCGAAGGATCATGATATTATGAAACTAGGAGGCGTGGTTAAGTGATGAATGCAAATGTGGGAGCTAAAATGCCTAATATGTTGTGTTCTCTTGTTTCTTAATTGTGAACAGATGCATAAGCATGGTATCCGTCATGTCTTACGTGTAATGTTTTTGTAGGCTAGGTCATGGACTGCTGAAGGAACACTTAAGTTCAAAAATCTGCTTGGATATGGGGATTTGTGGGATGGTTCTTTGGCGTATGGGCCCAACCAAACGTCGGAGTTAAGTGCTGGCCTGTTTATGCCCAGGTTCAAAGGGTTTGTAACTCCAGTGACGGCACGAGCATTCCTGCTTTCCCAAGATTGGATGGAGTTCTCTTCTTATAAAGAGCGCATGATGGGGCTTTCTCTGGGACTGATTTCATCAAAACACCATGATTTGGCATACAACCTGGGTTGGCGAACGCTAGCAGACCCATCACAATTGGCCTCGAGGTCAATAAGAAGGCAGCTCGGCCATGGATTACTTTCTTCAATCAAATACACATTTAAGATTGATAGGAGAAATTCACCTTTGAGGCCAACTCGAGGTTACTCATTTGTTTCTACAAGTCATATTGGTGGCATTGCACCTGATCATCGAAGCACAAGGTTTTTGCGTCAGGTTTAGTACACATTCTCTTCTTTATTTTGGTTCTCTTCTTTATTTTAGTTTCTTTTTAAGCCGAACTGATGAAAGGAAAAGGGAAAAAAAAAATTTATGTATATATATGTCTTTCATGTTAAATGCTTTTGATTGTCATTCGTATACCCACCTGCTTAAGAGATCTATAAATGTTTTAATCATACTTTCATGTTTAGATTACTAATGATAGAACGTTTCCCAGGATTGTCATTGCATAATGAGATGTTTCTAATATTTCTGATCTGGAACGGTTCTTCTATTTCATATTCTTGAATAATAAACATGACTGCTTTTTTCTAGTAGGCCATCTTGGATACAACCTGTTCATTTTCTTGCATATTACTGACCCTCTTAACTACGCGTAATTAGAAGAGGAACATGAAAGAAAAACAACAAGACCATTCTTTTCTCTACCCTGTTTTATCTTTTTATTTGGAAATTAACAAAACCAATATGATTGTTTGCTAATTAGTGATTTTCAAAATCTGAAAGTCTGTTATGAAGCTTTCTTTGTCCTGTAGTAAATTGTGTGCATTGTTATCTTGTTGCCTGATTCAAGGTAGTGAAAAGTGGCAACTTCTTATTGGATATGTGGCCTTTTGCTTAAATCAGTTGATCTATGTTTATGGCTAAATATGGGTTTTGTTAAGAACCAAATTAAGGATCGATTTTTACCCCCTTTCCACTTATTCTCTAGACCTTTTAGCTATTAAACTTACTAACTTTCTTCTCTTACTGTATGCTGCAGGAGTTTGATATTCGTTATGCAGTTCCATTAGGATTTTATCATGCTGCACTTAATTTTGGGATCTCCGCTGGAGTTATTTTTCCATGGGGGTGTGGATTCTTGAACAAGCCCTCATCCCTTCCAGAGCGGTTCTTCCTGGGTGGTGATTTCTCTCCAGTTTGCTCTGTGGGGGGCCCTACGACAGTGTGGGGATTCAAGACAAGGGGACTAGGCCCCACTGAACCAAGAAGGCATGTTGGAGATAATTCTAATGAGGAGAATTCTGAATTTCCTGGAAGAGATTCTATTGGAGGAGATCTTGCTGTTTCTGCATTTGCAGACATTTCATTCGATCTTCCACTTCACTGGTTAAAAGAACATGGAGTGCACGGTCATATTTTCGCAGGTGCGGGGAATCTGGCAAAATTGACGGAGAATGAGTTCCAAAACTTTTCTGCCCCGAAGTTCCTTCAGTCATTTCGAAGTTCTGTGGGAGCAGGGATTGTTGCCCCTACCAAATTCTTCCGCCTAGAGGTTAGCTATTTTAATCTGATTTTGAAGTAAAAATTTAAGAAACGAAATTCATGGTACATATAATTCTTGCATCCGTGATATGTATTATATGAAGATAGATTGCATGCAGTAATGGGCATAAGGATCCTCTTTCTTCAAAAGGGTTTTTTTTTATGGTCTTGTCTGCTTATATACTGGGTTGCTGCTGGTCTGGGAAAACAATCTAATTTTATGACATGGTAATTTCGATTCAAGAAGGCTTCTGAAATCTTTGGAATATGGTTATGTTTAAATGGATTTTGTAAATAATCTGTTCTTGTACAAGTCTCATCAGTTAAACTCCTCTGTAGGGTATACATGTGATGCATGCCTGTTTTCTTTTGTGTGTATGTGTTGTTTTGCCCGAGTTCGTATATGTGTTTGGTTCATACTTTCTATTTGGTTGCCTGGTTAGCAAGATCCCTATGATCTCAGGGTTTAACAAGCTCGTTCTTTTGTTGTCAGTGCAACTACTACTATATACTGAAGCAATTTGAGCATGACCGTGGGAAGACTGGCTTTCGCTTCAGCATCTCAGCTCCGTCATAGAATCTGGGAATTTGTTTTTTACCTGTGATACTTGATGTTCGGCTAAACTTGAGGGCGACATAAAGAGCAAGTCGTTTGAGGTACCTGAGGTTTTTTTTTTTTTCCTCCTTTCGGATTGACAGCCCTGCTCATTTTCTTAGAATCTTAGTTCAGACATCGTTACAAGTTTTTCGTTTTGTACTTTCATCTTTAGACTAAGATTTGAGGAAGCACGGTGCTTGAAGATGCACATACGGAGAAAAATAACATGAGATTTCCGGTGCTGGAACGTATACACATGGTGATTAAAACTGTTGAGAAAATCCTGGAAATGTCATATTATTCCGATGAATATTTTCATACCATCTGTTGCCCGTCACGTTTGACGGAAACAATTTAGGAACAAAATTATGTTTCATTGCAACGAAACCCCTTGCCCGGAGATTGAGGAACTCTCATTTTTTATCTTTTATAACGGAATCAAACTCAGACAATACCTCTCCTTAATTTAGAGAGCAACTTACATGAAACCGACTTAATGTTACATGACGTTTCAATTTAATAATGTGAGTTTTTTTATTAACATCCCATAATTTTATGATTACACCCCAACCTCAAAATTATTCTTTAAAATGCCAATATTAGCCCTTTCATTGTTTAAGACCACCTTTTTATAATAGTTATGAAATTAAAACCTTCTAACATCCTATCTCATCAACCACTCACCCTTCTGCCACCTTCCTTGTCGGTGTCGGCCAATGATAGCCACCCCCTTTCCCGCCGTTCTCTCTCTCTCTCTCTCTCTCTAGAATTCTCACTTCCGGTAATATTTTGTAGGACATGAAATACCATAAAATTGAATTTTATAATGTTGATATCAACCTAATCAGGGATACCAACTTGATGGTCGTGAAAAATTTGAACGCTACTTGTAGAGAAGCAATCCTTCTGTGTCAACCAGGAATTGACTTTCTATGAGACGATTGGCTAGTTTAATTGTAAGTCGGCATATGTTTTGCATACTTGAGATCATTTTGTTAATGGAGGTGCCATGGTGGGGGGCTGTCGAGAAGGAGGTTTTAGGATGACGAAGGTGGTGCTGGTTTTGTTTGTTTGTTTTTATCTAATTTAAATTAGGGTAGAAAAGGAAATTCAGACCAAATAAAAGAAAATTGGGTGTATTCATAACATTGTGGGATGCCAATAAAAAAAGCCTAATAATTTTTTGTCATATAAAGAAAAACTTACACATGACAATGCATTATTGGATAAGAGACATTACGCAGTGGTAAATTCGTTACTAGTAAGTCCTCCCTTAATCTGCATGGCCGTAATTTGACAAGCAGACCCAAGAATCTTCCCTCTTACAGAGAAGCAAACAAATAACAACACTAAACGAAAAAAGTTCCGAGGTCGATTAGAAAAATGGAGCCCGCTGCATCTGCACCACTATAGCAAGGCCACAACCACAAACGAGCTTGTTCGAAATTGCTTCTTTAGAAAGCACATATGAGTGTAGATACTTTTGCAACTCATTTTCACTTTTAAATAAGCCTGGTAAATATAGTCAGAAACGCTTTTAATTGTCAAAACATTTTCTTTTCATAAGCAGTCTAAACAAACCTTTAACCACCCAAGGATGTGAATAGAGAATGGAGATGCCGCGCAAAGAGCACTTTCACATTCCAACCCGACAGTGATTTTCCCCCAGGTCCACACCAGTGGTACAATATTTTGTTGAAATTATAGCGTTTGTATACCAGAAGCTCTGTATTTAAGGAAAGTTTAGGGTTTAGGGTACGCCCAATGTCCGAGCTGGAGAACCTGATACCGCAATTGTCGACGGAGCGAGAAAGGACCGTCGTGTTCTGACCGACACCAACAGCTCGATCGAATTCCGGCTAACTCGGTCGTTATGCAGAAGTGATTTCTCTCCAGCTTGCACTGTGCGGAGCCCTATGAAGAGAATTCATTATCCTTTGGAAGAGACTCTATTGGAGGAGATTTTGTTGTTCCGGCTTTTAAAGACGTCCTTTCATTTGATCTTCCATACCAGCTCACTGGCTCAAAGAACATGGAGTCCATAGGCATATTTATGCAGGTGCCGGAAACATGGCAAAATAGACGGAGAACAAGTACTATAACTTTTCATTACCGAAGTCCCTTCAGTCATTTGGAAGCTCCGTAGGAGCTGCTGGGGTTGTTGTCCCTACGAAATACGGCCGCCTAGAGGTTATAAGCAATAAAATCTGACTGTATAGATAATAAGCAATACATGCATGTTCTGGTTTGGGGTTTAGGCTTTGTGAAACAATTTGAGGCTCTTTGGAAGTGCTTATGAACAAGTGCCCTTACTTTTTTGATCGATATATATGGGTTTTGTTAATTACGAATGGGAATGCTCTTTGGAAGTGCTTACGAATAAGTGGATACTGCAAATGGTCTGCTCTTGCACGAGTTCACAAGTGAACACCTTAAGACTTAAGAGTGAGACATATATTATATATATACGGTGAACTGTCTATTTAATCTCTGAATTGTACGGTAAACTACCTATTTAGTCTCTGAATTATCACCTCAGTGAAAATTAGGTCCCTGGACTATTTTTTTTGGAAAAATCAGTCTCCAAACTAATAAAATATGTCAATTACATTCATAATATTAGATTCAAAGCTATTATGTCCAATATTAATTCGTCAATTTAAGTCACGTGACTTGCATGTGATCCATTGTAGAGAGTAGATAAGTAGTTTTTCATTGTTTAAGGACTTATTTTCTTCGAATAAATAGTGTATGGAGTTAACTTTGGAGAATAGATCAGTCGTAAGATTCGCAACTTATATGCAACATTATGGGCTTATAGGCAAGAAAATGTTGGCAATATCCTCTAAAATGTGTCATGTGACTTAAGTTAACGAAAAATTGGATAAAATAGTTTTGAGTATTATTTTAAGGATGAATTTAGAGACTTATTTTACTGAAAGAATAATTTTAGGGACCTAATTATCACTAATATGATAATTCAGGAACTAATTTGACAGTTTACCCGTATATCTATACACACTGCATGACAGCATGAGTGCCTGCAGTCTTCATGTTTTAGTGTGCTTTCTTATTTGGCTGTTTGTTCCTTGGTTTTTATGCGGTTGCCCTAGTTAGTTAATTAGAAAGATTCTTAGATTATGTTCTCATAATTTAACAAGCTAGTTGGATTTTTGTTGTTGTCATTGCAACAACAACGTACTATAAGACTGGCTTTTTAGCTTTTGCTTCGCAGTTCCATCGTAGAATCTCGGATTTTTCTCTTCTGATAGTTTTCTTCCGGAGTGACAGAGATGGCTCCGTCGTAGTGTGGTAGTCTCACTAGGAAAAATGGGCATGTATATATGCTACTATATGTTGGGTGCTTATAGTTGACTTTATTTGAAGACTTATTACCAAAGTCCTCTGAATATTGAATATATATCGATCGTTACATCTTTTTTCTTCCTATTTCCTATCCTATATTTTCCGTCCGATCTTAATGTTGCAATTCAGGGAGCCAAAGCATTACTAATATGCTTGTAATTCCTGAGTTTCCGGTCTATTTTTGTATTCAAACTTCACTACCGACCCTACAAGCAATATTGACGAAAGAAATGTGAAAGGCATGAATTTGGTAACTGGTTGAAAAGATATACGTTCTTGAAAATTCGAGCTATGCAAGTGGTGAATTGTCTTGGTGGATCTGAACTTCCTCTTCAACTTAAAACGTTTCGCATTTAAACTTTTTCCTTTCTCTTGATGTAACTAAGAAAATAGTGGATTATCCTAATGAATCCGAACTTCTTCTTCAACTTATAGCGCTCCACATTTAAACTTTTTCCTTTCTCTTGATGTAACTAGGAATATTATATTGTTTACGATAAAATCTTTGGAATGTTACCCCACATTTCTATCAAACGATACATAATGTGTTAGGATGGGTAACATATCGCCTTCGCGGGCCTCACAAATTGGCAGAAATGAAAGGGAGATTAAATATACTTTGAGATTACTTAAAATATTGTTAGGTTCGAAGTTATTCCTTTTGGTGCATGCATACGTTATTATAGTATTGAGTGACACCACTTGTTTTATAATATACTCAACATGCTCATAGTTAATTGATTAAAGAATATGTGGTATACAGTCATATGACCTTGGACAGATTTTTCAGTTTGTCGTGAACTTGGTCCGGTATACAGAAATGTAATTCTACATTTGGTTGAAAACTTAAAAATAACACTTTTTAACCAATTGCATTATGATATTTGGTTTACTGGGTTGTATTATGGGCACATTAAAAAGTTTCTCCTGACCTTGGTGAGTATTGACACACACACACACACACACACACACACACACAAGCTCAGTAAATGTACGTATACGTATATCAATATTTGATATTTGGGGATGGTATTGTGGCATATATAATTAAGAGTAATAATAAATAATGTGTTTTCCGACCAATAGAAATACTAAATGAGGTGCTTAAAATATGATTAATTAGTTTAGTGCCCCTAACATGGATAATGTTCGTGATAAACTCTTAATAATCAACTATTACCTATATAAAATAATAATGCTATTTAAACACACTAACTACCTGCTAAAATGCTCTCTTATTAGATAGATTGTGGTATGTGAGACTTATCAATATTAGAAAGTGTCAACAATTAAGTTAAGTTTCTGTCTAAATAACATTACATAGTCAATTACTTTGAATTGTCTAATTTTTGTTTTTTTTTTTTTTCAGAAAACTTTGATGGTATGAGGGAATTTTATTGATATAAAAAAAAGGGTACACCTATTCAGGATGAGATATAAACCTAACCCCTCATAATACAAGAAAAAAGTATAAAAATGATACATGAAAAGAAAGGGGGACATAAACCTTACCATTCTAGAAACAAAAACAACAAAAACACAAGGAAGGGGGGGGGGGACATGAAACCTAATCTCTCTAAAACCGAACCTAAAGGTCTAAACCTGCAAAACAGAACAAGCAACATCATAAGGTTAAGAAAGAAAAAAACAAGAAGTGAGTCAAACCTGTATGTCAAGATGCACATTAATTTGAGAAATGGAAGCCGGGCAACATGGTCTGAAAACAAAGCAGCATGAACCACCATTGGAGGAGAAACATGTCATACTAAAGTTGGAGAAGACAAGCTCATATTAGCAAAATTGTCCGTAACTACATTGCCTTCGCGATATATGTGAGAGGCATAGAAAGTCATCTTCCAAATGTGGTCCAAACAAATAGACCATTGCATATGAAGAGGCCAAGGAAGATCAAAATTAGTCAATTGAAGGACAAAAATAACTAGAATTGTTTTAATATAAAATTGAGAGACTTGAGAGAAGTTGAGAGTTGTATACATTAGTTATTGTAGCACATTAAGTTAGCCGAATTGATTAGAACAATGTGCTTCAACCTGCACTAAAATTTGTAAGTTCATGTAAGTTATTTTATCATTTGTCAAAACGATACAAAAATAATTTGCGAGTCTTTGTTGATTTTTTTTTTCCTTCCTATTTTTCTTTCTGCAACACACACACATGATGATGATGAATAGATGATTGCTTATTATTAAATTAGGTAGATGAGAAAACGACAGACATCCTCATCTTCAAGCAAATCGATCCGCATAAACAGGATCACGAGTTTTCATGCAAGAAAAATAAATCAACAATTGCAATAACAAAACTGAAAAAGAAAAAAAAAACATAAAATATAACCGAGGTACTCTAGGGAGTTGACTTATAATTCATCATATGGAGTAGGTGTTGGGTGCTGCCGAATCTTTCAGACAAACCTCTCTTCCTCCTCTATTTTAATAGTTTTCACAGGCCAAACCAGAACCCTTCACGTCCATGGAAATGTCATGTGCACAAAAATAGATATATAATGTTGTTTTGAAAAACATTATAAAGAATATTTATAATATATATATATATATATATATATATATATATATGACCTTGTAATAATTAATAAGGGTAATGCTTCCCTTGTTTTTATTAGTAAGGAGGAAATTCATCATCTCCTTGTAACGTGATATACGGTTTATTGAGAATATGCTATTTGTTATAATAATCGTCAATTTGTATGTACATATATGTAGGTTAAATGATTGCAAAATCAAACTAATTTAAAAAAAAAAAAAAGATGATCTTTAAAGTCTGAGAAAGATAATAAACAATTTCAAATAAGACATTTGAATAACAAAATGATGCCACGTTAGAAAAAATAACGAGAACTTTCTTCCTTATTAAAAATGAGAAAAGTATTATCCAGGTAGTAATTACTAATTCTCACTTTTCCTCGTTTTCATTTAAAGTAAACTGTAAACGATTGTGATGGTGGATGAACTTTTTTGAAGAGGCATAGCTAGTATTTCTTTGACGGCTGTGATTTCTCTCAGGATGCTTGTGATAAGTGAACAACTTTAGTCTTTAGTGGTTACGTATTATTATGATGAATTGATGATATATATATATATATATATATATATATATATGTTTTGTTGTAAGCTTGCATTAATGAAGGTTACAAGTTACACGAGGCCAGAATATTTGGTTTCAGTTCAAATATTTTGAGGTCAATATTTCTCATGCATGCCCGGCCTCATAATAATAATGTGTTAATCGGTTAATGCATGTAAATGAAAGATAGGGTATTCTTTCTTCAAAGTCGAAGCTCAATGATATAGATTCGGATTGTTGAAGAGAGAGAAAAAGGATTCAGACCTTTAGTTTGATTGAGGTGAGCTAATAAAATCGGCTAATAAGAACCACATGATTTAAAATGAGTGATCTGGATTTTCTGTCCATCAACCCCGAACAGAGGAAAGAATCTTAATTCCTTTCTTCCAAACACATGTCACGAGTTGACGACCTAAACTTCTTTTTTAGTTTGATAAAGCCAGGTACAAGCACAGGATTCTTACGGTTTCACAGGTCGCGTGCAAACCACTGTTTCTTCTTAACTCAAAGTTGACTACCAGTTTCCATGTGGTCTTTAGCTCTTAGTCGACATGACAACGTTAACAGGAGACAACAATATATTAATCTGAATCCAAAATGTTACAGTTGATCCTTTGGCCAAAAAGAAAAAAAATGAGATGCTAATCATATAATTTGTACCACAAATTAGACTAAGACGAAGATGAACTATAACTTATAGCAAAAATCTACAAATGTTATTATTTATTAAAAAAAAAAAAAGAGTATATCCTATGATTAGTCTAAAGTACTAAGCACATATTAACTAGATTTGGAAATGACAAATTTATGTAACCTGTATATAAAGGAAATCCCTGTCTTTTTTCCTTCTTTTTGGGTATAGTTTGCACATATATTAAGTAAATTATTATTCTCATTTCGATTATTAACAAACTCCCATGTAGTTTGGTAGGTAATGAGTTCTACTATACCAATAAGCATGTAACCATTTGGGTAAATAATTTGATGTATCCATGTACTGTATGTATGTGTGTGTGTGTGTGTGTGTATGAGTTATGATTCAGAAATACATGCTTTTAATATATATTTTGACATTCATTTTATAGGGCCAACTTTGTAATGTATTTCAACGATTCAAACTGTCTATGTTTTAGTGCATCATTTATAGAAATACACGCTTTTAATATATAATTTGACATTCATTTTATAGGGCCAACTTTGTAATGTTTTCAACGATTCAAACTGTCTATGTTTTAGTGCATCATTCATAGATTTTCCTTGCAAAAAAATTAGAGAAATCCAAAATCATTAAGATAGATGGTTGGATCGTTGATATATATTGCGGAGTGGACTCCACAAAAACATGTGTCAAAAGCATGTGTCTCTGAATCCTAACCCTCTGTGTGTGTGTAGAAACATGTTATTAGCACTCTTTAAAAAGTCATTATCATCCCTTTTTATGTATATTTTCTTCCTTATATTTTTACACATTCAAAGTGCAGTATGAGTGTTTTAAAGTATCGATAAAGCTGTCATGTATCTATATATATACGTACATGAAAGCTTGGACAAAATTTGCATCATATATGCAAGGCTCATATAATATTGTATAATGTATATAGAGAGAATAAGAGAGAGAGAGAGAGAGAGTGAGATGTTTAAATACTTTATTAATAGTATCATGTATTTATCATAACTAGCCATAGCTAGCCAGGATATATAAAATTTCCATCTCCAATTTCTCCATTCTTGCAAGTTCTAGCTCAACTGCCTATAGCTAGCTTGTATGCAAAGAATGGATCTCCCCAAACATCAAGGATCACTTCATGGTTAAAGAGAAATATGATGAGTTCAAGATCTGGCCATCACTTGCCCATCAATACCATACTATTGGGAAGCAAAACATAAAAGAGATTAGGGATGAAGAGTGAAAGCACCAGTATGGAAGAAGTTTCTAAATCAAGCCCTTCTACCAGCAAGAGGGAATACGATCATGAAGACGATGAGGGTGAAGAGGATGAGGTGGATGAAGATGGCCTTCAGCTGAGCAATAACGGTGTCAGCTCCAGCAATAGCACCATTGACGAAAATCATGAAAAGAAGGAAGCTTCTGGATCTGTAAGGCAGTATGTTCGTTCCAAGACATCGCGGCTTCGATGGACACCTGATCTCCATCTTCGCTTTGTTCATGCAGTTGAAAGATTAGGTGGACAAGAAAGTAAGTTTAGTACATATGATCAAAGCTAGGTTTTGTGATTAATTTATGAGATTAGCATAGCTTCCCCGTCAGTTCCTGGTTCCTAATTAATGAAGTATTAATAATTGTGTTTTAATGGTGCAGGAGCAACTCCTAAGTTGGTTCTTCAATTGATGAATGTTAAGGGTCTTAGTATAGCTCATGTCAAGAGCCATCTTCAAGTAATTGATTTGATCCAGATCGATTTCATGATCTTTATATATTTTCTCTGCTAAGTGTACTATCTATAAGATTCAGTACTATGCATAAATATAAACTAAGGGTTCATATATATATATATCTGATTAGTATTTCTACATTTTCTGGCTTTGATTTTAATCATCAGATGCATAGGAGCAAGAAGATGGAAGACCCCAATCAAGGTGAACAAGTTAACAAATTGCACATAGGCTCACCTACTCTTCCAAAAACTAATACGAAAGTTAGGGTTTACATATTTACAATCTTGAGAGATCTTGCTTTCTTATTATGTGACAGTTTTGACAGATCAAGCAGGATTTTTTATGGAAGGTGGAGATAACCAACTTTACAACCTTACTCAACTCTCCATGCTACAAAGCTTCAAAAAATGGCCTTCGTCCGGATTAAGGTATGAAATAGTTCTCTTAATTTTACCGTTTAATTTTGAACAATTTATAAATAAAGTGTTTTTTAGTTTTTCGTTTTTCATTTTTCATTGAATCCTGATAGTAACCATTTCAATCTTCTTTTTTGTATTAGATATGGTGCTACAGATCATTCCTCGTGGCAAGGCCGCCACCACCACCACCAGATATACGGCCCATACCGTTCAAGTAGGACTACTGGACTACTTGATCATAATACCAGAAATATTGGACTTTATGGTTCAGTTGCTGAAAGAATACTTGGAAGCAACAATAACAATATTATGACTACTTCAGCAAATCAGTTACATACAAATCTTCAATCTCCCAACCCTGGACAAACCACTTGGAGTAGGCATCAAATTACTCGGGATGAGTCATATCAAACCGTGATCCACAGGCCATGCCAAGATTATCATAGTTGGAGTGCAGCGATTCGAAATCATCAAGGGCAAAGCATGCAGAAAAGGAAGGCTTTGGACACAGACAACAGTGACTTGGATTTAAATCTGTCACTAAAAGTTCCACCAAAACATGGTCATGGATTCGGAAAAGGTTTACAGTGTGGAGGTGATAATCATCAAAAACGACTCATGGGTTGTAGTTTATCTCTCTCTTTGTCCTCGTCGTCGTCTTCAAAACTTGGCGTGAAGAAATTCGAAGGTACTACTGGTTACGGTGACAGCAAGCACGGGAAGAACATGGCAAGTACTCTGGACCTCACTCTATGAATGAGACAATATTAATATTATTCTAAGTGAGATCTTGAGGTACTTTCCAAAATTAAATTCGACCAAATTAATGAATTTTGAACTTGACCACTGTCATATTCTACCGTCACAGAAAAGGTAATGATGTCTACTTGTTCGTTGTTCGATCATTTGATTTTGTTGTATGTAATGTCTTGTATCGATCCATGATATATAGATAGCAATATTATTCGCAAATGATTCAAAAACTGGTGAATAACGAGGTATAAACAGACGAATGTGTTTTTTGGCATTACCAAATATGCACAGTTTGGTGGTCATATATGTACATTGTTTTGAGAGTTTTTAGGTTCCTATTTCTTGGTTCTCTTTGTTTTATTAGTTTTTAGGTCAATAAAAAACCAAAATCTTGGTGCTTGATTAAGAACAATATGTCTTGGAATTCGAAAATTTATTAACTTTTATATGTTATCTCTGAAACCATATGTTCCTGCAAATAATATTAACGTTAATTTTCCTCATGAAATTTCGTTTTAGATCACATGAATTGTCTTTCGTTTAGCCAAAACACAAAAAGGAAATACTATTTGTCTCCTATTTTGTAGGCTACAGTTAGCCACATTTGATGTCAAATGTATTGAAATTCTCAACATGTATGATTACGAGGTCGTTTGGAAATACTTTTAAAATGACTTAAAGTGCACTTAAAGAAAATATTTTAATGTTTCAAAAGTAACCAAGGATTATTTCCCCAAAAAATACAAAAGCTAACCAAATTTATATTACTTCAAAACTTGAAAAAAGGAAAAGAGTGCATTCTTGGATCGAACTGATTGTGTAATATATATATCCTGCCGTATTTACCTTGTCCAAGTTACTAATTACAAGAAAAAAGAAAAAAATTGATCAATCCATATCCAGTCAAGCAGTAAGGTGCGGCAAGACAGTCTTCTCTGATATGTCAGCAAAAACTTTGTATGCTGCTTGGGAAGGATGCATGGCATCCCAGAACAAAAATTTAGAAGGGTCTGGACACGTCAGTGAAAGCTTCCCGCACATTGGACCTACCTCCACCATCCCTGTTCCACAGCATCCTGCATGTGTTTGCACAAACCCTACACACATATATCAAGTATTAAAACAAAATGAAAATTGATAAAAAATTAAGCACAGAAAATCAAAGAAAACATTTATATATATATATATATGTATGTATGTATGTATGTATGTATATTAGGTCTGTAAAATGATAAGAGGCGTGGCAATATTCAAAATCACATACTTACCATATTTAGATGGGTTATTGAACATGTCCAAGATGGGATTGTAGGTGTCGAAGTAGGCGAGCCTGGAACCGGGGAGGGAGGCTTGCAATCTTTGGATGAGGCCTTGGAGGTTGGTGTTGTAAGCCTGAGAGTCCTTGTTTTGCTGCCCCACGCACACACGCCGAAGCCCATTGAAGATGCTGCCAATGGTCAACTGCATTGGCAAACATCCAATTGGCGGAAGACCCGCCACTTGAAATCTTCTTGCTCCCCTCTTATATAGGTTCTGCCATGCATATCACGAATAACATTATAAGCATAGTATGTCGAAGGTTGTGTTATTAATTTATCTAAATTATAAGTTATAACATCAACACATAAAATTATAACAGTAAACCCTACCTTAATTAGACAACCCCTTAGATGTTCTTTTTTAGTAATGACAATCGATTAATGTGGTCTAAACATAAGTAGCTAGTTGTTAATTGGTTGTACATACCAAAATTAAAAATCATCTTGGTAGATCTAAATTGATCTTAATTACTATCAATTAAGTTTTATTAAATTTTAATTTTTTTTAGGGAAAGGACTTGCACGAATAATCATGCAGGCACACAAAACATTAGAATCATAGACTCAATTAACCATCACAATTATGCATGTCTAAAATTACAGCAAAAAACCTAGGATTCGATCGTAACCCCGCTAGTTAATGTTACCAATTCACCAGGTCACTTGATTAAGGGGTACTTAATTATATACCTGAATGAACGACCTGAGTCTTTTGAGAAGAAAATCCTGGTACCCTGAAGGTGAAAACTCAATTTTCCTCCGTGTAACAGGTACATCGTAGAGGTTGAACACCATGTCATTAGTACCAACACTAATCACAAACACAGCGTTGTTGACAATCTCACTACAATTCTTCTCCCCAACAGTTCTCCTCATCCTCCTCAACGCTTCATCAAAGTCCTCCAATTGCCTCGACAAACTCGTAGCCTTCGACACGGCCAAGGTCAGATCATCCAAACCGCTACCGCCTGACGCGAAACTGACACCCGTGAGCAAGTCACGGTCAGTCAGTCTCCGGTCATGGTAAGCGGGCAACAAGTCCTTGAGGCCAAGTTTGGAGACCATGAAGTCCGTTGATAGTTTTCCATTGGAAAACCTTCCCGTCGGGACGTGGTTTGGCAAGTCCCGGCCGTACGGACGGTGGTCACTTTTGAAAAGGGTGAATGGGAGGCGGTTGTTGTTGCCCGAATCCAACGTTGAATCGCCTAAGGCGAAAACGGCGGATACAGGCGGAGATGCGGTGGTTGGGATTAGAAGAGATAGAAAGGAGGCCAAAGAGAATAAGAGTACAAAGAGGACGGTGGTTTTTTGCTCCATGATTAATGTGTTTAATTTCTTGGAAAAATGAACACGCAATTAATTAAGAAATCTGTTAAAAATGGATATCAAACGTATTAATTTATATAGAGTTTGAGATGATTGAGTTTGGATTTGATTAAATTATTTTTAAACTTAATTAGCTAGAGTGTAAAAGGAGCTGGCAAACCCTAACATAATACATGCACTAATTAGAATTTTTACAAAAATGGAAAAGTCTATGCACTATACTTCCAAACAAAACCAAATTTTAATTACCGGGCGTCGGATTAGTCTATAGTGTAAAGATAAAAAAAATTTAAACGTTAAAACCGGAAAAAACTACTTTTTAGTGTTAAGAAAATGTTAAAATGGGAAAATAAAAGATAAGTTTTATCTAAATCGGTTTTTAACATCTCATATTAACTGGAAGAAGATTCTTCTTTGGACGGAAGAGTTTTCCAAGTAAGTCGTTTCAGTCAACTTCCATCTCTTCATCCTTTGCCCATTTTTGATACTTTTTTCAGTATGCTCAAAATACGAGATGGTATGTCATATCTTATTATACTATTAGAAGAAAACTTCATTGTTAATATGTGGTGTCTTGACCCGTATTCCGAGCACCCCAAAAAGTCTCTCTATTTTGAGATAGAGGGTAAAGAAGGGAAGATATGTAGACAGAAGATAATAATTTATTCATTTAGACTCTGAATTGGGTTCAAACAGGCCAGGTTTTGGGGTAGGCTGAAGCTTTGAACCCTTGGCTCGAGCTCTACCCATCAACAGCGGGCCGGGCTAGTTATGTCCATGCTGCGAGAACAAACTCATTGGACGCCTGAGGTTCGTTTTTGGACATTCATCAATTTTATTTATATATATATATAAAAGACCTTTTATACTCACATATAGAATTAACACAAAAGTCTTAGTGATTTATTAAGGAAAGCAATTATTTTCTTTGGACACCCAAGTTTTGAAAGTATGTACTTTAAGAAAATGATTCAGGTTCTTGAATTTTACCAAACACGAGATAGAATTCGTAAAAATTATTCAACAAGGCTCGAAGGAAATTCCTAAAAAACTGTTAAGAATTATAAAAAATTTCATAAAGTCGAGAATAAAGTTTTTATTTTGTCTGTGCCGGATCATAAATTAGTAAGTATATCCTATATGACGCCACGCGAAGGTAAAAAAATCATTTTTATTTAAAATTTTAAAAATTCATTAGAAATAAAATGAAAACTTAAAAGAAACAGACTGAGAAGCGTATGAGGTGCCTTGATATTTAGGCCACGTCATCCTCCTCCTCCTCCTCCTCCTCCACCGTTGGACGGTTTTGGGACCTCTCTCGGCTCTCTCTCAACCTCCCCGTATATTCTGTCAGCATCTCCTCCTTATCCTTCCCTCCATTTTCTCTCTCCTCTTCTCTCTCTCTGTCTCCCCTTCTTCTTCGTCTTCCTCTTCTTCAAATTCTCTCAGTCGCTCTGGCTTTCTCTGTGTGAAAAATGGCGCGTACAACCCCAATTCTCAACCGAAACAACACATACTTGCTCTTCACCTCCGTTACTCCCCACTCTCACTTCCACTCCTTCACCTCTCTCCGCCTCGCCAAACCCTCACTCTCGCACTCTCTCTCCTCTTCCTCTTCTTTATCGTCGTCGAGCTCGCCGTCGTGCCACATCACGCGTGTCACCACCGTTCCGGTAGAGTACGCGCCGTCAGCTCCCGACTTTGACTTCCACCAGGAGCTCTCGCGCCTCAAATCGCTCCGTTCCAGGCTCGCCGACTGCGATTCCCTCCGCGCCAAGCTCAGAGTGATCGACGGCGATTCCAGAGTGAAGCGATTCTTCAATTCCGGCAGCGGCGGCTTCTCCGCGGCTTTAGCTTCGCTTAGTTTGAGCTCCGAAGAGCTGTTCTTGTTTAAATGCTTGGTTGCAGCGGGGCAAGAGCACGTGCTCGGTTGGGGGTTCGGGTTCGACGGCGGCGAGGTGGATTCGGCCCGGAGCTCGGTGAAGAGCGCGCTTTACGCGCTCGTAGCAATGATTGAGAAATTGGATGTGAATGGCGAGGGTTCGGGGATGAAGATTGGAGCTTTGCCTTTGAATGATGAAGATTTGAAGGACTTGAAGAAGCTCTTGAAGAATTTGGGAGAAATTGAACAGTTCTATAACTGCATTGGAGGAATTATTGGGTCAGTTAACTCTTCCCTTCTGAATTTTATTGTCAATTTTTAAACTTTAACTATACTATTGAGCTTTCTAGGAGTATTAAAATTCAAGTGCTTACTGGAAAAGCAGGTGAGAATGCTTGTTCAGAAAGTGCTTCTATGACCGATAAGCAATTTTAAGTTTTTATGCCAAACATAGTGAGAAGTGCTTTTGGTGGCTGGAGGCACGTTGGGCCCTTTTAAATTGAGAATTGAAATGAATCTAATTACATATTTGGTGCAGATACCAGATGACAGTATTGGAGATTCTAGCTCAATCGAGAGTCGAAATGCAGATTACAAATTGGGCCAAGAGCATACAAGAGAAATGGAATGCCAGTTTTTAGAAATTCATGCTCCCAGTGGACTTGATCTTTCTCAAAATGCAAAATATGCATCTCAAGCTGCTTTATGGGGAGTTCAGGTTAGTGCCGGGGTATGTTCCTCATTTGACGTGAATGATATAAAGTCGGTTTCACTTGAACTAAATGATCTTATTCATTTTAGGGTTTGCCAGACCTAGGTGAAATTTATCCTTTGGGAGGTTCTGCGGACAGGCTTGGTTTGGTTGATCCCAACACAGGTGAATGTCTCCCTGCCGCAATGCTTCCTTATTGTGGACGGACTTTATTGGAGGGTCTTATAAGAGATCTTCAGGTATAAGTTCTCTGTTTGTTAGCTTAGTACTTGACAAGAATGAGTTAACATTAAAATTATTTTGTAGATGGTGGAGTTATATGCATCTTAGATTTTGTGTGTTTGAATTGCAAGGCTAGAGAGTTCTTGTACTTCAAGATGTACGGGAAGCAATGCATCACCCCTGTTGCAATTATGACAAGTGCTGCAAAGAACAACCATGAACACATAACTTCTCTTTGTGAAAAACTTGAATGGTTTAGAAGAGGTTGATCAAGTTTCCAACTTTTTGAACAGGTTTAATGTGCGAAACTACGAGATCTTTTTCTGTTACTGGTTGTCTACAGTGTAATAGTCTATCTGGTTTGAGCAATGAATGTCATTGCTGAGATAATTGCTTGTGAATTTCCAGCCCCTTGTTCCAGCTGTTGGTGTAGAAAATGGGCAATGGATAATCACAAAACCATTTGCACCTGTATGCAAGCCCGGTGGTCAGGGTGTAATATGGAAACTTGCTTATGATAAAGGCATTTTCAAATGGTTTTATGATCATGGACAGAAGGGTGCAACTGTATGTATGACAAGTTAGGTGAGCCATAGTAGTATATTTAATAACATAAGTCCCTTATTCTTCTTCTGCTGGACAATTTTGTTAATTTGGATGCCAAACTCTGTATTGACCTATATATGGTGACTTTCCAGCAATGTTGTGGCAGCTACGGATTTGACTCTCTTGGCACTGGCAGGGATTGGTTTACATCATGGCAAGGTACACTTGTGAAAAAGTGATTTTAGATCCTCCTCTTTCCTGGAACCTGCCAAATAGTTAACCCTTAGTTGCCAAAGAGCAGGAAGTTCCTAGTTTAGGTCAAACACTCTACTCCTTATCTAATTTCCATTGCTATGGACTACGGAGTTTGTTTGAGTTTACAGTAAACGGTACCTAAGAGAGTCCTTAGAGACTTTGGAGTTCTTCTCATTTACTGTTTTTACTTCTTGCCTTTACTTGCTACAGATACTGGGGTTTGCATCCTGTAAGAGGAACTTGGGGGCTACAGAAGGAATTAATGTCCTAACTGAGAAAAAAATTCTTGATGGAAGGTGGGCATATGGTTTGTCTTGCATCGAGTACACAGAGTTTGACAAGTTTGGGATAGCAGACGGACCTCATTCTCGAAATAGGTATACAATTCTATAAATCCAAATCTCTAGTCTAATGTATATGATTTATGTGTTTTGATGTCCTTGATGCTTGTTGGCATGTGAACGGCATGCTTACTAGAATATTAGCTTATACAATAATTTTTTTTTCCCTGTTACATATTTCCATTGTTGTTATTCAGTGATCATCTTTATGCTAATTTCCCATCTTATCGAATATGCTTTTTTAAGTGTGAAGTTTGGCGTGTTAGGAATGAAGCAGAGTGGAAAATTCAATATGATTTCTTATTACTGAATTTCATTATACACTAATTAATCATTCTATGTTCAAGGTTGCAAGCAGAGTTCCCTGCCAATACAAACATCTTGTATGTAGATTTTCCTTCAGCCGAGTCGGTCGGATCAAGTAATAGTGGAAACAGCTTACCAGGCATGGTGCTGAATGTTAAAAAGCCTATAACATTTATAGACCAATTTGGTAAACAACACAGGTACTTTCTTAAAACTTTAAAGTGCTGCTTTCGCAAGTGACTATTTTGTCTGTGTCGGTAATACTTGATGGTAGATATGCAAAGATACCTCAAATTACCTTCTTTCACCAATGAATATTAGTAACTCTGCATGGTATGCTAACCATTACAGTGTGCACCATAAGAGAAGTCAGAACTTGTACACATGAATGGTTATTAGCCAGTCTCTGATCACTTTTCATTTGTCATAGTGTCTCTGGTGGAAGGCTTGAATGCACAATGCAAAATATTGCCGACAGCTTTCTTAATACATGTCCATCTCGATATTATAAGGGTATTGAAGGTATTATTTCTGTCTGTATGGTGGATCATTGAGGCATACCAATTCCCGTTATGTTTTATGCTTATCAATAATTTTAGTGGCTATAACTGTTGGCAGATAAGCTTGATGCATTCATTGTTTATAATGAACGAAGGAGGGTCACATCATCTGCTAAGAGAAAAAGAAGACATGCAGAGAAATCTTTACACCAAGTATGTATGTGTTCTCTGTCTCCAATTTAGGACTAGAGCTTGGACTGAATTAAGTTTACACTTTTTTGGCACAGTATAGAGGTAATTTTCTCCCTAAATTTAATATGTTTAAGTTGAATTCATGTGCAGATTCCTGATGGTTCACTGTTGGATATCCATATCCTACGGAATGCCCATGATCTTCTCTCACAATGTGATATTGAACTTCCTGAGGTACATCCTCTTACTTCTTTTGTAATAATGTTAATTACTTCCACATTGTGTGAGCTATCACTAGATACTAAGGGGTTGTTTGGTATTCAATTTGAAAACAATTGTATAAGTTCTAAAAAATGATGAATGTAGCTACGTTACTTAGTACTCATTAGTTTCAAAAAAAAAAAAAAATTTGGATCCAAGAAGGATACCAAACAGCCCCCAAGATTTTCTCAATGTAAATTCATTTAATCCTTGTAGCAAGCCATAGAGTTTTTTGTTTTTTATGAATTTTTTTTTATGCTCAGTTATGGTATTCTATTTCTGATATGCTGCAGATTGAAAGTAATGAAAAATATCAAAGTTCTGGACCCCCATTTCTTATTCTTCTGCACCCTGCTCTTGGCCCACTTTGGGAGGTCACCAGACAAAAAGTAAGTCAATGTGAGCTAATGTACGATTTTAAGGTTCAACGCATTTTCTCCCTTTACTTCGCTGTGTATATTTTATTTACTTTCTTCATTCAAATATTGAAGAACTCAATAGTTAAGCAGAAAATTGTCTTTGTCTATTAGTTCTATGGAGGCTCAAAATCCGAGGGCTCTGAGTTACAAGTAGAGGTTGCAGAGTTCCTGTGGAGGAATGTTCAGGTTCATACTTTTCACATATTAAATTAAGGATTATGAAGTTTTTGTTTCCTTTGCTAATCACTGCTTCCTACATTCCAGCTTGATGGAAGCCTGATTGTAGAGGCTGACAACGTTATGGGCTCAACTAGGATTGATCAAAGTGGCGAACCCATTTTACAATACGGGCATAGGTAGATTTTTGCTTTAATTTCTACTACTTTTTAAGTCTCTTCAGAAACGATGAGTCCATTTTACAGTTGGACTTATACTTACAGTCTGTACATCCCATAGGTGTGGAAGATGTAAATTACAGAATGTAAAAGTGCTAAATGATGGAATTGACTGGAATTTTGAAGACAATGTGTACTGGAAGCATGATGTTAAACGCATTGAGGCATGTAAGATCATACTGCATGGAAATGCTGAATTTGAGGCAACTGATGTTACATTATAGGTTAGATTGACAACCAATTAGTATAGATATGCATGGAGGATAGACAAAACTGTTTTCAAAGGCTTTTTAAAAGATTCTTAATATTAGCATCCAATTTGGACCTTGTAATTTTCCTCAATGACTTTGGTGAATGGAGGTAACATCTAATTGTTAGGAAAATTTAGGAAGCTTATTTGCTGCTTACGACCGGATGCAGGGAAATCGTATATTTAAAGTTCCAAATGGCTACAAAATGAAGATCACAGCGGGAGATTCAGGTACATAAGATTAAGAGGCTTTGATAGTTTGGTTAATTTTTTCCATTGACTTGAGATTTCTAACCCCGACTAGATCGACTTTTCTTAAAAGCACTCTTACTGATAATCAGCATAATGCATTACTCATTATACTTAGGAATGAGAACATGTGAATGGTATTTTGCTATCCTGCTACACAAAATACCGAACTGAACTGAAGACCTCTCCTAATACGAACCATACCCTTTGCAATCCAAGGAAGGGGGGATAGTTGTCGGCCTTTTTCTTTCCGATTTAAAAGAAAAATATATAAAAATTTAGGGAGAGGAAGGTGAGGAGTTTAGTGGCCGCAGATGGGAAAATGTTTGATGAAACGTAGAGATTTATATCCCAGGAGGTAGACTTGAGCTTAACGTTGATGGTTAGAAGTGACCCCCTTCTCTCTTACAGGCACACGGACCGGAATGCATTGTCACATACATAAATATGTGCTAGGCAGTCATCAATTCATCCATCGTTTCATTGATTTTACAGGTTTCGACTCCCGACTTGAACCTATTGAACAGAACATGATGGATGGTGGAAGCTGGCATTGGGAGTACAGGTTAAGGGGCGCACATATTCAGTTGGAAGTGGTAGAGTTGTAAAGCACAATACAAAATACTCATCCTCGCCATAGGTGAATCGTGGTTCACCGGTGGATGTGGAACTCACCCTCATAATATCAGCGTTCAACTCTAATTGGTTTAACACAGTTAAACCATTTTCGTCTTCGGAATTGTTTCTTCTTTTTCCTCTTTATTTAGTAGTAGTACGTTAAGTTAAACTGTCGAGAAACCTTTAGGTTTCACTCCGGCAGCTCATTGTATCCATTGTTTCTTTCATTATCGGTGACGGGGAAAGATTGTTTCCTCCTGGAGAAGCTGATGTAAAAATGGAGCAATGAAATTTATTCGATTATTTCGTTTTCAACAAAAATGTATAGTGTGTATCATTTTGTTCGAGCACCAACTGTAAAATTTCGAGAGTAGATCCGGCAAGAAACATAACCCGAATGCAAAATTATTCGACGCGAATCTTTAACAAAAGAGCAGCGCAGTTCTTGAAAGTTGATTCTGCAGCTGAAGAAGATTTGCAGTAATTAATCAACACTTTCATTTATGTGCTTGATTTTCACAAATATGCACTTGAACTGTATCTAACAAAACACTCTTTTAACAATGTCATCCAATCTGGTGGTGAGATTGGAAGCAGCACCTGTTCAGTAATCGAAGCAGCGTGTCGGCTTTTCTTCGAGCTTTCAAGGAACCGTCTGCAGCCAAGCTTTGGAGTGAAGGAATGCTCCGCGGGTTCATCAACAGCCGTCGTGCGACCTCCTCTCCTCCGTCTTTGCACAACCCCAACAGAAGAGTGACCGCGTTTTCCTTCCCTTTCGGAGAACCAAATCTTAAGAGATCGATAAGAATATGCACTAAAATCCTGCTCTTCCCAATCTCCTCCCGTCCTTCAGAGCAACCCAAAATCTGAGCAAGCAGTGCCAAGGCATCATCTGTAATTCCCGCCTTGTCGTCCATCAACAGCTCGATGAGCAGAGGAACCGCCCCGGCGAACACAACACTCACCTTGTTGGCATTGTAGAGTGCAAGATTGAAGAGTGCTATGGCAGCATCTTTTTTACCTGCCGGAGTGCCTTCTTTCAAAAGCCCCACCAATGCCGGAATGGCTCTGGGGCGCTTTCCAATCGTTACCTTGCAGTCATCTATCATCGACAAGCTGAAAATTGCTGCTGCTGCATTCTCTCGTGCTTCCATTGTGTTCCCCGATTCCAAGACGTTTACTATTTCGTCAATTGCTCCAGCCGCCATGATCAGAATCTTGTTGTTGTTGTAGATGGAGAGGTTGAGCAACGCTGTGACAGCGTTTTCCTGAATTCTCGGTTCATGGCATCTCAGCAACGTCACTAGAAACGGAATAGCTCCTGCTTCTGCTATTATCCTCCTATTATTCATGCCGGTTTTGGCAAGTAATCGGAGCTCATAGGCCGCTTGCCTTTGGATATCAGGTGAACCAGTTGCTAGTTTTCCCACCAGAAACTCAGCTGTCAATTTCACAGCATCAACAGCAGCTTTCACGACAGAAATGTGATCGACAGCATTTTCGTACAACTCCCTTTTGCTGCTGCTCCTCGCCAAATCGGAGGAAGAAGACTGCGAGGGTTCAGTTGTGGGAACTTTGTTCTCCTCGCACCATTGTTGTATTAGACTCCTGAGTGCATAGTTGGGAATAAGCGCCATGTGAATCAGCTTCTGCCCGCTTTTGGGACATGTCTGGTGCCCCGAATTGATCCATTGTGCAATCGAATTTCGATCGTATGTGTGCCCGGATGCTACAATAACAGGGTCTCTAATCAAGTCCAATGAAATCGGGCAGCGAAATTCATCCGGAACATTGGGGATCAACGACTGAGAAGATGAAGAGTGATCATAAAATCTACCCGAGGGGACACACTGCAGTTTCATATCCTCTTTACACGGTTTTTCAATTTCACCATCTATAAAAATGATGGTTTTGCAGTACGACACAAGGGAAATAAGATTGTTTATGTTGGACACCACAATCAACCCTCCACTCCCTGCTTGCTTGTCAGCTTCTGCCTCGAGCTTCGAAGTTTCTTCTTCGTAATCCACGGTGTTTCTCAGGCCAATGCTGCTCAGAACATCTCTCACTTTAACCAAGTCTATGAAACCTTTGTTCTTCCTGTTCTTCTCACTATTGCTTCCCATCAAAACCAAAAGCTCTTCTCTTCTCTTGAGCTCTTTGAGATCGATAAAAAGCTCCGCTCTTTTCGCTTGCCGGTGGAGGAGCTCGATCTGCTCTTTGATATCTGCCGTCACGTTAAGCAAGCTCAGAGGCAAAATATCAAGCGCCCTCCCCAACTCCTTGACCAGCCCGTAAAACTGATTCGAAACCAACTCCGTCTGCATAAGCCCCCACAGAGAGCTCCCGTCTTTACAATCTTGGATCAGAAACTTGGCTCTTCGAATCACGAAGAAAAGCTCCGTGAGGCATAGGATTGAAGAGGGAGGAAGCGGCCCGGCGGACTCTTTTATCTCTTCGAACAGAAAAGCGAGAAGCTTGATCCTCCTTACCATGGTGGAGATGTTGCGGCCCTGCAGAACCGGAAGCTTTTCCATGGAGCAAACTTCGTTGCATATGTGAACCAACGATTGTAACAACGACCCAGTTGGCAAAAATCCTGTGGAAACCATTAGAGGAGGAACAAGAGCTGCTTCCATTTCATATGTCACTATGCTTATGCCAATTCTCGTACCAAATTTTTCTGCGATTGACGTTCGAAAATGGATCAACGAGCGAAAATGCTCGGTTCTGCCTTTGCAGTTTAGGGTTTAGGATTCAAGTTCAGACCAGAGAGCAAACGAAACTCTTTCGATACCCTTTTTGTTGAAATCTTGACAAGAAGAACGTTTCTAATTTCTCGAAACAAAAAACAAAACTTCAAGGTATTATTCTTAATTTCTTGTGTTAAAAATTGAAGTGATGGGTAAAGAAAGAAACGAATAATGTAATTGCATGGACTCTTGACTGCTTCTGTTCGGAAAGTTGACATTAGAGGACAAAAGAAAAGGTGATGGCAAGTGAAGGACAGAAGGGGTGGGGGAGGGATTGATGGCTTGCTGCCACTTGGAGGCACGTCCGGCCTTCTAGGGTTACTTCTTTTGGAAAGGCATCCTCATCTCTTCCACCAATTTAAAATTTGATTCAAAAGATAAATTTATTATAATTTTTAAAGTAGATCCCTATTTGTAGTCATATGATTAAATTTCAAAAGCCCGAATTTAGGGCCTTAGTGGATTTTATGGAAGGATCCGGAGAGGATCCCTTTCCACTTCTTTTTTATATTTCCCCCGCCAAATTTGCATTAAAAAATGGTTTGGATACGTTGAATGGATATTAAAGCCATTTCAAACTTGACTTCGGTGACCTACTACAATTCGTTGCACCTGCAAGTTGCAGGTTTCTCATGTCCATATATGGAATATCTTATTAGGAAACGTTGTGTTTGGCGGGCACATACCAAAAATATAGACTTTTGGGAAGAAAAATTGATCCGACTATACTAGTGCTATAATTATTTGTTGAGTAATGCTATTTGAAGACGTAGAGCTGACGCACTCTATAATACAGATGATCTTACTTATAACGGTAGAATCCGGTTTTATTAGAGTGAGTCTACATGTAATGGAGGAGTTGTGTTTAGGCTCCAAAGGTGGTTTTTGATCATCGTCTTCGATTTTCATTTTCCCTTCTTTTTTGCCCGAGTAATATTAGCCTAATCTCTTTGAAAAATCCTAGCTCCGTCTTTGTATATGTATTTTAACTACGGTTGTTCAACTACAAAAGTTTTATAGTCGTTTCTTATTATATTTAATTAACTACAATGTTTAAAAGTGTGAATATATTCATTAGTATTAGTGACATTTTTGATATTTAGATCTTGCAGTTGGTAACACTTCGACCTCATACAATATTGCAGAAAGACTGTAAACATTTTTTTATCTATTTCTTTTTTAAAACTCTGTCTAAATATAACTAAAGACAAACACATGTAGTTACACATTACAACTTACTACGTATGCAAATTACGTGCCTATTAATTACAAATTTACATATACCACATGAAAAGATTTTGCCCACAGTTGAAAAGGACAAAAGGATGTGACTTGTGGTTTTGGAGGCCAAATTTAAGAGGGAAAATATAAGAAAGAAAGAAAAGAAAAAGTTAGGTGAACAAAAAAAAAAAAAAAGACGAGAAAGATGATTGAAAAGGAAACACTATAGCCACCTTCCTACTGCATGGTGAGGTTCTGCCCTTCCCTATAATTCACTCCGGGTCACGGAGCTCTCAACTGAGTTGGTTAAGTTTGGCAATTCCATCTCTGGTTGCGCGCGGTTTCAATTGATCTCGCGTTATTGCTCTGAAGATAAGTAATAGGTATTGGTTAATGATTGTGAGGTTAAAATTCTTGACTAAAGAAACAATAAAGGTCTCTACCCTTCCATCCCCTGGATAGATAGAGAAGGAAGGCAGAGCTTTTGGTTTTTCATGTTGTCAAAGAATTAAACAAGAGTTTTTCATGATATATACACATACACTGGGATATAGGTTAAATTCTCGTGTATTGTTATATTGCACAAAAAAGAAAAAATCTATTTTAAATTCAGCTTAGTTAATTGAGTAGAGAGTTAGAAAACCTAACATAAAAACCCTATTAGTTATCCTTAATTTCTTAATAACTGTTAAGATCATGAAATAGTATGATGGTAGATGGACTTATTCATCTTAATAATAAGGAGTTATTATTGACACTCTAAATGAAAGTAAAAAATATGCACATTTTATGAATGTATGGTAGAGAAAATAAAAGTGCATATATAGTGACCATTTTACGTAAATGCATAGCTCGAGTCGATGTTATATGTAGACTTTATAATATCTCCACTTTTCTCTTGTTTCTGCAGTTTGTTTGCTCCTTCATCATATTTGTACGCACTTGATTACCTCTAAATTTCAAGCAATGGTCAATACTTACTCTCAAACAAAAAACACTAGATTGTTCATTGTTTACTGTTGGATAATAGGATCCAACATCAATAATATGAAAAAATAGTATACAATTAATATGGGAGTTTACCCCTAATATTACTGAAATCTTTTGTGACAAAATCCAAAATCTAATGATAAGTGATTAAGTTGAGATAATATCGTTGATATTGGTGACGGCACCGTGCTTTACCTATAAGTTTCACACGTTGGTCTAGGTCTAAACAAGTCTACCATGAAGATTTATATTTATTACACAATGAACCAAGTCTACCATCTTTTGGAGATAAGTCCTTCTGGTTTCATCTTAATTCATTACACGAATGTTATTAAGTATATATGATGAAGAAGATGGTGGCAAATTTTTTTTTTATATATATATATATATATTTTTTTTTATGAAGAAAATCCATGGTAATCAAGGTCAACGATAGTAGGATAATATTTGTGTCTCTCCGATAGGAAACATACTTGTCCACACTTATAGTTGACGAACTATTACCATCCGAATATCATAATCAGAACGTTAATTCTCTTTATCATCATCTAAGGATCATATTATTCAATATGTAAATCTTTTAGTCATCAATATGCATTAAACTAATAGACGGTTCATCACAAGGATGTTACTTGTTACCAAAAGTGTTGATTGGTTTAATACATATAGATGATTAAACAATCATCAGATTGAATTATTTTTTCGCTTATATGATATTTAGATGATGATAGAGAGAACGAATGGTTCTGATTATAATTGTTGAGTAGTAAAATTTTGATAATCGCAAGTAAAATGACAAATATTTCAAAGTAATGGGCTAATAAAAACAAAATAGAATCATCATTAAACTGCAAAATAGTTTTAATATTTTTGGTTTAGATTGATTTCTTTGTGTGAGGGCTTGTTTGACTTGGCTGTTGGCTACCCACTGAATTAACCTTTTTGTTTGGATTATGTGCTTTTAGTCGACTTCTCGTACATAATAATAATACACGTTAGACTATAAATCCACTGCAAAACAACAAAAGAATGAAACCCCATCTTATTTTTAATACACCTCTATTGTCTATTGTCATAAGCATGGCAGATTAAGCCACAAAATCTCCATTGAAAAGCAAGAAAAACATGAGAACAAAGAACAACGAATATCAGAGTAGAGAGAGAATTATATCTTGAGAAAGAAGTTGTTGTATTAACTGAATAAGTAATTACTTACCTTTACAGTGATATATATATATATATATATATCTATTTATAAAAGCTGAAAACAAACTTACAGCTGTCAAAACTTATTAACTAAGACAGCTAATCACCTTAACCACCTAGCTAACCTATACACAATATGACTAAAATACCCATGCGCATATATCCTTGGTTAATATATTGATCTTCTTTAATTTATCAATTTGATGATCAAAAATTTAAAAAAAGTGTATGAGAAATGAAAAAAATAGATGTGTAGATAGTATTACTTGTATTTTATTTTCTTTTAGTTACAATTAATGTAATAATAATCGTATTTCTTAACATCATATGCTGCAACCGTATAAGTATTTTAGTACTGCCGACGTCCAAGTCCTCGTGCAGTCTACACGTTATTGGGCCTGCTGTGGTAGTCTCCCTTCTCGGAAGCCCACTTACTCAAACTCCCTCCCTTGCTCATTTATTATCTAAATTACTTTTTAATAGAATTCTGGTTGTCAATCAAAATTCCACAAAACTACTATTTTAACTCCCTTATCAAAGTTAAACAAAAGTAAAAAATATAGATAATTTAGTAATTACATAAACATAAATTTTTTTTTAACAGCAACCTCACAACCAAGTAGTATAGAATTCCCTATTTTAAAATTAAAAAAAAACAACGGCTCATCATTGTCCTAATTTTCATAACTAATTTTTTTTTTTTTGAGAATTTTAAAAACTAATCGCACTTCTTAATAAAAAAAATAAAATAAAATGAAATTTGTTCATACAGTGTGTGGGCATCTGCTAACGTGACTTAACACAATTCTAAGTAGGGATGAAATTTTTTCCTGAGAATCCCGAACCGTCCCGAAATTTGACCAAAAAATGCCCAAACCGAATTTCCTAAAAAATTCGGTACTCGAAACCAAACCGATCCTGCAAATTTCGGTTTGGGATTTGACCACATCTTTGAGAGTGTTCGGTAATCCCAAACCGAACCGAATATTATATATATATATATATATATATATTTATTTATTTATTTATTTATTTTTAATTTATAATTTGAAATTACATGGACCGTTGGATTGGTTAAGATCTAATCCAACCGTCCATGTGAGTTGCGTCTTTTGTGTTCCTCCCTTCCTCATACTCTTTCTCATAGTCTCAGTCGCTCTCTCTCACTCTCCTGCACCCATCCTGTTGGTGCCGCCATCGTCTGCTCCAATTCCCCTCCGCCAAGGTTACTCCCACTCCCCCGCATTCTCAATCAACTTTCTTTGTTGGTCCTTGTTCCAGTACACCTCAGTGGGCTTTCTCAATGAAGAGTTAACCATAATTCCCCAATTCCAATGGCGGATGATGAGCTCAGCGACACATCGGAAGATGAAGGCACCGAGGATTACAAGAAGGGAGGCTACCACACCATCTCTATTGGGGACTCATTCAAGAATGGATGCTAGCTTGGGCGGGGCCACTTCTCCACCGTTTGCCTTGCATAGGACACAAAGAGCTCGGTATCTATCTGTCTTATTGTGAAGAATGCTGCTTGTTTGGTTACTGAGAAACTGAGGGAAAATGTGAAGAGTAGAGGAAATGAAATGTCGTGTTCTGTATGATTATTTGGGAAATGAAATGTTGTGTTCTGTAGATTGCGAACCAAACAGTTTCGGGTATCCCGAATTTCGGGAATTGCATTTTTTCGGCTCGCTTTTGGTATTTAAAATTCCATCCCAAAATATTTTGGTTTGAAATTTGGGATGGAAGCTTCGGTTCGAGATCCCGACCCGATTTAGCCCTAATTCTATGTTCCTCAAATTCAAAATGGAATCTCTCTTTCTTTTCAAAGTGGAACCCTTGATGTGTATCAAAATATAAAATATCTACCATCCTAATCATTCAATTTTGGGTCGGCCCATATTCCTTTCTGTATGCACATTCGGCCCCACGCATCATTCGCAAGCGTGTTAACCAATAGTTGGGTTGAGTTTAGAACCAAAACTAACACGTGAAGACACTTTCCATCGTGCAGTTGTCTTTGTGTGTGTTTGGGAAAACGACATGCATTTGATCAAGTGAGAGTGGGCTCTTGGAGGGAGGAGCACTATTGACTATTGTTGTCGTTTTTATTGCATTTCCACTCTTGCTCTACCACCGCAACGTTTGAACTTTGAAGTGACATTATATTCCTCACTTGGTCAAAAATATTCGGGACAGAGTGACGACATGTGGGTGGAACCTAAAACGGTACACAAAAGGAAAACTGAGCAACTTTTTGTAGGTTTTTTTTTTCTTCTATACATTGCTTTATACCAAAAGGGATCTTTAAGGGTTAGTTTAGTGTTGTTTATTTTTCATCAAAATTATTTTTATTGTGTTGTGAGAAGAAGCAGCCGTGAAGAAAAAAAAAACAGATAACGGTTTGGTATATTATAGTGCTCAAAGTGTTTTTAGCAAAAAAAAAAAAAACAAAAATAGGGGTATATTTGTCTCTTATTAATTGATACTATTTACCTGCTCTGAATGAACAATTTTTTATTTTTTATTTTATGAGTAGTATGTGAAGAGCTGATTTTGCTCTCTACCGTTTTGCACCCATAATTTGAAGAAAAAAAAACACACATTTTTTCATCTACCAAACCTGCTTAACGCTCCAACTTTTTAAAGTATTTTTTATGGCTAATGATAAATTTTTATGTTCTAGTGATGTTCTTTTTTTCAACTTAATTCATCATCTTTTGCAACTTTTCCCTGTTTCCATCTTGTGAACAACTCTTAACTTTCTTGATATGTGATTAATCTGCTTTTCTATTGAAATTTGCTCACTCACTCAGTCAAATGATATATCCCATCATTTGTTGATGAACCATCATTTCCCATTATACCCACCAATGGCGCATAATGATGGTGCCCATCTTCAATTATCTTGGATTCTTTTTCTTTTTCTTTTTCTAGAAGTTAAAATACATAATTTGATTCAAAAAATGAATAAATGTTGAATCATGACAATTTAAAAGGTAAATAGCCAACGAGATTTGATTGAGTTGGTAAAGGTCGTTCTCTTCGCTAAACCAAGGCCTAGATTCGAGTTTCACTGTCAACAATTAACTCTTGGTGGGCGATCTGTCAAAACCCAAAACAAAAAAAAAGGTTAAGACTCATTATGTAAGTCCTCAAAGAGACTTATAGTATGCCCTAACCTTGAAATGGTAAACTTTTAGCCAAAAAAACATGTAGAAGGTAAATTTAGAACCTTGCAACTTGCATGACACTCAAACCAACTAAAACAATATTTGGATTTGAATATCATAAAAACAAACATTCTTTGTGCACGATGTTCTTTTTTATAAAGCGCGAACACACATTGATATTGTCAAAAATGTATCAGCAACATGGCATTACTTTTAATTGATCATTTCATGACCGCAATAACCATTTAAAATTTTGTTATATATGCACAAGGCGGCTATATATATATGTGTGTGTGTGTGGTGTGTGTGTGTGATGGAAAGGATATTACTCATTAGAGAAATTAAATTTTATTTTCTAATTATCCATGAAGGGAAGTCATGAACCCCGTTCAAGCTCATCTTGCGCAGCTTGCAGGTCACTCAAGAGAAGATGCACTCCCACCTGCATTTTCGCACCCTATTTCCGCTCCGACGAGCCCAAAAAATTCGCCCAAGTTCACAAAGTGTTCGGAGCAAGCAATGTGAGCAAGATCCTAACTGAAGTCCCCGAGGATCAGCGCGCAGACACGGTGAATTCGCTGGCTTATGAGGCCGAGGCGAGGCTGAGAGAACCTGTTTACGGCTGCATTGGCGCCATAGCTATGTTGGAAAGGAAGATGATTCAGTTACAGCATGATCTGGCCATTGCTCGAGCTCGTCTCGTTTGCTATGCTCCAAAGAATTCGCCCTCATCGTCGTCATCATGTTTTTCTTGTTGTCCCATGTTACATGAGGATACTTTCTCAGGATTTCCTGCTTGGAGTCTATTAAACGGTAACAATTTCAGCCAGAATGCATCTGAATTGATCAGGCAGCATGGACAAACTAGTGATTTTAGCTATTTTTCATATATATTCTGAATTCATGATCTCTCTCTCTCTCTCTCTCTCTCTCAATTTCTCTCTCTTTCTCTCTTTGTTGGTAATTTGAAATGTGTGGACTTAATTTCTCATAAAAATGAACAATTGGGAAGTGGGAATTATGTGATTATTGACAAACAATATTACACTACAGAAATCAGAAACATAATGTACAATAATTGTGAAGCAAAACAACTATTCAGTTACAATAATGTAATTAGAATGAGACACCGTCGTCTTGACGTTCCAGTTACATGCAAATCCTTCTCATGCGTCGTGCGATTAAAACTTCTATGATTTCTTCCCTATTGAAACACAAAATGTCATAAGAACACAAATAAAAGAAACAGAAATACGAAATGGTTATCGACCCTAGTGCAAATTCGATCTTCACCAATTTACCTCTCCCTAACAACTAACAATTTAACCGACTAACACCATCATGTGTCCAAAAATAAAAATTATCAACCAACCCTGAAATCGATCACATTGCAATAACTCTTAATGATCAAATAAAACCCATAAACAAATTCAAATTGAAGTTGAAGTTCTGAACAATGGCGGCACCTGAAGAATGCGAGTACTTGGAGTGCTTCATCTTCTTCCCGAGCTCCACCTGAACATCCATGAACATACTCAACCTCTGCAACGCGAGCTCCTTGTCGAACTCCATCCTCTGTTTCTCCAGCTCCATCATCTGCTTCCGCTTCGAATTCTCAATCCTCTCGTACATTTCCCCAAACTTCGAAATTGCCCTAGCCAATTCCCTGCACGCCGCTCCACCCTCAAACACCGCCGCCTCATCATCGCCGTCGTCGTGGCGAATTGAGCTGTCGGTGGACCCTCCGAGGAGATTCGTATTCGGGTCGGGGGATTTGGCACTGAGAGCGAGGATTCGGGGGTTTGATTTGGTCGCACCGGCGGTGTTTGAGGGGGTTGAGCAGATTATGGAGTGGAGGCGGCGGTAGAAGGGCCACGTGGACTGGCCGGGCTTCGACTTTTCTAGCTTGTACTTTTTCTTCAACGTGTCGATGCGGTTCTTGCACTGGACGTCCGTCTTGAACGGCTTGGCGCCGCCGTTTTGATGGGAGTTAACGGCGTCGGCCACCTCCTTCCAGTCTTTCTGACGGAGGATGCCGCGGTTTAAATGGAGGTAGCGGTCGCCCCAGGCCGTTATTAGTGCCAACGTGGCGTCCTCACTCCAACAGTCTTCGCGGCCTGCCGGGGCGTGAGTACGGGTCAGGCGGTCCATGGACAGAGACGGATTTGGGTGCCGAGGTGGTGGAGAGAAAGATTGGGAGTGGGAGCTGTCGGTGAGGGTAATGATAGACAGATGAAGGAAAGGATCGGAGTGAGAAGCGCATGGAAATCTGGCCGTGCAATCTGCCGGCAGTGACGTCAGCTGCCCTATTGGCGTTGGCCGGATTACCAAAACCGCTTTAAGTGCTTGTGAAAATTAATTAAGAATAATGATGAGAAATTTGTCAAACAAAACCTATTTACAAATGCACTTACCACATTTACCCTTCCAAAATAATACACGATTTGGAAAAAATAAAATAAAAAATTGCACATGATAACACTATATGAACAAGCACAAAAATTAACGATAACATGTCTAATTAGAGTTTTTTTATTAATGTGATATTTGTTGTTAATGCTTTATATTTTTCAATGAGTAAATTGTAGTAATGGTCTTTTAACTTTAACTCAATTAGAGCAACGGTTCCTTAACTAAAAATTTATTATCATTGGTTCTTCAACTCATCAAAACGTGTAGATATGATACTTCAACTAAAAATTCATTACCATTGGTCCCTTAACTGTAACCCAATTTGAGCAATGGTTCATCACCTTTGACCCAATCGTAGCAATGATCATTCCAATATAACTCATTTTGACAAAATTCTAACGAAGTTGATGAAAATGATCCCTAATTATAGCAATAGTCCGTTCAACATAACTTATTTTGATAAAAATTTTACGAAGTTGACGAAAAAAACCGTAGTTACACATTTTGATGAATTGAGGGACCAATGGTAATGGATTTTTGGTTGAGGAACCATTACTCTAATTTGATTAAAGTTAAGAGACCATTGCTACAATTTACTCTTTTTCAATTGACAAAATATTTAAAAATATCGGTAGAACACAGCTAAGATTTTGCTGATGAGTTTGGGTTTTTCTATATCTGGAAACGATAAGCAAATGAGCCATCGAGTTATTTATAATCTCACACAACAGGAAAATAATACGACACAAACACGTTAAAACAAGATACATAATCAGGTTTATTATTTAAGCACTTTTAAACTACCTTTCAACATTTCAAGTAATTTATATACAACCAAAGAATCAAAGATAACAACTCAATCAGTGGACGACCCAAAATGGTATGGCCAACCCAATCAAATTTTAATCATAATCCTTAATCTTCTCATAAGAATCCTTCAATTTATCACCAATCACCAAACCCCTCGCATTCATTTCCTCAAAAACCAGTTTAGCCTCCTTAAACCTCCTCAACTTAATCAGCTTCTTGGCCAAGCTCCCAAAACTCTCCGTGTCCAGCCACGTGTCCCTCCCGCTAAAACTCCTCACAAACTTTACCGCCTGCGCGTAAAATCCCTTTCCCAGCAGCGAATCAATGACGTACACGTGTGTAGACAGCAGTGCCGGCACCTCATCGTCCACCATCCTCCTTATCAGCACCAGAGCCCCCTCCACCTTCCCTGCCTTACACGCGCCAAGAACCAGCGCGTCGTACGTGCGCGTGTCCGCCCTCATCCCCTCTTCTTCCATCCTCGTCAGCACTCCGGCCGTCGCTTCCAAATCTCCGGAGAAACAGTACGCCATCAGCAGATAATTAAACGCCGGCACATCCGGCGGTGCTCCGACTCTCCTCATCAGATCCACCACCCCCCACGCGTCGTCCATCCTCTTCTTCCGGGTAACCACATTGAGAATCGGGTGAAAGGTGCAGGCGTTGAGGCCGTAGTCGCCACGCGCCATAAAATCCACCACGCGCAGCGCCTCATCGACCCTCTCGATCTTACAGAGACGCGCGATGAGCGAGTCGTACGCGCTTTTGCGGGTGAACCCCCGGTCGAGACGCGCTAGGGTTTTGGTGAGGTCGTCGAGTACGGAGAGGGAGGAGTCGGTGTTGGTGAGGAACCTGAAGGTGTTGGTGGTGTTGAAGCAGTGGTCCTTGACGCGCTTGTTGAGGAGGTAGTGGAGGTTGTCGAAGTCTCTGGAGTGGCCAGCGGCGATGACCAGGTTGTCGTAGTAGGCGGTGGTGGGCACGTCAGGGAAAGGGCTTAGGGTAGGGTTTTGGATCGAGAAGAAACGGGCGGCGAAGGTGACGACAGATCGGGAATTTTGGGGTTTATGGGGGATTCGACGGAGGAGCGACATGGTGGCCGGTTTGGAGGGGTTAGGGTTTAAGCTGGTTAATGAAGAAGATCAGAAGTTCAAAAACCCCGGTTGAGAAATGGGTAGGTGTTCATTTTGAAATGGGCTTGGGCTGAATTCTATTGGACTGGACTTTAGGTTTTTCTTGGATTGGGTTATAAGCTTGATATTGCACATTGGATTGAATAAAATGAGTCTTTATGGCCCAAGTAATACATATTTTGTACCAAAAAACATATTGAATGTTTTTTCTTTGATGACCCAATATTGTACTTTTAACTAATCTAAACTTCGATGACAGAATTCAAAGTCCGGGGTATACAAAGCACATTTGCTCTAAACAAAGTGGTTTTGCCTGCATAAGTTATGAATGATATTAATTAATTCAGCTTAACGTGCATATTAATATTAAGCAAATAGTATTGCTTGAATTTATGTGATTGAAACTCGGGTGCATAAAGGCGCATATATGCTCCAGTTAATGTGGTTACATCTATGTCTACAATGAACACACGTTGAATTAGTAATTTTATTTGTTATTTGCGTTTTTTCAACATTGATCATTACAGCATTCACGATTTTTCAATGCCACGAAATTAGTCCATGTGAACACCTATAGATGATAAATAGTTGATTTTATATTGTACAATAGATTCTGAAACTCACATCAATGGTTTGAAATTGCGCACTTGGACAGTCTGACCTTATCAAATTCCCAAAACAAAAATGCTCGTCGGTATCAAACATACAATTAATGTGTGCGATCTAAAACCACTCAGATCAATATTGTCATACGAAAGCCAGAAAAATCTCGTGATTGAACTTTTTCAGTGGTGATAGATATCTAAGATTTTCAATATTAAACTGTCTGAACAATTTCCCGTGCCAAAACAGAAGTCCACCAAAGCACTGACTTCAAAAGAGTACCCATATCCCACCGCCTACAGACAAAGATTTTGCCGTCAATGCCGACTAATCTACGACGATGCCAACCCAATAGATATTTCCAATTTTCCAGTCGTAATTCTTAGGGTACTGCGGAAGATGATAGCCTGCCCTTAGTCGCAAGTTAATATCAAAACAGAACAAATTAACATTCCGTATCACGACGAAACCCTAAAAAAAAGAATCTTAGGATAAGCTAGCTAGCTAATAAAATCACCTTTAAGAAGCGAGATTGTCTTGGTCTGGCTTTTTTTTTTTTTTTTTGTGAAAAGAAGTGAAGAGTAAATCACTAACCAACTGGACAAAGCATGCCTAGGAAATTCTTCGAGGCGACATTGCTGCATGCATGCGCGTGAAATTAAAGCATGCAGATCCCTCGAAGCTAAAGAAAAAGTAAAGAATTTGATCTCTTGCGTTGGAGTTCTTATCTCGGTCTAAAACTATTTCTCTTTTCTGCAGAGGAATATGAGGATATCAGATATATATGCATCATCTTTTTGTTTCCCGTAGGGACAAACTTTGGCCTATTTTTCTGACTTAACCTTTTCACTTTTTTTTGATATTCTTGAGCCTCCTAGCTAGTATGTCTCACTGTCTTAGAAGAGAATAAAAGTATGAAACTCAGCCCGTTCAATAATGCAAGAGTAATTAACCATTAAATGACTGGAAATGATTCGGGTTTATGTAGCGGTACTACAAATTTGAACCACTCATTCAAATAAGAATCTAATCTTCTTCGATTGTAAAACTGTTATTGTTGCTTTGAGAATACTTCTTTACTATCTATTACTAGGTCTCCATACTATTACATTTTACCTAATAAGTTAAATAAAAGTTAAACTGAAGGTGTTCGTATTCCTCTCTCTCTCTCTCTCTCTACTATCATCCTCCCATCTCTTTCAGTCTGAGAGAGTGCACGGAGCTCACAGAGCATCTTTCAGGAAGAAATTAATAGGTCGGTGGTAGGTCACGACTTGATGGTCATTAACATATCAAGCACAGCCAAGCCATGCATGACTTCTTGTACCCACTGCACACCCAGCCACCTAACAATGTTACAGCCGACCCGATACTTTTTGTTTTCTTACCATCGGCGAAATTAGAAGTTTGTCCTTCTATAAGTTACCAAAAAGCCAGGCAAAAACATATAATCCAACCCGGAAAGGTTAACAAAAAGTGATTTGGCCAATTCCCCAGAATGTTTCTCACCCATTTTTTGTTCTCATTCACTCTTATGTTTACTTATGTTGGTTATTCATTATTAATTTATCTAATTTTTAGGTTTAAAACACGAAAGAGAGTGCAAGAAGATAAAAGAGAGCGTGAAAAAATCAAACCTATGACGATTTGTCTATCTATGAAAGCTTGCACTAGTAGTTATGCAATTGCAACAAAACAAGATTAACTTTCACGAATCACTTCTAATTGCAAACTTGGTCTTATAAAAATGGAAACATATATACAATCGCATACGTGCTTTATCGAAATAATTTTTTTTATGATGTTTAAGAATCATTATCCATACGATCCTCTCCTTTCTTTTATGTAAGCAAGATCTCAATGCCAGATATAATTATTATAGATAGAATCAGTACCCTTAAGTACTACTTAAGGGCCATATAGAAGTTGGTAGCGGGGGACTTATTTTGATGTTAAATTTTTTATTTTTTTTAATTAATGTCAAAGGATCGATATGGGAAATATTATTTATAGAACCAGGAAAAAAAAAAGCCAGAGAGCCGGTCACAAACAACAATACAACTCTTAAACAATACCGTGAAAATCACGTTGTTAGGGATAATATTGCATGCCTTTGTTCGACAAGATTAAATGGACCACATGGCTAAATGAATTTCCACCAATTGTTTATGAGATTGAGTTAACTAAAACAATCCAGAAATAAATTATGGATTTGTTTAAACAAGAAAATCCGATCTTCCCATCTCTTCATGATCAAATTGTAGATATGGAATCCTAATAATTAATGGGATAGTTTCCTAGGCTTTGAAATTTGGTTTTATTTTAATATATATGACTTTCTGCGGACATCTGAGGCATCTTTCGCATATTGAATAGGCACGCTGCTCGTACTAATTTATAATATTGTAAAAGAAAAATACGTGTGTACACATGATGGGTGCATTATTTTTTTTTTTTTTGTCAACTCAATTGAGATTATTGTATTTTGACGTATTTTTATTAATTGAAATTGGCAACTATTAAATCGCTTTTAAATATATAATAAAGTAAAAAGTCTCACGTTCAATATTTGATGAGTTATGCCCTATGTATAGGTGAGACTATCGACTATTTATAAAGGGAGAGAATAGTTAAACTTCGTCTTCAGCTTTATATGCATATCCTAGCAAGTAAATATTCTGCATGAACAATGTAAACCAAAAGAGAGGTCGATCGCAGGAAGAGTCGAATACGAGCACAAAACCAAGGGCACCCTCCACATAAGATGCATGCGTTGGCATCAATACCAAATCTACAGCTAACTTCATCAACCTTTTTTATTGCATGTAGTCCATATCTGAGGGAGGAATTTATAAAGGAACGCCCGAGGTATTAGGGTGCTTTCTTTAAGGTTCATCACACCGAGAACATCCTCAAAAGAAAAGAGGGCAACTTTGCTCCTCCTTCAAGTAGGGTGGTGCTCACTTCCTCATTGATCTCGTTAAATTATTGTTTAAATGATTTAAGACATAAATTTTAAAATTTAAACTAATGTAACGATAATCAATAGAAGAATGAGTATCACTCTCACTTTAGAGGGGTAAGAAAAATGCACTCAACAAAGAAAATGTGGTGCTATCCACACACTAATTTTTGTCTCTCGGACACCCCTTTCCATTTTCGGCCGTCGAAACGAATGAATTGAAGAGTGTCAATGAATATTATTAATAAGAATATGTGAGAGATAAAAATTGGTATGTGAATAGCACTACCAAAAAAACCATAGGTATATTTAAATTGAATCTAATTAAGGTCGTCCATGCACTAAGATTCTAGGCTCTAGCCAGTGGAGAAATTTTTCGGGTGGGGGCGCTTCGTTTAGCTTTTTAAGAGAATAATTTAAGGCACATTTTCGTTTTCAATTTGTTTTCCATAGAATAGTTACTCCATTTTTTAATTTTTTTTTTAAATTGGTTATGCTACACAATGGGCAACTTTATTTGGTATCGAATTTGTCATCCACGAGATTCGAACCTAAAGCCTCTTGCGCTTCGTTTAGCTTTTTAAGAGAATAATTTAAGGCACATTTTCGTTTCAGTTTGTTTTCCATAGAATAGTTACTCCCTTTTTTTTTTTTTTTTTTTTTAAATGTGGTTATGCTACGCAATGGACAACTTAATTTGGTATCGAATTTGTCATCCACGAGATTCGAACCTAAAGTCTCTTACTTTTAAGTGAAAAAGAATATCACTAGACCGTAGTACTGATTACTCCAATTAAATCAAATAGTTTATAAAGGAAAGAAAATCGGTGTGTGGTTCGAAACACTACTTCCATAACAAAAAAAAGTTTCTGAACACTCAGTTGTAACAATAAAAAAAAATTGCAATTTTCTATAGGCATTGCGGGTGCAACTTGGATAGGAATATTCGATTCCAACTGATTTTGAGCCGAAACAATCTAAAATATTCCATATGATTCAAATTCAAAATCGAAATTCTGAAATCCGAAAAAAAAAAAAAATCTAAAGAAAATGGATAGGAATTGGAATGTACTTAATATTTCAAATCTGATCCGAAATTCCGAAACTTCATAACTCTATTACATACACTTAGTATGTACTTATGGACTTTGGGTTTGTAATACAATATACTCAAATATGTAAATAATTTTTCAATTACAACTCACTTGAATATATTACATACAAACGTGAGAATTTGAGAACTATAAAAAAATTATATATTCGAGAGAGGGCCATGGAAATGACATTATTTTTACCTTGGTATAGATGAAGTCATACAACTCCAATAATTTTAAAATTCCGAAATAATTCGATTCCGAGAATACCGAATTCGGTATGAGTGTAAGAAATACCGAAATTAAAACTGATATGCATTTTCGATTTTTTTTTTTTATTGAAATTGAAAACATGTATTTTCAATCCGATCGACCAAAAATGGGGCTTAGACAATAGGCAATGTGTCTGATCAAATAGTCAGCATCTGGTAAAAATAGTCAATTATATGTGATACAGTGATGGGCACAATTCTTCCTACTGATTCCCCTCCTCCTAAGTTAATGTTTAGACTAAATTTAATTGAATAGTACTTAAATCTCAGTTTTAAAATACGAAAATATTATTTTTACCTTATATTTATACCATAATGTTATACCATCTTAAGTGTCATTTTAGGTGGACAGCCACATCATTTAAAACAATATAAATTTTTATTCAATTAAAAAGAATCAGAATACCAAAAAACAGGGAGAAGAAAAAAAAAGACAAATGAAAAACCCTAAAACTTAGCAAACGTTAAAGTTTCACATTTCTTCTTCTGTCGCACTTTCCTCCTTTCTTCCCCTACCCTTTCGCGTTCACCAGCTTCCCTACGCTCTAGGAAAACACTAATTACATATTGAACAAAGAATATGTGCATAACATAACTAATCAACAAACAATTCACTCATATTATAACATATAAGATTGAAATAAAACTAGACTAATCTATATTCGAATACAATCCTGTAACTATTTGACAAGTTTGCCTGTTTCACATGGTTTCTTTTGTTTTTCTAAGTGTGATGTGGTATGGTGGCAGTGGATGATGGATATTCTAAAGGAAAGTGTTATTTATACATTTATTTTTATTTCGCATGCACTTGTTAATTTTTCGTCATCGATCTTCTTCAAATAAATTAATTCGATAATTAAAAAATAAAAATAAAAATATGAAAAATAAAAATAAATTTTGTAAATTGCCTTCTAATTATGACCCTGCTCCAAAAGCAAAACGTCCCCAAAAGGCCAGTTTTTATCTGACATCCAGCCATACAAAGCCGGTTTTACGTGGTGTTGGTATGATTGTGCCAATATCTTTTTGCATAAGATACCGGAGACAAGTAGTAGACAGGTATCAGTCTCCACGTCCATCAGTTCCCTACACCTGCCACAAAATTATATAAAACACCTGGTTGTTGTAACTAAATTCAAACATATATATAGCGAATAAGAATAATGTTGGATACTCAAGAACGAGTAAGATATTCTATTAAAAAATTTTAATGTTCAAATTATAAAATTTTGTACTTATGATAAGAACTGTTGACATTGTGAATAAATCTGTAAAAATTATCTTTACAAAAATTGAATTAAAATTAAAGTCATTTAGTCAATTTACTGTAATAAATACATATATGGCTTGCAATGCTTTTACCAATTATGTGCATATATTTTTAATGAATTTTTTTGCAGGCTAATCTCTATAGACTAATTTATAATAAAAATGGTTCTGATCATAAAAATAAAATTATATAAATCGGCAAGAACAATTTTGAAAAGGAATCTCTACTCATCTTTTAAGTAGTCAAGTATTATTATAAACAACACATTACACAAACTATTACATTTCTAAGCGTACACACAATTCATCTAAACCGAACCATAGTTAAGATTTTATGTATATTACTCCAACTAATTTAGTAATACTAAATTCAAAATTATTAGTTAAAATGGGGATTTTTTTGCAAATAATCCTCTTAAAACTCCATTTTTTAATGAAACACTTATAATGTTAAGAGATTTGTAGTTTAATTGATTAAGAGGATTCAGCCTGAATTCAAGGACCTGCATTCGAATTCCCCTCTTTGTAGTTTAGAAAGATTTTGTATAAATTATCTTGTAGTTTGTATAAATTATTTTGCTTATACTATAAATGTTTATCAATAATTAATATCACCAGACAAAGTGATTATACTAATTAAATATTTGATTAAGGGATTAGTTGGAAAATGTTCTTTATATGAGCGCATTTTTGTTCATCATCATTTATTGTGGTGTATACTCACCACTTTATTTATCACTATTAGATGAGTTTGAATTTTGAGATTTGTACCTATCTACTACACGAATCTTGAAATTCAAACTTATTTAACGATGATAAATAGAATAATAAGTATACATCACACTAAATGGTGGTGAGAAAAATACTCTTTTCTTCATATATCTATTTTCATCAGTCTACCAGTAGGAGAGAGACCTATCAATGAGGGAAGGCAATAATTGACAATAGTTTTTTGTTTTTATACTATTTTTTTCCATAAAGTAACACCCAGTGAATCTTGCGCAAATCTTTCACAGTTACCAAATCAGCAAAACATGCACATGGGTTTGGATTTGCTAGGGTGGTAGTTAATTTGAACTTCGAGAAATTTTAATATATTGACTTCTTTGAGTGACAGATTCTAAATTGGGAAGTTTAATAAAATATTTTCGTGCTGTTTATTTTTAACAAAAAAAAATCATATTTATATATTTTTTTGGTTTTATTTACTATACTTTTAAAAATAATTTTTCATTAACAAGAAATTTTCATGAACTTTTCGTTAGTTTTCCTTTTTAAATAATATTTATAAACTTTAAATTTATATGAATTTTGATAAATTTATAATCATTTCTATTACAGATCTCTATGGATTCCTTGCATATGTGTAACAAAGGTTGTTTGTCAAGGATTGGGTTCCATCAGCAGTAAAATTAGCTTGAGAGAGAGAAGGAAGAACAACGACTTAGCATGTAATTTTACAAGGAAGAACAATGGCTTAGCAATGTAACTCCGTGGCATGGCTCCATTCCTTCAAGACAAGTCTGCAACTGCCTACGGTTTTCGGGGAGGGATATGATATCCATACGTCTTATTTTACTTCTTACACATATTTTTTAATTTTTGGTCATTGGATTCGATGAATTGAAGAAAATTAACGAACATAAATTATCAAAAAGTGTGTGAGAAGTAAAATGAGGTGTGTGGATAACACATCTCTTCTAGGAATATTCCGGTTAGAATCTCGGAACATGTCACATCCGAAGGTAGCGTTGGTGAAGAAGAAGCCAGTAGAGCAAAGTGTGTTCTTCTTTGACACGGGTTTTGAGATACAAAGAGAATCTTTGGTTTTAGATACAAGTATATACAAATACACACACAGCGAGAGAATATCAGAGAGATTTCGTACTAGTCCTATTGGATCTGGAGAAGGGGTAAGGTGTATTTTCCAGATAACATGGCAGTGGTGTAGAGAGCGGCAGAGAAACTTGAAAAGAAATTCTAGGGGTGGAGATGAAATTCGTTATGCATAAAATTTACTTTTAAATTCTACGAACTCTTCGTTTGCAAGCGTTTTTCAAATAACTTGAAATGTTTTTTGTAAAGGTATTTTTAAACTAATACTTAGTAAAAATTTAAGTGAATCTTAAAAAAACATTTTTAAGTACATCTTGCAAGAATCAAATATCTGATACTTCTTCTAAAAACCACTTAAAATGCTTTTGAAAACCAAAATCAATTTCACCAAAAACGTTTTTAGTTATTTTAAAAGTACTACTTTCAAACGAGCCCTTAATGAAATTCTTCAAGATTAATACCTATAGATTTGTATAGACTCTTTTAAAATCTTAATTGACTGTATCTGAGCTCAATATATTTTTTAAAATTCTATTAAATTCTACTTTCAGTACCTCATAATTTCAAAATCCTCTTTAAAAATCATAATTAACTGCACTCTGATTCTATAATCTTTAAAATCCGTCAAATCGTAACTTTACTACACCCCTCTTAAAATCTTAATTGACTATATCTGAGCTCAATACATTTTTTAAAATTCTATTAAATTCTACTTTCAGTACCTCATAATTTCAAAATCCTTTAAAATCCTCATTAAAAATCATAATTAACTGCACTCTGATTCTATAATCTTTAAAATCCGTCAAATCGTAACTTTACTACACCCCTCTTAAACACACCAAATTCCTTTCTGTCTCTTATATATTCCTCCATTGCTCAGCTGAAAAAACCAAACTCAAAAACCCTATGTCCTCAACATCCCCCCCCCCCCCCCCCCCCCCCCCCCCCCCCACCCCCAAAACATTACCCAAAATACACAAAACTCAAGGTTTGATTAACTTCTTCATTTATTTGATCATTATAAAGTAGAGGCTATGGAAAGCTCCGTCCGTGTAAAGGAGGCCGTGGTGGTCACGCCCTCCGCGCCCACCCCGCCTTGCATTCTCAACCTATCCGCCGTCGATTCGCAGCTCTTCCTACGCTTCACCATCGAGTACCTCTTGGTCTACACTCCTTGCCCGGAACTGAATCAGGCCTCGACCGCGTCGCGTGTCAAGGCTGCACTAGCTCAGGCTTTGGTGCCATACTATCCGCTAGCAGGCAGAGTGCGCCCCAAGCCCGATGGCTTCAGCCTCGAGGTGGTATGTCGGGCTCAGGGCGCAGTGTTCATTGAAGCTGTCTCCGACAATGTTGCGGTCTCTAATTTTGAGCGGGCTCCGCGCTACGTCACCGAGTGGAGGAAGCTATTGTCGCCCCAATTGGTTGACGTACTTAAAGGGGCGCCGCCGCTCGTTGTCCAACTGACGTGGCTGAAAGATGGAGCGGCGGCACTTGGCGTGGGATTCACCCACTGCGTCTGCGACGGGATCGGAAGCGCCGAATTTCTCAACTCGTTTGCCGGGCTGGCAGCCGGAAAGCGCGGGTTCACTAGCGAGTTCAAACCCAAGCCTGTATGGGATCGCCACCTTCTCGACCCACAACCCGTAAATCGTGCATTAAATCCACGTCATCATCGCATAATCAAGGCGGCGAGTCACCCCGAGTTCAGCAAGGTCCCGGACGTTTCCGGCTTCGTGACTCGGTTCGCCAACGAACGACTCGCCCCCACCTCGATCACTTTCCATAAAAAACATTTAATTGAGCTGAAGAAACTCGCTTTGTCGACGAGTCGACCCAGTACCTCGTTATCGGCGTACACGTCGTTCGAGGTCCTCTCCGCCCACGTGTGGCGTAGTTGGGCAAGAGCATTGAACCTACCACCAAACCAAACCCTCAAGATTTTATTCAGCGTGAACGTACGTGACCGAGTCAGGCCGAGTCTACCCGGCGGGTATTACGGGAACGCGTTCGTGCTGGGGTGCGCGCAATGCAGCGCGAGGGAGCTGGAGGAGAAGGGTCTGTGGCACGCGGCTGAGCTGGTGAAGCGCGCAAAGGAGAGGGTAGAGGAGGATCACGTGCGGAGAGTGGTGGAGTTGGTGAGCGGGGAGGGGAGGGCCTGTCCGGACTCTGTGGGGGTGCTGATCGTGTCGCAGTGGTCAAGGCTGGGGCTGGAGAGGGTTGACTTTGGGATGGGGAAGCCGGTTCACGTGGGGCCCGTATGCAGCGATAGGTACTGCTTGTTTTTGCCAGCTGGACGTTCTGGCGATGGTGATGATGAACAGGGGGAATCTATGAAGGTGATGGTGGCGGTCCCCACAAGTGCAGTTGACAAGTACGAGTTGTTGGTCAAGAGTCCTTATTTATGAAGACCGGTAGAAAATAACTCCCCCTCTCTCTTGCTCTTGCCGTTGACTTTGTATAGTAATTTTCTGACTTGTATAATTGGAGAGAGTGAAGGAGAGCGATGGTTTAGGGTTTACTGTTCTAAATTTCTAATGTCGTCTTCCAAGATGCATGCGATCAAATTGGGAAATTGGGAAATTGTAATGTGCGATGAGAACCGTTGGATTCAATTCATGTCTATGCAAAAGGTTTTTTTATTTTTATTTTTTTTAATTTTTACGAGGGAAAGTTTATTGATAACGAAAAAATAAGTTACACCTAATCAGGGGGACATAAATCTTACCCCTAAAAAAACAAAGACAATAAAAAGGAATACACGAAAATGAAGAGGGAACATAAATCTTACCCTTCTAGAAACAAAAAACGAGAATGACATAAAGAAAAAAAGGGGGGGGGGGGACATGAAACATAACCCCTCTAAAACCAAAGTTAAAGGTCTAAACTTGCAAAACAAGTCAAACAACCCCATAAAGTAAGGAGAGAAAAAAAGTGAGACAAACCTGGATGCCGACATGTACATTAATTTGAGAAGCGGTAACCAGGCAAACCAACATAGTCTGAAAACAAAGCAGCCTAAACCGCCATCGTAGGAGAATCATGCCAAGTTAAATATGGAGAAGACAATCCCATGTTAGCAAAATTGTCCGCAACAATATTTCCTTTGCGATATATGTGAGATGCGTAGAAAGTCATTTTCCGAGTGCAATCCAAACAAATAGACCATTGTGTATGAAGAAGCCAATGAGGATCAAAATCAGACGATTGAAGAGCAGAAATAACACTAGAACTATCACTTTCCAACCAAAGACAATGCCAACCCCGCTGACATGCAAACTCAATACCAATAACAATTACTGATAACTCTGCAAACCTCCAAGAAAACGACCATGGCAATTCTTGAAAACTCCTCCACATGCAGCAGGACCGGGATTTTCTTCAGACAAATCATCTGTATTAAGCTTAACCCAAGGAAACCAAGGAGGAGACCAAAGGACAGGAAGAATAGTAGGAGCCTTGCAAGGGATAGGTTGGATCCCCAAAGAAGAAATGATCCGAGTGTCAAAATCCTAAGAATAACCAGGAATAAACTTCCCACCATGAACAATTGCCGAATTGATAGACATGCAAAGACGATGAAAATAGATTGGACGACCCTCAAAAATAAATTTATTTCGAGCCTACCAAATAGCTGAAATAGTAGAAAGACCCACAAAAATCCATAGATTGCGCAACTGTTTGGAAAATGGCTTACGGACATAGACATCCCAAAAAACAACTAAAGAATCTAAAAGAGGCAAAGATGTACCAAATTGGCATGCTAACCACCTCCAAAGTTGCCTAGATATTCGACATCCAAAGAAAAGACGAGCAGTAGATTCATCAGAATTACGACATAAACAACAAATGGATGCCAAAGAAATACCACATCGTTGTAACGCACCCTCTGTAGGAAGTTTATCATGAAAAACCCTCCAAGCCAAAATAGATAGACGTGGCAGAATAAAATGTTGCCAGATAACCTTAGCTTAAGCACAATCACTATGTCTCCTTCAAATAAGGTGATAACCAGAAGAAAAAGAAAATTTCCCAGTAGGTGAGGGCGCCCAAATCAATTTGTCATCCTCAATATTTAAAGGCAAAGGTAGACGTAAAATCTGTTGCACAATTGAAGGGAATAAATTTGTAAAATAATATGGCAAAGACCAACTTTGTGCTTCAATAACATCTGAAACTCGAGGAAGAGCCTTAGGTGAAATGACCGAAAGTAAAGAAGGGCTAATAATAGGCTCATCCAACCATTTGTCAAACCAAAAGGAAACTAACCTCCCATCACCAATAATCCAACGACTATTATTATTCAAAATAGGCAAAGCACACTTCAAACCATGCCACACAGAATATCGTAAATAGATATTTTGATTTCTGTAAGGCGAAAGAGGTAAACGCTAACGAGCAAAAGAACCCCACAAAGAAGAGGATTGTAAAGCATCCCATCCAAAACTAAGCAAGGTTGTCAAATTCAAAGAAGCTAAATCACGAAGACCAAGCCCAGCTTCTTTTTTAGGTCTACACACCATACTCCAATCAACTGTTACCAATTTCCGAGAAGATAAATCCCCAGACCAAATAAAATTCCTTGCGCAAGCAGAAAGATGCTTTAAAACACAAGATGGCAATTGATAAATTGAGAAGCTATGGAGAAATAAGATTTGATAAACAAACTACACTAATTGAAATCGTCCAACCATTGACAGAAGTTTACCTTTCCAACTTGAGAGGCGAGCTTTAGCCTTGTCTACCACAGCTTGAAAGTGAATTCTCCTTGGCTTACCACAAAAAAATGGGTACCCCAAGATAAGTGAAAAGAACAACACCTAAATGAAAGCCAAGATACCTGGAGACATGCGCTTTACGATGGACCGAGGAAGTGCCAAGATAAAAAGTACTCTTAGATGCATTAACAAGTTGCCCTGATGCACAACCATACTTATCCAAGAAATTTAGAAGAGAACGAAAAGATCGAATATTCCCACGACAAAAAAAAAAAAGATCATCAGCATATAACACATGAGTAGGAGGGCAACAAGCTAGCGGAGCTGAAATAGAAGTAATCCGTCCAGTAGAGAGAGGGCAACAAGCTCACGGAGCTGAAATAGAAGTAATCTGTCCAGTAGAGAAAAGCAAAGATAAACCTCTGCTCAGAGCCTCCTCTGCTAGACAAAAAAGAAGTGGAGAAAAAAGGTCACCCTGACGTAACAAACATGTTGAACGACATATTCAAATGGAAGATTACTCATTAAGATGATTGTATAAATTTCTACTACATAGCACATAGCTCATAGCTCAGGATCTGTTTGATAATTATTTTCACTTTTTTTTTAATGGTTGTGATATGCGAGAAGAATATATATAAAAAAAAAAAAAAAAAAAAAAAAAACTTAAGTAAAGATGAAATTAATAAATACAAAATTTTGAAAGTGAAAAGAGTTTGACATAGGTTTTTGGTTTCATTTTGAATAAGAGTTTAACATATTTATGATGAACCGTTGATTTGTTTGATACATTTGGATGACTAAACGACTTCCGATTTGAATGACTTATTGTTGGGATGATCTTTAAATGAAGATTAAGAGATTTAACGGTGAAGATATACTATTTGTAAATGGAGGAATGAGGTAATTCCCCCAAGGAGAAAATGCAAGCATTATACTCTCATTTTTTTGTGTCTTCCAATACATATCTTCCCTGTACTCAGTAAATGTCACAAATGTTGATTACAGCGTGAAGGTATCCTTCATTCACTCTTCTTCATCCCTCTTTTTTTCCAATTATTTTTCCCATGTCACTAACACAAAAAATAAAAATAAAAAACTAAATAATAATCAAACATACCTGTAATTGTTTGTGTTTGTTCGTCAATCTGGCACCTAAATAATTTGTCAGGCACACTGTTTAGGTGTTTTTGCAAATACCGAAAGGCTAAACGATGTTGAGAAGAGAAGCATGTTGATAATTTAACCTCTATGCGATTCAAAGTTGGATGAGGAGGGGCAAACACAGTAACATAGCAAACACAATATCTTATCTCAGGAGTGGCAAGTGTTATAACCTATTTTCAAGCATACAAATAGAATTCAGTTGCCGACGGCTTTAGCCTATTTGGGCTTTTGTTTGACTTTGAATTCTGAGCTCAAATCCTTCTAAATTAGTCCAGGCCCAATGAATTGTCCTTGCATGTTCTCATCTCTGTAGAATTCTTATTAGCAATAAAGCCCATATTTGAACTTTCTCCCAGTCCTAAGAGTATGGTAGTTGATGCCTTTTTATGTCTGTGTGTGTTCAGATGGGAGGTTGATGGTTCTAATTATTTGGCATATATGTTTATATGCCACGCGGGTATTATGTTAGTATGTGTTTGTTAAGCATAGCTTAGGAGTTGAGCATGATTAATTGTAAACTGGTATATAATCCCACTCTCTCCCATTATTCTCTGTAATCAACATTTGTGACATTTACTGAGTACCAAATACTATTTTGGGTACCCTCACGCTGGTCGGGAGGAATTTGCTCCAAAACAGCAACACTATACAAGTTTACTTCTTCAAATAGGGCAAGCTATGAATTGGGCAAATGAGTATGAGAATTGTTGGAGAATAAGGTCTCATATCACTCAAATGACAAAATAATATACAATTCTTACCCTTAATATCACCAAGCCGTTTGTGATAAAACCCAATACCTAGCAATAAGTGGTTAAGTTGAGACAATATCTAAGATGGTGGTGGTGGACCATAATGAACCTAAAAAGTTTATTATGGTATCAGAGCATGTTATTTTTTTGACACATTTTGGGCCCAATTTACTGGGATCGAATTTGTCCTTAAAATGGGCTTTCCAAAAACTTGCACTAGCTCCAACTTAAGGTTATTGAATGATTAGACCATCGAAAATTTGCGTTGGCTCTAGTCCTTGAATGATTATCTGGCTCTTGAAAATTTGAGTTAGCTCCGGTATAGAGACTTGATCAGTTACATATGTGAAAATTGGTTTCCCTTGTGACCCATGTAGGGTCACTCGTGAGAAGGCGTGTGAAAAAATAGGATCTCACTTCAGTCATATGATACAATTACCATGAAATCTTTTCCTTGAATATCTCTACTCAATTATTGTATTTTGTATTTATGTAATTTTATGGTATTTTCATTAATTTTTTAGTGTATAGTTGGTTAGTTAAAGTGTGTTTTTCATTACTAAACATTAAAAATCCGTAGATCTTTTAGGATCACCCTTAAAATTGTTGGATATTTGTTGGTTGGTTTCTTGCGAGGTTTTGGCAAGCCCATCGCCTACTACGACGCGTGACATGATGACATAGTTTTTGGCAGCACGCTAAAATGGATGCTCCAAATCCAGTTTCTATATTTGTTCTTCGAGATTTGAATCGGTGAACATGTTGCATCAATAGTAGAATTAGTTATATACTTTGATAGGTGTTGGCGGTCATCTAGTTTCTTCGGTTAACATGCCTTCGGACTTGTGATTGCTTTGGACCCAAGGTGAGTAATTTTTTTAATATCCCTTCGTAAAATACTGAAGTGAAAATGTGCCTATACGTATGCTCTATTGAATTTACCATTTCCACCTACAATGAGTTAGAGATGACATTGTCGATAATGTGTGATTGTTATTACGATAGTTGGATTTCATTGAGTGGTCTGAAATCATACTTTTTTATGGTTCCATTGAGTTGGTTTGGAACTCTACATCATATGGATTCTATTAAGTTGGTCTGAAATCTTATTTCTTTTATGGTTCCGTTCGGTTGGTCGAGAACCCAACAACCTGTGGATTCTATTGAGTTGGTTTGGAGTCCTAGTTCTTCTATGGTTCAGTTGAGATGGTCTGAAACCTACATCCTATAGATTCCATTGAGAGGTTTTGGACTCTAAATTCTAATCAGGTTCAATAGAGTGACGATTCTTGGCGAGTTCCATTGAGTGGTTGTGGGACTTTATGCTTTCCTCCTAGATGGTTATATGAGAAGTTATGGGACCGTATGACGTGTAGGCTTCGGCCAAAAGTACCACCCTAGCCCTATAGCTTAATTTTACGTATGAAGGTGAATATTGATAACATATATAGCAACGTGACATATGTAACCGTGCATAGTGGCAATTGAGGGTAAGGTGGCATTGAGAAACACTATTGTGGTTAGTTTTTGTGAATGAGTACTTATGGCTTTATAGTATAGTTTCATGTCGAACCCTAGTGTACATTGTGAACCATAGTTACCTACTTACTACTTATATGAGCTTTGTGCTTATCTGGATTTTTATTTACCTGGTGCACCATTCCCACGCTGTAGGATCGACTTTTCAAATTGACAAGGCTTCACTAGGATGAGGATCTTCAAATGTGGTTGATCAAACATCTGGAGCGACTAGGTTCCCTTTTCCCGTATTTTATCTTAATTTCAGTGCTTCATTTTGAGAGCCCATGCGTTGTGCATTAGATGGTTGTGTATATATATATGGGGAAACCCATCTATTTGAAGTATTGAATCAAGCATGACTTTTTATATTATTGTACCGTTATGTTCCACATACACATGTTGATTCCGAGCGACGATTAATATATGAGAGTTTGTAAATTTCATATCACTAAAATCTTTTGTAATAAAACTCAAAACTTAACAAAAAAATGATTAAGTTGAGACAATACGAGTGATGATATTCGTGAATCATACTAAACCTAAAAATTTATCAGGAATAGCTATTCCTCTAATTACTGTGATTCTCTCCTCTATATATATTCTATTACTTATGTTTTAGTGATTAAGTCAAGAATCGGAGAAAGTTTATTATTACATTTCTTGTAAATAAACATGCAGAGAGAGCATGTCTAGTGGGATTGTATAAATAGAAGGCTTAGCATTTAGCACTTTGAAGAGGGGAAACACTATCAAGCTCCCCCAACGAGCAAAAACCCTTTGCATTCCGGACATTCTATGATTTCTATCTACAAATGCAAAAAGTGAAACTGAAACAAGCAAAAGGTTTTTAAATGCCTCTATACGTCATATATTTTTTAGAGAAACGATACCCTATCTATATAAACAATGAGAGCACTATATAGAAAATGCTTCTTCTTTTTTCCTGATTGGATCGATGCCTTTTAGATCATGTCAGTACTATACAGGGCCTGGGATGTGTGTTGAATTGGTTCATATATTCCGATGCCTTTACAATGCGTACGATCAAAGAAAAGTACAAAGTTCAGTGTCTATCTTTTTTTTTCTTTCTTTTTGATCAATAAATTTCGATGTCACAAATTCACCTCGATTCTTTGTATATTTTCTTTCTACAACAATCCTTTTGTTGACAAAATAAAATAGACTACGATCGAAATCGCTGCTATGAACTCACATGGATTACCTCATTTGTACATATATATTTGTCGTACAACAAGAAAAGGATAATTTGTTGAAAAGAAATTGTATCGCAGGAGAGGTGTGGCTCAGATTGGAACAGCTCCCCTCCATGCTTACAACAAGCAAAATGCTGATCAAATAATCCAAGAGTTTTCCAGACTGAGTGGAGCACAAGCTAAGGGCACAAAGACGCCTAATATTTTATGTAAATATATTTATATATCAGTTTTATTTGTTTTTGCAACAGAGCTAGGGCATCGTATCAGAAGACAGAAATTGTCCCTCTATTTCTATTTGGGGTCGTCCAAGTCCAACTGGTTTTTATGTTTAGTTGCTGCTGCGGCTGCCTCTGCGAGTGCCAATGCGGTGGGCTGGCCATCACATGCTTCCTGCTCCTAACATTTGCTGCACATCCTCTGGTCTTCAGACACGTCACTCCTGCATTCAAATCCGCCTTCCACGTCATCATCGTCATTTTCCTCATCGAGTATTCACAGACTAGTCCATTCACACTCTCTTATTCCGAAAAAAGTTAACTTATTGACGTGGATGCAAATTTCTTCCTCTTTGTTATTAGATAAAATTATACCTACAAAATAAATAACACCTTAGGTCAAGGCCAAGAGCCTTACATGCTCACGATGAATGGGGGTGAGGGGGCTTTGACCGAAAAATCTCTCATACCAAAGTTAGAATTTTGAGAGAAAAGTAGCCGGCCCCCTTGGGAGGAGATGGACCGGCCACTTGGATGACTTTTTGGGTTAGATTCTTGATTTGTAGCTAATTAGTAAATTAATTGAATAATAAATCAATTAATTAGCTAATCAATATAATTAAAAATGAATGATTTGGGGGTTACCTTGTGGAAATGATTTGATGTGGATGAATGAAATATGTTTTGAATTGATACCTATTTTGGACACTTTTGACTTGGTTGAGGAATGATTGTCCGCTGCTCGCGAGTAGAAATCTCGGTGTACCTCAAAAATAATTTTATCATTTTAACCCAAAAATCCACACGTCGTCACTTGATTATTTTTTACCCCACAATTGATATTACAATTATTGCAAGCCAAGATACTGCAGAAGGGATGCGTTTGAGCTGGTTCGGTTTCAGTCTAAGTCGTGTATCACTGCGGTTTGTTTCAATTCCAAATTACAATCGAACAATAATGGGTTTAGACCTTATTATATTTGTTCATCGACACTGCTGTTTGTTTAGGTTTGGTTTGTAATTGACATGCACAAATTACTTAATTAAAGTTTTAGAACTATTATCATTAAAGATTGATTGAGTTGGTAATAATCGTTGTTTTGACTAATCTAATATCTAAGTTTGCCTCGCTGCCGACAAACTCTCTATTTTTCATATTTTCAAATGATTAATATAAAACAATTTTTGTCGAATACTGTATGGTAGGATTATGATTGTATTGATTGTTTACAAGCACAAAATATTGTAGAAAAAAATAATAATTGAAACATGCTACTACCACAACCATATGCTATTTTATATGAATTTTATATTGATATTTAATTAACGTCAGATTCTTGCAGGACTGTCTGATAGTTGTCATACACAACTACAAGCCATGGAACATACTACGAGTGTGTATATATACTGTCATTAATACTAACACAACTACTAGTTCTATACATGTTGATATTTTTCGAAGAGATGTTAAGGAAATTCTCTTAAAAATAAGACTTTTTATAGACTTTCTACAATCTATATTTTTGCATAATATTCTACAATATTGACACGAAAAGTAAAGTTAAAAAATATATGAGATGATGAGAGTTTATAAAAAATTCCACTTTAAAAAAATCTTGTTAAAATTTCTCTATTTTTCGTTCAAGGTCTCATGATAAGAATGTATCCTCTGACACAGAAAATATACATGCAAGTTGTAGTTAAGTATCTAGGTATGAGCAATACTACCATTTATCCTATATAAGATTTTGAATCAATTTAGAAAAATAAAAATCACAATTTCAAATTTTCAAATTTTTTCAGACGAATGAGAAGTCATATAAATATAAAATATCTGCAAAAATAAGACAACTAAGAGCGTCTCTAAAAAATTGTCAACAATGTGGTAAATAAGAGCGTCTCCAAATGAGATGTCAACAACATTACGTGGATATTTTGACAAAAAAATATGACTTTAGTTCTAATTAAAAGAGATGTCAAAATCTTACATGGCTTAATATTTTCCACTTTCGCGACAAAGTTGTAGGCATTGCCCCTTTTTTGTTTTGTTTTATATATAATGTTGAAACTACAATTTCTCTAATTTTCTTCGTTATTGGATATTTTATTATTAAAATTCTGACACTCTTAATTATATATTTAAAAATATTTTAATTTGATATTTAGTGGAAATAAGAGATTATAAAATTTTATTTTGTTACATCAACTATAAAAATGAAATGTAGCATCTTTTTTTAGAGATGGTCTGAAAGTATAATAACAAAATATATATATACACACACATATATAGAGTGATAATTATGCAGAAGAAATTCAAAACAATTTGAATAACAATTTTCAAATTGGGATGGCCGACTTTGACCACCTTGAAAATACGCGTGTTTAACTTATTCAAGAGACGTTGGTAAAGTTGTAAGTAGCATGCTGCAGACCCATTGCAATTTAAGGACATGGATCAAAGTATCTCTTTTTAAGTTTTAGTCCTAACTATTTTTAAAATCGGTCATTTAGTACTACAGTATAGTAGTATATATTCTCTTTCATTTGTAAGTGAAAAAGTCTTTAGTTTAATTTTCATTAAAAACAAATTTAAATCACATTATTGCTAGTATCTCCTGAATGCAAATAATATCGATGGTTAAAAAAAAAAAAAAAAAAAAAAACCTTCTTTTAGAAGCGATCGAGGAACAAAATGTGGCGCAAGGAATTATAGCAGAGGCAACTCATTGTCTCTATAGCACCAAGAAAGAAATAACAATTATGAAGGCAATTCACGGTTACAACAAAAGAATATCATTTCTTCCACATGTATTATAAGAATATCATTTCTTCCACATGTATTATGACATGTGGAGTACCGTTTGAATATTGGATACTTCTAAAAATCTTTTTCATTTTTCGTCACCATTAATTCAAGACGATGATAAGCCTTCGTGGTTGTAAATCTTGCACAACGAAGGCCTTTGTCCTTAAAACTTAGTGTGACAAACAAGCTTTCATGGTTCTAAATCTTGCGCCACGAAGGCCTTCATCCCTTAGTGCGACAAATATCATTTCTGTCGCGCAAAATTCTTTGCACGAAGAACTTTAGTATTTTCGTCGTGCAAACCTTAACTTCAAGGCTTCGTGCGACGCCAATACGGCGATGAAGCTTTCGTCGTTCAATTATTTGGACGACAGATTTCTTCTTTTCGCGACGACTTTTGCTTCATCGCAATAGCTGTTAAATATGGTGGTGTGTTGAGTTTTTTTGTTTTGGCTTATGTAAGTCATACTTTTATTTAGCAATTAAAGTTTGGAATTTAAATTCGAAATAATGAAAGAACAAGCGTATTAAATCAAGGCTTTTAATATTAAACTTTAAAGGCAAAATACCAAAACAATATTAATTAATCTAGTTAAAAGATTGCTTACGTGAATTATTTTTTATCTTTTGGTTTTTTTTCACAATTTTTATCTTTCAGTGGGCCTAAATAAAAACTTGATGTTGTTTAACACTAGCATTTGATGTAAAGTTTCAATTCAAATTTAATCAAATCTCCCAATCTTTTATCGTTGGAAAAAAAGAAAATAAAGATAGAAAATAAAAAAGAAAATATAATTGTTATTGGCACTCTAAATTTTTTATACTTAGAAAAAAATACACTTATAAGAAGTGTAAAATAATAATTTTTGAAATGCTAATAACAATTCCAAAAAAATTTACATAAACTTAAAAAAATAACTTCAAATTTATAAGTAATGTTTTAGCTACTAAATATCATTAAAACGTCAAAATGGTAACAAAAAGCGGCGCCGAGTTAGAATCGTCTCATTGATCTCTTTCGAAAAAAATATCTTCCAACAGAAACGGACACCAAGAAAATTAAAATACACTCACCACAAAAACACCAAGCCAAAACTTACGTTTTTAATATGTTCTTTTACTAGATTAGTCACGAAGAATTTTAAGATCAGGAATCCAAAAACATTAAAAACCAAGGTATATATGAAGAGGTAATGCTATAGAGGTTATCTATTTAAATTATATTTTACAAATCATATGATGTAATTTTAATAATTAAATTCTTATTTTTGTATTAATTAACATTTTTATTTTTAATTAATAAAACGTAAATAATTTACAAATTTTGTATATAAAAACAGATATACCTAAAATTATCCGTATGAACTTGATGTAATGAAATAACATCATATACCATTTTAATAAGGTTGTAAATAATGCAATGGCAGGTTGCAAATAGCAAACCAATGTGCGCACTGCGCCTGGTCATGTTTCTTCACTGCACAGCAATCACTCACTCTCTCTCTCTCTCTCTCTCTCTCTCTCTCTCTCTCTCTCGCTCTCTCTATCACAGACTCTCACCTCACAATCTCTCTCTTTCTCGAGAGATTTTTCAGTGTGATCGTCAACAAAATGGTATATCACGTGTCCTTATATAAATATGAGATATGTGTGTTAAAAAGTTAATAGCTTAAAAATTAAAATTTTCTACCACTTACATAAAAACACATGATATACCATCTGTGTTTCTATCGTAACTAAAAATTTCTCCTCTTCCTCGATGTGAAACACAGAAAAGTAAAACCATAAAATATATATAAAGAGAGAGACCACCGCCCTAGTCCACCATTAACGAAAAATGGCATTGAAATCAGACACAATATCAGAAAAAACCCTCTCTTCTTTCGACTAATTGAGAACACTGAACGAGGTGCTGTGTAGTGGTCTCCATCCACCATCGATTCTTTCCTCCCCACCCCCACACACAGCTTTCCACCTTTAAAGATCGCCGCCACCTCACCCTATGGAAGAAGACCAACACCGCGATTCGGCAGCTGAAGCAGCACCAGATCATCACCTTCCCCAAGACAACAGCAACAGCAACAAAACCACTGAGGACAACTCTACCACCGCTTCCACCGCCACAACAGAAATAACCAACAACAACAACAGAAAGTGCAAGGGCAAAGGAGGCCCTGACAACAACAAGTTCAGGTACCGCGGCGTGCGCCAGCGGAGCTGGGGCAAATGGGTGGCTGAGATCCGTGAGCCGCGTAAGCGCACGCGCAAGTGGCTCGGGACCTTCGCCACTGCCGAGGACGCTGCCCACGCCTACGACCGGGCCGCCATCATCCTTTACGGTTCCAGGGCCCAGCTTAATCTCCAGCCCTCCGGTTCCTCGTCCCAGAACTCCACGCGGGGCTCCTCTTCTTCCGCTTCCTCCTCCACCTCCTCCACCCAAACCCTAAGACCGCTTCTCCCCCGCCCGTCGGGCTTCGGCCTTACTCTGCCCTACCCCTCCTCTGCCCACCCGGTCCCGCTCATGGATTCGGGGTTCGTTCCATACGGTGTTGGCTTAGGGTTGGGAGTCTACCATAACGTTGCTGCTGCTGCTGCGGCCGTCGCCGGTTGTGGTGCAACTTCGTCCGTACGTATGAATCAGCATCCTCATCACATGTTAGATCAAGATCATGAGTATCAAAACAACATTAATCCTTTGCACCAACAACAACAGCAACATCAGCAGCAACAAATTGTGGTGCAACAATTTCATCATCAGTACCCCATCGCATTATCCGACGGCAGCGGTTGTGACACGTCAACCTCGTATCTACATCCAAACCCTAGTCATGATCAATACCAACGACAAGTACCCCACCAGAATAACAATAATCAGGAGTCCTGTTCGTACGAGGATGTGAATTCGCTTGTGGGATCGGGGTTGTCTACGCCTATGGAGGTTGCACCGGGCTGTTCGGATATTCCAATGGGGACGGTGGGACCCATGTCGCCGTTGATGTGGCCGCTGACGAGCGAGGAAGAGTGTGTGCCGGGCCTTTGGGATTACGGCGATCCCTTCTTCTTGGATTTTAAGGGATTGGATTCATGAAGAATTCGAGATCTTGACTATATATAGGTAAGTTCATATAGTTCTGCATGTCACTCTATTTCGAAGGACAAGAGAGAGAGATACAGATATATTCAATTCCTTTCAAAATTCAAGCTTAATCTATAGGCTAGGCTTGCATGCAAGATTAATTTCAAGTGATTTTGGTCTCTATAGAGAATATTTTTTGTTTTCCAACTGTGGTAACCAAAAATACCCGAAGATTGATTACGATGTGAAAAAGGGCATTTAGCATCGAATTGAGGCTTACGACGTTACAATATGATCGATCGATAGAAGATCTGATGAACACAAGGGGTTGGCAATTGGATTAATGACGATAGCTTGTTATGTTGCATAAAGATCGATCTGAGGTAAGGTTGCTTATGTATCAGTTTATCATAAAGATCTCAAAGCTTAGTGGAGTTTTGGGATGGGAATTTTCATAAAAATTTGGACTTGATTTTTTTATTTTTGTAATCAGATTATAGTAGGCAATTTTATTCATTAGGATGTAGTTTTGGGATAAAAGAAGAAATGCTATTACTCTCTCTTCGTTTTTTTATTCCTGAACTGAGAAATATTGTATCCTTAATTTCCCTGGTTACCTAAAGCATATATATACATATCAATAATTAATATAATTAGTTATAATATTTCTTGATCTGAAAGGAAAATTTGGTATATTGGGTAATTATTTTATGTGTGTATTTGCATTACCGAAAATTGAAATTATCCTAGTGTTCAACATGTTGGAGCAAGGGGAGCAGCGTGGAATTAATGTTGTCCTTGGTAAGGTCTCATGTATTAGTTATCTTCTGTCTCACTGTAATCATCTATCTTGTGTCCCTTCCTCTATCTATGGTAGGGCAAGGCTGGTGATGCCCTAAATAAATTAGGGCTATCCCACTGTAATCTTCCTCTTTTTGGGGCAATACCAAAAAAAAATAAAAAATAAAAAATAAAAGAAGAATTAGGAGTTCTGCTTCATAATTGATCCCTTGATAAATACAAAAAACACACATATCATATGCAATCGATCTTCGGTACTTTTCTCTTCTCTAATTAATAATATGGTTAGACTTGTATATTAAGAACTTTTGTGTAAGATTTATGTTGGAAACTTAGTAAAGTTAAGTTCATTCATAATCGACGGCAGCACCAGAAGATAAGAGATAGGTTTTAGTGAAAGGATGATTGAGAATTGTGAGTTTTGGATCACTAGTTTGCCAAACTACTTCAAGCACATTTTGGGTTCATACTGGCTTAAGCTTTTCCGGATCATATAACATACACTACATAGTTTGCCTCTTGATGATCTGTAGATTGTTTATGATAATCTTTAGTTTTAAAGTAAATGAACCGCTGAAAGAGGGTATTCTTAAATGTCTGCAAAATATACTTCAGTTACCTATATTTTGGTTAAGCTGGTTGTGACATGTCCTGGGATTAATTCCAGTCTGATATGTGTCTTACACCAAGGGATCTTTGCGGTTGCCAAAAGAAGATTTGGGCCATCCAGGCATGAATTGGTATTTAATTTATGAGTGATGCTATTTGGACACATTAGCTAAATTTAATACGCTTTATAATATAGGTGGGTTACACCGTCACAATGTGACATACAATGATAGGGCATACCTCTATTAGCGAGTGTGTTGTGTACATGTCTAAATAGTTTTTATTGTTATTTTGTCGTAGTATTGTTTATTTAGTCCATATTTCAGATTTGAGTCTAAATATGAGTCCAACTTATATATAAGTCTCAGGTTCACGTGAGACCCAAATTTATATTACTGTATGAGATTTGAGTAGAAGGTAAAGCCTATGTCAGCATAATAAAATGATACACAGTAAATTAATAATAACAAGATCTTGAGTTTTGACTTCAATGATCTTTTAATTCATATAAGCCATATTGTCCTATGAAATTAATTTCCAATGCCGAGACTCGAAATCTAAGAATAAAAGTCTTTGCGTTAGAAGAAAAAACAAAAAATACTTTCAATGATCTTTTAATGCATATAAGCCATATTGTCCTATGAAATTAATTTCCAATGCCGGGACTCGAAACCTAAGAATAAAAGTCTTTGCGTTAGAAGAAAAAACAAAAAATACTCATATTCGTCATCTCTGGCATTGGAATATGAGTCATTGCGTTAATATATACGGAGGAGGATTTTCTACCCTTCTATTTTCATCACCTTTTATCTTTTCTCCTCACACATTGTTTTTTATCTTATTATCTCTATAAAAAAAATTAATATAAGATGTTAACGCGGCTTAACTGTAACCGTTCAAATAGTAGGGAATGGAATGGTAGAGAGATTAGAAGGGTAGAGAATCCTCCTCCAATATATATACATCATGAACTTAATTAATAGGCCACAGTGCCACATTGGAAAATTGCTCCAAGTTGGATATACATGTGCAGGTATTTTCTGGTCTCTCTTGGTATTCAAACGTTTAAGAATAAGAAAAACTAATGAAAATGACTCGAAAACTTGGAGTTTTAACGATAAGGACAAAATAAAGAGTAAAATGAATCGTACCAGGATTGACTTTTTAGTGTTAAAATATGATTTTTCGTTAAAGTGAACAGTACCAGAAGTTTTTCATTAAAATTCCTTGAGAATAAGATAAGGGCTAGGTAGGCCGAACTACAACTTTTGACATTGTTCTTTATCTGAGTGAGTTTTGGGCTTGAAGTTTTAACAATAAGTAAAGGAGATGAACTCCATTAAGTGATATTTATTTTCTGAAGCTCAAGCAGTAGTGGATCATCACATTGTTTAATATGGCTCTTGTATATCACATATAAGGCTGAAAGGAATCTACGGCCTCCTTAAAACGTCCTTTCGAAGATTAAGCTGGCCCTTCGTTATCTGGATGGCTATAAATCGGTTCTACCTTCAACAGTTCGCAGCCACTAACATTAAATTTGTATAATTTTTAGCATAGGGAAGTACCCCATTGGTGTGATTCTTACAAGGCTCCTACTAATTTGGTGTTCAAAAAGTACATTTATCTCTGAAAACTTAAAAATAATTTAAATCGTCGTTGCGGATATGTATTACTTTGCTTTTGTATTTATAATATTGTGAAAAGATAAACTATAAATTTGTGCTTTTTATTTGCAATCTAAAAGGGTCCAATGCGTGCACATGGTTTCGGGTAACATGTTTTTCCATGCATTATCCCCTCGTCTTCAATTCATGTTGCTTGTGTAACAATTAATTACTGTTAATATTAGGATCTCCAAAGAGAAGAGAAGAACTGATGATTTACTGTATAATGATATGTCGTGATCTGAGTTTGCATGGATGTGGACTTCGAAGTTTCATAAAATTTAGCTTAAATTTGTTAAGCATGTACTACAAAAACAGATGGATAGATTTGGAAAATAACTTTAGATGCAATATGTTTGAGGGAATTTTCAAATAAAATATTTCTATTTTAAAAATTCTTTGTTTATTGTCTTTATAGAATTGTTTGTAATATAGAGCGTTTTTTATAAAATGTATTTTTTTTAAAACCAATTCTTAGTTAAACTGCAAGTGAATTTTAGAAAATCACTTAAGCATTTCATGCAAGAAGTACATAACTGGTGCTTCGTCTAAAAAACACTTCAAGTGCTTTTGAAACTCAATAATCTTTCGTTTAAACATGCTTTAAGTCATGTTGAAAGTACTCGAAAATTATAGTGCACATATAGTATTCTACTAGTTGTTTGTTTGAGTAGATTATGGGATTTTAAAAGTCCCTCGTCGAAAGTAGGGGTGACTCCAAAGAACAAAACCCCCCTTTCTTTTTAAAGTTGAACTTTATTAAACAGAAACCGCGCTGTCAATTATTTCAAAAAATAAATTAAAGCTGTGATAATTTGCAAATTTTTGTGAATCTTCTGGACTTAGAGTAGTAAATAATTTTTGAAAACTTGATAAATAAAGTTGAAGTTTACTTGGTAAGATAAAAGACAGAGAAAAGCCAGCTGATCTTTTACGTTGATTCGATAGTTTTCCTTTTTCTATGTTCAGATGGATTAGTACAACCAATGCCTAAATACAAGGCAAACAAAGCATTCTTCTTGGGTCCCCCTTTAAATTTAGCCTCATATTATCTCATTCCCTTATATATTTTACGTTTTCATTATTCATCTTATTCTTTCTAAAATTAAAAGAAAAACTCTTATTCTTAGGAATCTAAATTGATGTACCCCAGATTCATATTAATATGAAAAATAATCATTTATAGTACTAAAGTACTAAAAATTTACACCTTGTGTGAAAAGACCATTTCTACAACTGAATTAAAGTTAAGTGAGAGGTCGTTGCTCCAATGAGGTTAAGTTGATGGATTGTATTTTTTCAATTGAGTTAAAGTTGATGGAGCATAGTTACAATTTTTCTCATTTGGTTTTTTGTATTGACACCTTGATTCAGCTTCATGTGTGTAGTACGTGACTCATTTTGACTGAAATTTTTACAGAGTTAACAAAAAAGAGTATAACTGCATGTTTTGATAAGTTAAAAGATCAATGAATATAAATTTTTAGTTAAGAGACTTCTCTAATTAATTTAAAATTAAGAAATTACTGCTGTAATTTCCTCTTTTGTATTGAGACGACTGCTCAAACAACATTAAGAAGCAAATTCGTAAGGCCCAGAAAAATAAGAAAAATAAAAATGAAGTGAGGATAAAGATAACAAAATTCCAAGCTTACAAGTCAATTGTGGACCCTCTAATGCTACAAGCCTAATACCTTTATCTACAAATAATATCTTATTCCCCAATAAAAAATAAAAAATAAAAAATCATTCAAGAACTGTGTAACACTATTAAGTTGCTACTCAGCTCTCTTTTAAGCTAACAATGGCCGCCTCACCAACCTCTACTTTATATACAAATCTAATCCTTCTTTTGCTAATCACATTCTAATCTCACTTAAACCCACCAAAATCTAAAACCCACTTCCAATCTTCCAATAATTACGCCGCCGGACCTTCCCAATTGCCACCAATGACCTCCCAAGACAATCAGCCGTTAAACGTCCACTTCACCGTCCTTGATGACGATCAGTTCCGCGTCCGAGGCAAGACGCTGTTCGTCGCCGTCCTAATCTTCACCGTCGTCCTCCTCGTCACACTGTTCGTGCTCTACGCGCGCTGGCTCTGCCGTTTCCACCACCACGACGTCTCCTCCGACGCGCCCCCCACGCCTCCGCTGAATCGGCCCAAGGGCCTCGACGCCGCCTTCATCCGCGCCTTGCCGATTGTGTTGTACCAGGAATCGAACCGGGATTTGGAAGCCGGCAGCGGTGGCGAGTGCTGCATATGCCTGGGCGTGTTCGAAGACGGCGAGAAGGTGAAGGTTCTGCCCAACTGCCGCCATAGTTACCACTCTGAGTGCGTGGACACGTGGCTTTCGACCCATTCGAGCTGTCCAATCTGTCGAGCTCAGCTCCATGCTCATTCCACTGCTTCCTGATTCTGCTTAAACTTAGTTTTTTCTTCTTTTTTTTTGAAAATTAATTATTATCTCCATGTGGTAAACTGTTGTAAAAAAAGTAGCGGAATAAAAGAATATTTGCCCCGACAATCAGATAACGATCAAGGATTCAAATCATTCAATACCTATACGAACGGTTGGATGTGTGCCCACGACTTAATTTTCTTTTTTTTTAAATTTATTTTTGGCAAAAGAAAATGTGAATGTTGTGGACTATATTGCTTTCAATTCTCTACGAGTATAAAGTTTGCGTAGATTTTCAATGTCACCTTCTGATTGGTTGAACATAAATAGCAAAGAACGTAAGTTGACGTCTAGAATAATGTTATTCATATTATGTTTTTATACTATATTTTTATATCACCTTAGGTGACATCTGATGTGGACAGTCACATCATTTGAAAAATTTGCAAAATCCAAGGAAATGAAGAAGAAAAACTCATTATATATCACAATCATCATTTAATTAAACAATTTTTCTTAATTATTAATTTATTAAATAATGAACTAAATTTAAAAATATGATTAATTCAAATGATGTGGATGTCCACATCAAATGCCACCTAAGATGATATGAAAATATAGTATAAAAACATGGTATGAATAGTATTACCCTGACGTCTACAAAGAGGTAAAGCTTACTTATAATTAATGTGGTTGGATTTCGTTGTAAAAGAGTGGTACACCTAAGTTTTGTTTCTAGACGTCCAAGAATTTTATTTAAAAGAAAAAAAAAATCATATATCTGTATTTGAAATTACCACAAACGATTGATTTCTTAAGGAAAATAATTATTTTATTTGAACATTCATAGGTTTTGAAACAAACAACAGATAACTGAGTGACGAATGAACTTTGCCCTCCTGTGTTCCTGCTCAGCCTCTTCTACCACCTGTTCTCCGTCATCATCTTCTTGATCGTCTTTGTCGCCAGGCCCTTCCTATAATTCTCACATGACCAGCCACTTAAGGTGTTCGAGTTTGCTGTCCCGGAACGAGTTGTGATGGTTTTCTGTCTAAAGAAATGTGTAAAGGTAAATTGGGCGTCTAAAAAAACTAGTGTAAATTGAGTGTCTAAAAAAACTAGTGTCTAGAGACAAAACTCGAATATACAAAGAACCACTCATACAGAATAGTATCAGAACAAATTATCCACTCGTCTTACTTAACACACACGTAAGCAAGCACATGTCATCCAAAAATGATACCTCTTGACCTTCCGACTAATCTTGCTCATTCACCCAAATATAAATATTGGGCCTCTTGATTTTTAAAACATTTTGAACCAACCGACCCAATGATGATTTTATAAACCGGCCCAACCCAAATATGAAAGCCGCCTACACATTAGGGTTTTCTCCCTCCAGTATAAATACTCGCAGAGCTCTAAAACCCAAACCCTCTCACGCCGCTACATCCCCTTCCGTCCTCCGCAGCTTTCAAGACCAGGGTTTGGGTGCGAACATCGTTTTACCGCCGCCATGAGAGCCAAGGTAAAATCTCAGTCTCTCTCCATCACCTACGCTCTCTGTTTATCCTCGCTTTGTGTCCGTTGATTGATTCGTTTTCTCTGTGTATTTTTTACGGCGGTGATTGCAGTGGAAGAAGAAGCGCATGAGGAGGTTGAAGAGGAAGCGCCGAAAGATGAGACAGAGATCCAAGTAGTTTACTCGTTCGCTGTCACCGATCAACAATCGACGTCGCTCGCTTCCGTCTCCGTGTTTTGTTTTCTAATCAAGTAATCACTACTGATCAGTCAGTTTGTAGCCGTTTTGTACTATTTGGGTTACCGTTTTGAACCAGTTTTGCTTCAATTTCAGTCAGGTTATGAACCTTATTATGAGTCTTAATATATCTGATTTTCCAATTTTCAATTTTGATGGCAATGGCGGATGTTCGGAATCTTATATTTTCGTTGGTGATTTGGAGTATTGTGAGGTTAGTATGATTATACTCACTGTTCTTAAAATTTCTGCCAAGCGCCGAGTCGGTGCTAGGCTGTTGGTCACCGGTTAATGTCTAGGCGTTTGAAAATTAGGAAATGGCGTTTAGACCTACTGAGGCGAGGAGTCGCCTAGGTGTGGCTTAGTTTGCGACTCAATTAGACAGAAAATGGATAACTTTCCTTTTGCATTTTAATTTTTCAAACTTTGTTCCACATGTTTTCATTATGTTCTAATAGCTCACAATGTTTATGTCATTCCATTTTGTAGTTTGTATAAAATCATATATTTTTTAAGTATAAACAAATACTTATTTACTCTAAATACAATAGATTTAATTAAATTCGCCTAGATCGCCTAAGCATTTGCCTAGACCCCACCTTAGTAGCCTAGGCGCTAAGGTCCCAACCTGCCGTCCGACTATTACTTAACGTCTTTTAGAACTAGCTATGCAATGTTGAGCTTGTCCGTGGGTTTGACATAAGCGGTATGTTATCGGAAATTGTCTGTTTCGGCTTCACTGTTGGGTCAAGGAGCTGAGAACCTTTTGATTAACTGGTTGCCTCCATTGTTCTGGGTAAATGCTTGATCGTAAGTTGGTCAGCATTGCTGATTATGCTAGCTCAATGGCAAAAATTTTGGAATGTCGATGGACATGTTCATTATTTTGGATAAGTTGATTGATTTTGTTGTTGCCCTTAAGCAGGAACTCTGTTTCCGTAACCAAAAATGCGGGCGTTGTTCCATTTCAAGAGTGAGCAACGGTGTGTTAGGTGTGGTGTAGTTTTGAGCAGGAAATGTGGTATCAAACTCGGTTTAACCATTCGTCCAAAACATTTTGGAACCGATGTGTTTTGCGTTCAGTCTGTGTCAGTATGGATGCAGATGCTTGTTCTCGTAGTATATGTTTACGTCTCATTTCCTAGATGTGGTGAATCAGTTATTTTTACAAACAATGATATTATCTACACTAAATTAGTTGGATGTGAGTTTGAACTTGGGGTAGCGGAATACACCGCACTCCCTAAATGGAAGGGAACGAAGAAAATGTTAAGAAATGTTGTAGCGCACATTTTCGGCCGTTCGGGTGCGTCACATCCTTTCTTTTCAATGTGGTTAGGGCGTATTAATTGGGTAATTTATATATACACCTCAAGTTGAATCTATCTAAAGACATTATGAAGGAATATTACTATTTGACTCACCACGGCTATCATAACGATCTGTCGGTCCCTCAATTCACCACCAGCCTAAAAGAGCCCCTAATGAAGGAAAAAAAAACGAAAATGACGGGATAGGATGCCCAAACATAGCCATTTTAAAGCAAAAATCGCTCTAGAGGGGGTCAATTCACCGTGAAAAAGAAGGAAAAAGACTCAACTACTTACAATTCTCTTTTTTTTTTCTTCTCTTTTTTAGCCCCCCTTACCTGGTCGAATGGTTTTGTCTATTCAATATAGGAGATTGGTGATTGAGGTGTTCGGCTACAAGTGGAATATCATATTCCTAATTGGAATAAACAAGGTTAATTTACTAGCGGAACCTAACGGAAGGGGTTCTGTGAAATAATTTTAAAACGTTATGGCGTGTTTGTGATATGTTGAAAATCTAAGGGAGGTTTTATGAAAAATACAACAAAACCTCAGGCGGTGCATGTGTAATTAACTCTATATTAATCTCTTGTGATTTCTAATGGGATAATATTAAGGAGGTTAAATTTAGAGATTTAATGATGTGTCATCAATAGGAATAAGCACGTTTATCAATGTTTAAGTAATAAATCAATCATCAACTTCCATGTCATTTAATTTTTAAAACTTTATCTCCAAATTTAATCTCTCGAGCATTACCATTTCTAATGACAACAAGTAAAAGCATTACACTTAAAACTAAGATTTAGCAAGATTTTGAAACTGAAATTTCACAACCCAACAGAAGAAACCCAAAAGAAAAAGGATAAAGATTGGAAAATGAAAACTTCATATGATCCACGTCACGGGTCGTTTTGATGTGCTGCAGACTGCAGCCCAAATGTGGGCCCACCATTCTCCCGTAAGCTATCGATGTAATTCCTGACCTCCCGCGCTATCATCCGCTGCATGATCGTCAGCAAACACGTCTCCTCCGTCTCCACCCTACAGTTCTCCACATCATCGTTATTATCCACCGCTTCGTGACCGTGTTCTTCCTCCTCACTTTTCAATACGACCTCGTTTTCCGCCTTCTCACCTGGCGGCGACAGCGTCAGCGACGTCTCAACTGTCACTCCCTCCCCTCCCGCGTTTGCTTTCAGACTCTCATGCACAGGTGACGCCCGCAGGCACTGCCGCTTCATGTCCGGCTCGTCCCCGACCGCGGCAGCCGAGTCGGAACCGGACGACGTGGAAGACAACTCGGCGCGTTGGCGTCCCCGCCGCAGAGTGGAGTTCCAGTGATTTTTGATGGCATTGTCGGTGCGGCCGGGGAGGAGGCGGGCGATGGTGGCCCACTTATTGCCGTGGAGGGCGTGAGCCTGGATAATAACGGAGTCCTCCTGAGGCGAAAAGGGCTTGTGCTGGACGGTGGGGCTGAGCTGATTGCACCAGCGGAGGCGGCAGGACTTGCCGGAGCGGCCGGGAATGCCGGTGCTGATGAGGGACCAGTTGCGGGGGCCGTGCTGGGCCACCAGTTTGATCAGGGTGGCGTCCTCCTGCGGGCTCCACGACCCCTTCACGCGATCCTCACCGCTCATCGCTCCCATCATCGCCATGCGATCATAAGAACAGAGAGAATCAGAAAACAAGAGAGAGAATGGAAACTTGGAATGAAATTGGAGAGAGAGAGAGAGAGAGAGAGAGAGAGAGAGAGAGAGAGAGAGAGAGAGAGGAGAGTTTTGATGAGTGGGGTTTTAACCGTTTGATGGAGGGGATGGGGGGTTGGTGGTGACATGCATGAACCGTAAAACCGCTATGATTTCACATAACGGAAATGAACTCCAAACGCGTTTCTTTCTTTCTGTTTGTTTCTTTTTAATTTGATTTTTGTTTTTGTTTTGGAAACCTCTCTAGAAAATCGAGGTGAGATTTTAGAGAGAGAGAGAGAGAGAGAGAGAGAGAGAGAGAGAGAGAGAGGAGTGGAGAGAGGGGAGAGAGAGAGGGGTTTAAGAAGAAGAAGTGGGTTTTTGTTGTTGTTTTTGAGTAGGAAGTTATAACTTCCCCCCTCTTCGTTCTAAACGCTTCCAATGCTTGGGTGGTTAATTAATAATTGCACTCTAATCAAAAGAAAGATGAGAAAATTGCACGAACGGCATATGCTTTTTAGTTTTATACAATTACCACGTGAATTAATTTTAGTTTCAATTAATTCCCAAACTTCACGTTGTATTGTAAATTGGTACTCGAACTCCATGAGGATCATTTTTCCCAGGCATTCTTGTCAGTTATCGTGATTAGATACATGGAATTAGTTGTCCACATAGCATACACTTATATAGAATTAGTACAACTTATTTCTGCTCTAAAATGTAACTTCGTCAAGTTTGGACCCTAGGATTGTGTTCTTATCACTTGCCATTACTTGATCCAAAGGTAGATGGAAGTGGACATATGTGTCAAATGCAGTGTTTAAAATATCCATGAAATCGTCAATATTTTCATCGAAATACTTGATAAATCAATGATCGATATGAAAAGATGTGTGAAATGTAAACTTCATCTTGTATCGGCGAGATATAGTAAAATTAATGAAATATCATAAAAGTGAAAAATGCAAGTGCAATTGTGCAAATTTTCGAGGAAAATTAATAATTAGCTCAATTTTTTTAACGAATATAAAATAGTAGAAGGAGGGGAGTGTGAGATGATGAAAAAGTAAGGTGTAACGGCTATCCGTTTCTTAATGGAACGGAACGGAACGGAAGTGCAAACTGCAAGGCAACTGAACTGCCCAACGGAGATTGCGCGGGAAACTGGGCGCGGGATATTAGCGTCACCGGCCGTAACGGCGAACTGTTAAACAGTTAAAAAGTAGATTACATATGTTTTTACAGTCGTGTTTTTGGAGTTGCAATGGAGAATTTGGTGACCAAGTTAATTTCTAACACGATATGACGTAATCACATTCAACTACTACACTGTATAGCATCAGAGTTCAAAGTTTGTGAACAAAGTGGAGTAGCTAAACATAATCTTTGTTTAATTAGTCATATAATCTTTGTTTAAACCTCTAATGGAGTGGTAGGAATTGGCTTAGGACTCCATGAGGAAGGGGGCTTGATTTGAAAATTTTCAAACTTAACCACGTGCACATGTTAGCATGTTGTACTTAATTTCGTCAAGTTTTTTTTATGTGGAACATTAAATCTTTCGAAACACCATTTCACATCAGACCAATCTTTGGTTAGGTACACGGCAATCCAATCTAGATCGTAATTGTTTGTTTGATTGTTTTTTATTTTATTTTGAGGATTATATTCAAGTTTTGTTTTGAGATGTAGGAATTTAATTTGCGTTTTCAATTCACAGTTGTAATTCTTATTCATTCAGGGTCAATTAGCAACATCTTTAGTTCACAATAAGGGCAAACATGCACAATTCAATTCAATTGATTGTACTAACTTGATTTAGTAGTACTTATCTTTTCAACATTGAAAATGTCACAAGTTCAAATCATCCACTAATAGTAGCATTGGTTACATTAGATTGGTACTAACTTTTCTCTTCGACATGCACAAGATAGATGTATTGAAGCTTTTCCAACTGGCTCTTAAACTAGTAATATTTCTCTTCTAAACATAAAAGTTCGAAGTTCGAATCTCTCTCGTCACGTAAAATACAAGTCTCCAAAGTCAAAAGTTAATGGGCCAATAACCCCAACTTGTTGCTAAAATTGTACCATCCCTAACCAGTTTATAATTGGTGGGCTTTGTCACCAGGTGTAATAGAACTATAGCCTCCTTGATCTATAATTAAATAGGGATTATCATATGCTAAACACTCTCTTAAGCACTAACAATACAATTATTTGCCATCAATTTCCTTAGTAATCACAATGACAAGATGCCTGATAGCCAGCAAGCACATGCAACTGAACAGAAGTAGGCAAAACATCATACATTGTTCAATCGAACAATCATGATAAGATGAGGAAAGGGTATACTATATAGTAGCTGTCAATGAACTCCACCACATCTTGTGGTAGGATGCCACATCCTTATGCTTAATTGCCTTATGCATGATTGAAGCATGTCTCCTAAAGGAAAGCAATTTATATGACATAATTTTGCTATTAGTGTGGCGTCTTGTGTTTATAATGTAACGTTATACGGAAAAAAATTTAAAGATATCGTTGAATTATTGATACGAAACGCTAAACGTGGAAGTATAGTTGTGCCATTTAAGTCTTTTCCCAAAAGAAGAACATAAAATAAAATGAAAGAAAGAATAGGGGCTAAGTACTAAAAAGTAAGAACACTTGATTCACATAGAAGTCCGAAATCTTCTTATTAATTTGGGCAATGGAATGGCAAGAAAAACCTCTGCCTCTTGCTTCGAATCCGACAGTTTGGCGCCATGGACGACGCGGCGAGTTTACTCAAAACCAATTTGAGTGACTGTTTGAGAGTGCTCGTGCAAACAGCCTCTTCGCCGTCCTTAGAACAAAGCACCAAAACACTTTTGATTCTTCCTCCCACGCTCGCCATGTCGGCACGAACAGCCGTCAGTTTTAGGCCTTTGAGGACTTGAATGAGCTCCGAGAAGAGTTCCGGCCGGTCGTCGCAGCAGACGGATGCCCTTATGAGAAAACTCCCCCGGCTTTTGTTAGTGCTACTGGTGGCGGAGTTTACAGTATGAGCAGGATCACAGTCGATGGTTACTTCATCAACTTCGGTTGGAACTACGAAGGATTTGCTCACTTCCATCGCTTTTCGCTTTAGATCCTTCACATGATCGATCACGCTTCCTAATAGAGCCGCCTTGTCCATCTGCACAAACAAAACTCAACCCGTATCAGGAACGTTCTCGTTTGGCAAGATCATGCATATTACGTTATTAAACTGTCAATCAGGATGTTTGCACAAGGAATGTTATGTTGTCAATACTGCCAATCATGATGAAGCAAAGTGTTATTTGGGCGCAGTGTGACATGTTGTATGTTGATATTTTTAGATTGTAAATTATGAATTAGCTCTAAGAAAAAGAGAGGGGGGGGGGGGGATGAATGATACACTATAATCTATGCTCAAGAAACATATTATATTATGTTGTTAGACTATAAATCATGAATGAGGCAAAATGCTAAGAAAAAGAGATGGATGAACTAGGCAAAGTGTTATCAGCATACGAGATATGTTATGTTGTTAGACTCGATCATGATCACCTAGGCATACCGCTAAAAAAGAGAAAAGAACTAGGCCAAGTGTTATCATCGAATGCGAGATATTCTATATTATATTGTTAGACTGTCAATCGTAACTCGCGTAGACGGAGAGAAAAATGGCATAATATATACCTTATCGGACTTGGGAATGAGTTTCCTAAGAGTAGCAAGCTGTGCGTTGATTCTATCTCTGCGCCTTTTCTCAGCCTGGCTGTGGCTCCTCGAAGCAGATGCAGCTCTATCTTCTTCAAAACCATCCGCCGCCGTCGAAGACCACGAACTAGGCGGCAACCCACAAAACTGGAATTGATTAGAGCTCGATACATGAGGAGGAGGAGGAGGAGGAGGAGGAGGAGGCCATGGAGCCAGAAAGCTGGAAGAAGACTCATTGCTTATCGCAGCAGCAGCTGCAGCAGAGTTGTATTGATGTGACCAGCTTGGCACTCCAGTCCCAGCGTAATAATAGTTCTGATCCATGGCCAGAAAATACACAAGCAAACCATATTCTAAAGCCTTCAGTCCTCCAATCCCCTTTGCTTTTAATCTCACATAATTTAAGATCTACTATTCATTGGCACTAACAACGTGTGATCTCCACATCCTGATAGTGATTGGCTTTTTTATCCACAAAACCTTTTAGTTTGTCAAATGAAAATCGCTTTTGGATGTATACGGCTGTCACCTCGATATAATTTTTTCTTTTCCTTAAGGGCTCCTTGGTAAATACAATTAAAAATGACATAGATTGACTCGATAATAGTAGGAGGCGAAATTCTTCGATGTAGCAGTTGTTGACAATGCATGGCATCATACTCACATGAGAGTGGGACTACATGCATGTTGGTCTTAGCCGGTCCCACAAGTTGTGAATGTGATGCACTGCAATAATCGCACCGAAGAACTTCTCAATTATCAAAGTTAGAAAGATCATCAACTTTATGGTATTAACTTAGTCTAATTTGTGCTTTGTACGTATCTTAATCCTTATCTAGAACCCTAAACAAGTATTGGTATTCGTATTTGTTAGAGAGGAATAAGAATTTGAGTCATTTTAGCACAATGCTTTTCAGCTTATCCAGAACCCTAAACAAGTTTTAGTATTCATCTTGACCCTTATCCACTGTTAGGCAGTTTTAACTTACTCTGACTAGAAAGCACACTGCCGCATCACCATGGTCCAAGTGAGATACAGCTGCCCGCAGCTGACTTGGTTGCTTTCAGCAACCAACTATCCGCACCTCTCCAATTGTGATTTTTCATCCCCACTAGAGCAGGACAATTGCCGCACTCCACTCTCACTCATTTATCTCATTTATATTAATTAGGACCACCAAGTACTGCTCATATGACGTGTTTTGAACAGTCAATTATAACCGCTAAATATTTTAGTTGATAGTTTTCTTGTCATTACAGTCTCACACGTTATATTTTATCCTATCGCAACAATATGATGTGTTTTGGACAATCAATTATAACCGCTAAGTATTGTAGTTAAAAAATTTTCTTGTCATTACAATTTCACGCGTTATGTTTTGCTTCAAACTATACATGTTAAGTATTGTTCATATTGAATACCCTAAATGTCTCATCGTGACACTATGACTTGCTATGTTACATCAATTAGAACTGCTAAGTATTATTTAAGTTGAATAGTTTTCTCCTGTAGCAACCATCAAACATCATATGTTTTTAAACTGTCAATTAGAAGTTAGAACTGCTAAGTATTGTTGTTGAAAAGTATTCCCTTGTCACAACAATCTACACCTTATGCTTTTCAACATTCAATTACAATCATTAAGTATTGTAGTTGAATATATAGTTTTTATTTTTATCAGACTCTAACACGTATTTATTGTTACGTTTCCAAACTGTTAATGAAACTTCAACGATATAGAATGTTATCATAATTATCTGTAGACGATTTTTCAACACAAACATTTCTTACCGTCAGACAAGCGATCATTTTAGTATCTTGTGAGATCTCCATCTATCTTCCTAATAAATCTAACAAGATCTCTTGGTTTAACCTTCAAGCTGCCACACATTTTTTGTGGCTTGGTTCGTCTTCTTCTCCCATTGGCTTGCTTGCTTGCTGTGATGGTACTACACAAGCAGACAAAAGAGCTTCAATAAATAATCAACAATGGCAGGATATAAATATTTATATATATATTTTTTTTAATACATAGATATTTTTACATTAAGGAAATATGAAGTTTGGTTCAGTCACACAGTAGTCAATCTAATTTGATATCGAATTCTCTATCTACGAGATTCAAACTTATGGCCTCTCACTTCTGAATGAAAATAAATATCATCAGATCATAATACTGAATAACAAATAAAATATTTATATGTTATACATAATTACATATATAGGGCCCCTTGATTTTACACTGAAACATTGTAACTCGCCATAAAAGAGGGAGGGACTTTAAAGATTGACACGACGTTTGATCAACCAACTGCCTCTCTCTCTTTCTCTCTCTCTCTCTCTCTCTCTCGCTCTCTGTGCAGATTTCTTCCCCTCCATTTTCTCACATTTTGTGTGGTCCTTGTAGCTCCCGTATCTTCTTTCTTTCCCTCCCCTCATTTTTTTTCTTCTTAAAAAGTATTGATATATATCTCGAGTGCATGTCTTTTGGGGTCCATTGGCTTTGGTTCATCGTTATTGCTAATTTACGTGTCGTGGGCAGGAACATGATATAAAGGTGCGGAGTCTGCAGAAATATCTGTGTGTAAGATGGCTCGAGTGGGTTGGCCACTCTGGTCGTAGATGACGTCAACCGACACGAGTTTGATCATGGGAAGAGAAGCACATCAAGCAAGCTAAACTCATGGGTGTTTGATGGGAGGACCTGCATCGAGTTAGATTGAAGCGGTATTACAAATAAAAAACGCACTTTTATATGAAAAAGTTAAAACATATAATATTGTGTTATTGATTTGAGATATCATCACAGTAGCGAATCTTGTGTAAGTCTCTCTTATTTGATTGACCATTAAAAACTTTATGTTAAGTGTTGATGATATTTATAGCCGTAGTTTTTGTCATTGAAGTAGGAGAGATTCTTAACTATAGCCGTTATACATGCCCTTATGTGTATCTCTTTGTATATTCCTTGTGTCTCTCTCAAGTAATGAGAAAGAAAGCATGAGAGGATATACAATCCGTTACACCACAAATTCTCTTCAGAACCATGTATGTCAACAAAGCAAAACTAGCACACAAATTCAACTAAAATGAACTTATTGAAAGAGAAAATGAGAAGATATACAATCGGTTACCCGACAAATTCTCCCCGAAATCAGGTATGTCAACAAATCAAATCTAGTGCACAAATCCAAAATAAAATGAGCCCTAAAGTCAATGTTAACCTCAACAGAAATACAAAGTGAAATGCTTTTCTTGTAGTTGAGGTAAGGAAACAAGGGAAGAAGTTCAAGGAATTGAATAGCCTTTACCATATGTTTCTTTCCAATGAAGCTACAACAGTGTAGTTGCAGTAAATGTCGAATACTAGTGATAACAAATATTGACCCTGCAAATCTTTGTACATTGACATGTATATCTTGCCTACAATGGTTTTCAAACCCTAGTCCTGTGGAAGATGAGAACTTTGGTACACAGAAGCATCAAGGTGGCTGGTGCAAAACTCGGGGATGCCAACCGCAGTCCGTCTCAATTTTCATTGAAATGTATGGCACCAAGTTTCCAAACTACGTACGTTGTAGCGAACATCACCGTGCTGATAAATACAAACGAAAAGAGAATCAGAAACAAATCATTACCCCCCGGAAATTCCCAAGTGAGGCCCTGCTTTGGCATCCCTCGCTTGCTGTCGTCAAAAATGTTTGTAGGGGCCTCTGGAAGTCCGGATCTTTTCTTTCCGCGTTCGCTGTCTCTGAAAGCATCCAATACATTCTTGCCCCTAGCTGATTTTTTAGACGGCTTTGAGTCCGTGTAACGACTGAGAACCTTGGCTGCCCTCAGTCTCTCCCTTGCTGTTAGGGGCGATCTTTTTGACTTGGGTTGCACGTCAGGTGACTGAGATGCCTCCTTTGGATTTGAGGAATCCAACGAGCCATTGGGAGGCTCAGAGCTTGGAGGCCCGGACTGATCAAGGACACTCGTTCGGAACTGAGCCGAAGACGTTGAATCAACAGCTGGTAATCGACCATCGGGAGAACTTGGAGTAGTTTCGGAAGCCTTGTCACTGGGGTCTGTGGTGAGCTGATTGCCATCCGCAACTGAAAGACATAAGCCCCATCGTTTTTCACTTATACGCCTCCTTTGTCCAAATGTTCCAAAGAAGGATGTGAATTGGGTGGTGGCCGCTGGTATAGAAGCTCCAACAGAAACTTTCGACACATTCTGGTACTTGGCCTGTAACTTCGAACGGAGAACAAATAAACTTTCGTAAATTATCGAGTGAATCATCCAGTTGCCGAGCCATTTACATCACAAATAACATAAATGATAAAACTGTAAACAGAGATTTTAGTCTTTCATTACATATAATTAAAGGCAGCATCGTTTGTTGAACAAACATCACTATCATCGTTAGAAACAGCCCCTTGAACCAGTTAACGAGTAACGAGAGCATGAAACTATTCTGCTAGATAGAACACAGTTTGTCCAACTTAAAGGCACGATGCACTGTAACAATCATGTAAAAATTAGGATGAACCTATCGAGAGAACAAGTATACGAGTGAAGCTACTTCTCCATTCATGAAAAAGGTCGAGTTTTGAAGGACTATTGCTTCAATTGAGTTAAAGTTAAGAAACCATTGTTACAATTTACTCAAGAAATTAATAGAAGTGATAATCACCCAAAAGAAGGCCTTGAAACAAACTATTGTGCGGTATTCCAAACTAATCACGCACCGTAAGCCGTAAGCCATGAACTTATCCACCCTCACAGTGCGCGGTTGCCTTGAGATACCAAGACAGTGCCATCTAATATCTACTTTACTATGAAATAAGCAAGCAACCCAGAGACCGATTGCTCCAAGCCAACCTCAAAAGTAAAGTGCACACCCAGTTCAATATATTTCAATACAAGAAGAAAAACATAGAAACAAATTGTTCAAAATATGGTGCAGGTGAGGGAGCATAGAAGTTACCGTGGAGTTGAAGCCCAGCACCGAGTTGAATGAAACAGCCATTTTTATGGTCGTCTACGGCCCAACCATTTAGAGAGAGAGAAAGAGAGCAAAGAGTTTACTGTGTATCGTCTGCGTTGTGGTGCAAGCAATGGAGTGGATGGTCTGTAATCCAAAGGAAAGGGGATGAGAATTTGATGCCACCACAGCATGTCCGAGCGCGTGCCTGGCACGCCTTTCTTACTTTTGGTTTTCTACATCCCAACGGCATGTCGTTTATTGAATTATACCATAACAAGTTTTGGTTAGATTTTGTATCTTTCAATTTTATCCAATCTACCATGATCGGTATTCTGTAAAAATATCCCCAGGAGGATCCTCACGGTAGGATCCTGGAATCCTCAAGTCGTAACCGATAATGAGGATCTTGAGAATCCTCAAATCGTGACCGTTCATCGTATATCGTGCAATCAATTTTCATCAAGTACAATTTGTATTTAATTTTAAATAAAAGTATTTAAAATGATTTCTGATTGCATGATGTACAATGAACGGACACGATTTGAGTATTCTCACGAAGAGGACCTGGAGAGGATCCTCATTCAAAATATCCAACCCGAACTTGAAGCAACTAAACTCATACTCAACAAAGAACCCGAAAATGAAGGGCGTTACGGAAAGGGTAAATGTGGATGTTGAATACCGGTATATGATTTGAAAGAAGACACCATCAAACGGTTAGAGTTACAGTGGCTTAATCGGACTTTTTCAGTTACCGGTAAGGCTCGGGGTAACGAAAAATGCAGTACAACTAAAGTCCGATGCAAAGGGCTCTTCTCTGTGAAGTTACGAGTATCCTGTGATTGATGTTTAGTCCATTAACTAGAAGAATGGGTGAGCACTGGGGAGATTGCAGCTTTGAAATCTTCGTAGAATCTTTGCTCCGAATATCTGCCAGCCCGCTTCCTCGCAGCTGAAGCCATCTTCAGCCTCTCGCTTTCTGGCATCTTTATGACGTTGAGGATGGCGTCTGCATATTCGTCCACAGTGCTGGCAAGAAATCCTGTTTGCAATCCATCTTCTGCTAAAACAATGTCCATTTTCGGGCCGGCAGAGTTATGTGCTGAAGCAAGAACGGAAAACATGAGGAATATCAGAGCAGGAAAAAAGTGAATAGGGTAAAGTAGAAAGTTTGTTGGTTAAATGACGGATAACTTTTGAGATGCTCACCAATTGGGATGGCTCCTGCAGCCATATACTCCACAACACTTATTCCAAAGTGTTCATCCGTCATTGAATGGATTCCTGCGATGGCCCCTCCCAGAAGTTGCACCAAGTCCCTGTAGATGTGAAAAATAACCAAGGCTAAGAAAGCAAAAACAAATCCAAACAGGGTATATTATTACAAGACAAAAGAGAGCCGACAATCGTTGAGGAAAATATGTTTACGAAAACAGCAGCTAATATGGTTTTGAGAAGATGTTCACACCACAGTTTGTATGTCTTATTCAGCTACATACTATGTAGCTTATTCGAATTCACCTAGGCAGACGCGCAAAAAAAATGCTAATTATCTGAGTCATTCATGCTGTATATATTAGCATCACTACTTGTATGATTCAATCCTCAGATGGGAAGCAATTAACAATGCAAGCCAACCAAAGATAAGAAACTCGTGAACAGATCATGCATGGTTTACGTTTAACAGAGAGAGCAAGAGCAAGAGCAAGAAGAACAAGTTATCTAGACATTTACATTAAAGGATGCAGAACAAGAAATCCTTGGCACAGACCTGTATAATACATTTTTATGAAATTCCACATCCCCGTCAACCTTCAGTTCACCTGCTTTATCTTTCAAATGTTGCAATCTTTCCTCATCTGCCTTATTCCGACAGCTACCCACAAACTGAAGCTTAGGTCTGGGCAAGTGTGCATCTAATTTTCCTATGGCAACTGCAAAGGCCTCAAGTTGGAGACCATGTGCCTGAGAATGGAACAACCAAATTAGAAAGGACTTGCAATATCCACAAATAATAAAGGCCCCATAAACGAGCCGCAAAAATCTTAGTACCTTGTGCTCATAAGGTTTATATTCCCACCTTCTCTGGCCGAAACTGAGCAACAGATATAATTTTTGCCGGTTCAGCTGGCCTTTCCAACGGAAGCGCCTACACAGACAGCAACTTGTTAACAACCAAAAAGAAAGACAATTGCACATTTGCAGCTCATCTCACACAACGACTAGTCAAATCGTTGAAAACCACATTTCAAAGTAATATGTTAAGATATTACTGATAACAAACCTGAAGTCCAGAAGTGTCACAAGGAGGATAGACCCGCTTAGTCCGTGTGGGAATGTTCCAGAGCTTTTCGATATGGGACTGAGTCCAGGACGAATTAACCATAACAAGATGAGCACAAGAGCCTACAATCCCATACATCCGGCTAAATATATTGTAGTATACGACTTTGCAGCTGGACAACCAATTGCTACAACAACAATTCAAATTCAAGTTACGATCTTTTTTCGTCTACGCAACTAAATGCGAAAGGTGATCATCTTTTCGGTTTAACCAAACATCCATCCATGTTCTTTCACTGGGTTTCATCAGCCACAACCGGCAAAATGTGAAATGGGAAAATTGACAAACAGACCTACCTCCGAGCAATGAAGTCCTCATTGTTGTACATGGAGCTCCGCCGGCGGACCCGGGAGAGCATGTCGCAGCTGATTGTGGGGTAATGGGTGTAGCAGATAACCCTGCAACCAAACAGCCGGGCAATTGGGTACGTGAAAGCATAGCCAGCGGTGTCGAAGTAAAAAGTAGGAGTGAACTTCGTCAACGCCTCCCATGAGAGGTAGACAGAGCCGAGGCTCTGCCCGATCATGGTCAGCCGGGGGTAGGTGGCCTCCTCGACCCATTTCCTCTTGCTCAAATGCACCACCTTCAAATCCCAATCGATAATTAATGAAAAAAAAATGAATTCAGAGATAGAGAGCGAGAGAGAAAGAGAACCTTGGGTTGGTGAACGAGTTTGACGCCGAAGCGGTCGACGGCACGGGCGGTCAAGGAGTGAGGAGAGGCGTCGTGATCGCCGGTGTAGACGAGGCAGTCGAGGGAGGGGTTTTCGTCCTGGATGGCTTTAACGGCGCACCAGAGTACTCTTTCTCCGCCGCCGCCGTCGTTGGTGTAGGGGTGGAAGAAGGCGACGGCGCGTTTTCTGTTGCTTCTGGCGGCGGATATTTGGAGGGAGATTCTCAGGATCAGGGCCAAGAGAGCAGTGATCAGACCCCAAATAACGAGTTGGTACACCATTTGCGTTGATTGATCGATGTTGTTGGGAATTGGAAATTGGATAATACAAGAGAAATGGATGTGGGAAATTGGTGGAATTTGTTTTGGTGGGAGAGTAGCAGGTCGATGAACGTCCGAGAATCGGAGGCCGAGAGGACTAAACTGAAAGGATAAAAACTTAACAAATACTATGTGTGACGTCACTGTGGCATTGCTTTTGGGACTGAAAATGTTAAAACTCAAATTTGAGCTATAACGTTCATTTTTTTTTTTTTTAAGATAAAAAATGGAACAACTAATAATAAACCATGATTATCCATTTCTTCCAAACTCGAAGAGATTATGAGGAGTTTCATCATCTCTCATACACATTCCTGTATCTCCACAAAAAATAAAAACAAAATGGTAACCAAACAAGCTTGTAAATTCCAATTTTTAGACCCCACAATAAAACCCGTAAACACACTTGTACATAAAAGGCACCCAAACAAAATGAATTGCCAGGATTATTCCTAATTCCGGCACCGCAGTTGATATTTTGGTCCATCATAAACAGACTGGTTCAGAAATGGTTCATACAAACTGCACTTTTACTGGAAAACAAATCGTTTGAACAAATATACACCAAGAAAAATTGGAACATAACCAAAATGATGAGTGTAGTGTTTTGTATTATACTCGGACTCCGGCAGGTTCAGAAAAACGAGAACAAAAAAATACAGAGAAAATTCTAGGCTTGCCCTCAACCACCAGCCAAACAAAAATTGCCTCTGCTACAAAAGAATATTACAACACAACATATCCACACAAAATTACACTAAATGGCAGGTTCTATCAAATAGGTTGCCCTACCGACTAAAATACCAAATTCAAATGTCGAACTCATCAAGAATAGTTCAACACGCCTCAGTAGCTACTGCCCATTGGTGGCATGCCAAAAGGCGGCATGCCCATCGGTGGCATTCCTCCCATAGGTGGTGGTGGAGCATACCCTCCTCCCATACCGCCTCCCATGCCAGGCATTGGTGGGGCAGGCAAAGCAAGAGGCAGCAACTGAGCATACATGTTCTGCAAAGTATGTCAACCCAATCAATCATAATGCATAGTGACATTTAAGCAAAGAACAAAAGATAAGTTGAGAACACGGAGGTTGACGTGCTATGTGAACAGAACGAATGCAAATTCGTAGAACCCGCTTTCATTGTAAGGAAATAGAATATCTCAAAGTGATTACCTGCTGCGCAATAACTTCTTTATCTTCCTGTTCTTTAGCCTTGACCTCCTTTTGAGCTTCAATTCTGTCCTTAACCAGTTCATCAACCTTGCCAGTGTATTCCCGGATAAACTGTAAAACAAAGAATTACATAAGGTTCTGAACAATGCAAGCAAGACTCGATGAGAGACGTCAATAACCCTTTACACGCAAGAAACAGTTGGAAACAAAACAAAAAAAATTACCTGTAACAGATACGGGAAAGCAAAGTCGATCATGTTGTTCATCCATGCAAGTTCAAGGGCAATGTCTGGCCTTATCAAATCGTAACAGACAAAGAGGCACGATGCAAAGCATTCTTTCTTTCCCTGCAATTTAAAGAAGAAAATTCATGAATTGCCAAAAACGTTAGCAGGCCAGGGACAACAGTAAGAGAATGCACTCGTGAAAAATGGAGTCCTTATGAAGTGTTTTGTACCTGTTCAATGAAGTAAACAAGCAACTCCTCTGCCAGTTCACGGTCACCAGATTGTGAGGCTGTCTCCATGGCATCTTTGTAAAGTTTGTCTTTCTTTGACAATGCAATGGACTGCTTCCACCTTCCAGCTTTCTTGTAGATATATGCAGCAACACGTCTCATTTCCAGAAGCTCATGTTTCTCAATCTGACCAAACAAACAACATAAGGCTCCTGCACATTAACACAGAGAACAGACAAGAAATAGAATGCATTTTACCTTTTGAGCAAGGCCTATTTGGTCAAAGCTATCATGCAAATCAATGGATTCACGCAATCTTTCATAGTCTTCCTCCTCAACATATATCTCGTTCAAAGCCTCGTTCACAGCAGAGACATTGTTGCTCTGAACTGCAACCATGTATGGCTTCACAAGAAGCAAATGACCAGCCTACAATTTTCAAGCACAAAAGAATCTCAATATAAGAGCCACAAAAATGAAATTCATAATCTAAACTTCTAGTGCTTTTTTTTTTTGTTGGATGAGAAGCGCTAGGAATCTATGATGCGCGTAATGAAAACATGCACAATCAATTACCTTCCGCATGATGTCAACAACACGTGTATGATCTACACGAAGTGCAAGCACATTTAGAATATCATTAATGAGGTCCGGATGCTCTTGCAAGTAGAAGTGCACAGCCTTATAATAGAGCTCCACGTTAGCAACTTTAACTGCCACGTCTTTGAACTGCATGTGATCCCAGGCTTCAGGGGAATGATTCATGATGGTGGTTGCAGCATTATCAAACTCATCATATTGAATATACAGATAGGTCAGCTCCTTCCAATGTTGCTGCTCATCACATGCTCTTATAAGCTTAGGAATATTTAGCCTATTTGCGAACAATTTGATGTGCTCCATGAGTTTCTCTGGGCGATATCTAGCATATAGAACCCCCAACTCAGTAAAGATTCCCATGTGAGCACGTTCTAACCCCAAACCACTCTCCATTAGAGATATTAGCTCGTTGAAGCATCCTCTATTCTGGTAGTATTCACTGACCTCTTCCAAATCATCCACCTATAAAATTCAAATCCAGACAAACAATTAGTGAAAATTGTATAAATATGCGCAAATCTAGAGTACAAGTGCACCTTAGAAGTATACGAGACATATCCAGATGCAAAAAATCACCTGTATAATAATGTTGAGACCACAAATCTGAGCTAAACGGAACTCCTCAGCATCAACACAAGCAAAGCAAACCTCCTTCCATGTCTTTGAACTGTTGGCTTTTCGTGCTGCATCAACAGCACCTTGAAATTGTTTGAGCTTCACAAGTGTGACAGCCAACTTCGCCCAGTTAGATATGAAGGCATATATTATCTTTGCAGCCTCATAGAGAGCCTCGTCATATAGGCGATCACCAACATTTTGGAGATTAGCGACATTGGGCATAAGAATAAATTCTTCAATGTCAGCAAGCCTATCAATCTTTGCATATGCATAAATGAGCTCACTGTCCACCTTGGGCTCTCTCACCTTTTGCCTAACCATCAGAAGATACCTCACCAAGTCATGGTACACATCTGCATCCTCAGAAGCGCGAATAACATCCAAAAATTGGGTGGCATCATCTGCACGGATAAATGACTCAATAGCATCGCTCACCAGACCCTCCCGGAGCTGAGCCTTGGCAACCTGGCTCCAAACAGCATCTTCTTCCACACGGAACGCAAACTCAACAGCCCTATCAATGCTTCGGATGTTATCCAGCAAGACATTAACAGCTTGGACATTCAAGTTAAACTTCTTGAAGATTGCAAACGCTTCCTCAAACAGTTGGGCTTCCACAGCTACTTCCCCAACTGCAGGTCCATCAAAATTATCAAGCCTATTAATATAATCCATAACTCTTGATGGATCTGCCTTGATGGCGGTCAAGATTAGCAGGTTTTGCAGATTAAAGTTCCCACTGAAGGCAGAGTTTTGAAGCACAATCTTTTCAAGAAGCTCAATTAACTCATGGGGCAAATCAGCAGTCATGAAAGCCTTAACAGCCGCAGAAACTTGTTCCGGGCTCTTGCTTTCGGGCAAGGCAGTAGAAACAACTTGATCAATAAGCTGTCTTCTGTACTCATTCTCAGGGTCAAGAACTTTTCCCCAAAGATCTTCATCCATCCTCTCAACCACATACCTAATATCAACAAATTAATCAGTAAACCTACACGTAGTCAGATACGATGAAATGTTAAATAAAAAACATAAAATACTTATCACCAACCTTGCTTGCAATTTGAACAAGGAGTTCTTATTTGTGACATTAATGAGTTCATCGTCACATTGTCCACGGCGGTAAGCAACTACAGCCAGGGTAGGATCACGTTTCTCACAATATTTACCAACAACACGCGAATCATAATATGGGTTTGTGGTAAGGAAGTGTTCTGGATTATTGCCGCTATCAATGATAATTTTACCCAAAGCATTGTGAACATGTACATCTTGGCTTCCCTCACTCACAAGATGCTCCAAGAACTGTGTGAGTAAACGAAGGCGATTCCTAGAGAGAGGGAAAAGAAGAAGAAAATTAAGTGATATACACAAAATGATGGCAAACTAAATGAGGATTGGGTGTGGCATTCTGAACATGTACCTTTTCTCACATTCCTCCACAAGGGGCTCCACTGGAAGCAATGAACGGACAGAAAGAATTAAACCTTTGATAAAATCTTCAGGGCACTCATCATCTAGCAACTGTCCCACAACTAATGGAGCATTCCCAGGGTTCACCTACGCAATGAGCCAAAAAAAAACATCAGCAAGGAACCCAAAGGACATTTCAAATTGTCAAAAGAAGGCTCAAATAGTACCTTCTGAACGTAACCTTCAATGTAACGAAGCATATTGTTCGTGTACAAGTAGTGGGTGAGATCTGGAACAAATCCAAAACGATCACAAACATTAATCAATGGACGTGCATCGGGGAGCTTCGCTTCCATTAAGAAGTTCTTCGTCTTCTCAGCATCATAGAAGTTCGATTCTCTAGTAACTCGCTCCACCTCTTTGATTTGTCCAGTTTTAGCAGCTGCCTCAATGTACTTGAAGTGGATATCAGGATCCTCACTGTATCACATTTTAAAGTAATATAAAAATCAAGAATAAACTGGAGGTGACATCCAAAACACAAAAGAAAACAAAGAAAATTTATTTTCTTGAACAGATTACCTTGAGCTCAAAAACGAACCAAGAAAGAAATACAACCCTTCATATGACTTGAACTGTTCAAAGAGCTTCATGCACTGATCAACTCCCAACTGCTCGGAGTATTCCTTAGCAACCTGTGCAGGTATTAAAATTTGCTTCAGATAAACTCCAGATATGTTTTTTAACATCAAAGTAAAAAAAGAAAAAAAAAGTGTGTACCTGCACTATTATCTGAAGGTTTCCTCTTAAGTTGACCAATAAAAGATCTTTCATGCACTCCAATGCCCATTCTTTTGATAGAGTGCCAAAAAACTCTACAAGTGACTGTAGAAGAACACACACTCTTAGTAACAGTTCTAGAAGTTTATGGTACCAATTTGATGTAAATACTAGAGAGGATATGAACCTGTGGCTCTATTGCATGTGTGTTCACTATGACACGTTTAATATCAGGCAACTCTGAGTAATGCTGCAACAGAAGTAAAATGCTTTAGCACAAATGTCACTATTAGAAAATAGACGAGAAAAAGAGAAGGAATTGCAACACAAGACATCTTACTTGCAAAGCTCGCACATAAAGACCAGCCTTTTCGCATAGTTGGGCAATACGAGGACGGTCATAATGACTGAACATTCCATTAGCTAATATAGCATCGGCCACATTTGGGAAAGTCACTAAATTGATCTCAAGGACCTGCATGGACGAAAAAAGTCAACCAGCTGAAATAGGAATCAACAGATCATTCATATATAGCTTCAAGGATAGAAACCTTTGTTTGCAGGAATGCATGCTCTGGAAGATTTGGCTTCAAAACATCCAATAGAAAGGCGGTTGCCTCGCGAATAAGGTTCCTCTAAAATAAACAAAAGGACAACAAGAAGATTGTTAGTCTCTTATTTATTTTATATATATATATATATATGTATATATCTATAATTGCTAATGTGAACATAGCACAATAGTACTAATGAAAGTAAACACACCTGAAGGAAGAGATCCGTTATGGTGTTGTAATCAACTGGACAACCACCTTCCATTTGAGACATCATTAATGCAAAATTCACAGCACCCTACATTCAAAACCACATTATAACCTGGTTTAATTTGGAATTCAAGTTCATCTGTATACAACTACAACTCAAATGTAAACAGTAGACCAAACTCCTGGGGGTATTAACTGAACAAATGCAAATGGAAGGATTTTGTTTTCAATGAGACATCCACCAAACAAAGATCAATGTGTGATACAGTTCTGCTTTCAGCTTTCACGAACTAAATAGAAAATATAAGCTTTCTCAGTATTAAAAGAATACCTGAGGATCTGCTCGAAGAATTGTTTGCAAAAGGAACAGATAGTCAGGTGTGTAGCCAACCTAAAGCAACAAAGAGAATGGGAATGCTTAGAAACCAAACAACCATTTAACAAATACAAAAATAAATATTTATAAACCAATTACTACATAAAAACATTTCCACACCTGCTTTGAGTAGATCAGAATTTTGTCAAATTCCCTTCGTTCAGCAAAAGCTGCAACAACTTTGGGAGTTGCTCTGGCTTTAATATATATTTTCAAAGCCAGATCATTATCCACAGTCTACAAGAAAAAAATCAGAGATATTAACACCAATAATGTAAATATCTGAAAAATTGACATTTAAATTCAAATTGCAAAGCCAACCTTCACAAGATCTCCCAATTCCTCACTGCATTCGAGTTTGTCCTCCGCTAACCAGTTCTCTAAAAGGTTCTTCTTGTTCTGATTTACTACAAGACGTGACAATTCCAATGACTCAAATGCATTGAGCTTCCCTCTTGTCAAGAGTGTCCCAAAGTACTGCAACAAAGGCGGTGTTTGCCCAGCTTGGACAGGAACACTCTGCAACACATTAGACAACAAAAATCGTAAACGTAAATTTCATTAAGTTGTAATCTATCTTAAAAAGAAACATGAACTACTAGAACACATCAAGCTTCTAGATACATGTGAAACACATTCAGGACAAAATCATATGAAGAGAGAAAAACTACCCAAAGAAAGAAACATGTACAAAAATACATAAGCAAAATGGAAACCTGGAATTTAGCAACAGTATCAGGTGTGCGGAGAATTCCTTGTGGGGACTCCGCTGCAAGCTCAGCAGCTTCTTTGTACTTCGTTTGGGCAAACAGTTCTTGGAAACGCTGGACAACCTGTAATATTCATGTAGCCACATCAGACATTAAAGTAAAGAGAATTATAGCTCATCAAATCATGGCAGCCAAGTACTGGCCTGCCAACAATCAACAATACTGAAATTGTAGATCACATAGATTAAGGCCTTCTCTCAGCTCAACTCCCTATCTCATAGTGTTATTAATTCGTTCAAAGGTTAATAAATAAATAAAAAATTTAAAAACACCTTCAGTGAGCATCAAGTTCAAAAAACTGCCTTATCATGACAACTTCAAATTGGATACAATAAAAGCAACCATATTGCTTCTTATCACGAAATGCAATCATATAAATAACTTAATTCCATCAACAATTGAAATATGCATGCTTAAAATGTTCCCCCTATAGAAAATCTAGTATACTCAAGCTTAAAATTGAATTATAAAGAGTATCTTACCAGATTCTCGGCACCTGGAAGATTTCCTCTTTTAGCCAGATTCACAGCAAGCTCCAAATTGTTTAGCTGCAAATGAAAACAAGACAACATTCTTAAGAACAAATTGCTACTTTCAATACCATATCAAGAAAGAAGAAAAAAATTTCAAACATACCTGACCGCTGACAAAAGGCACAATTGTTTGTTCATTAATTGTAGCCAACAACACCTGGCCCCGCCTATTAACTGCATAAAACCCTCCAACAGATGATGCCTCTGTTGTCAAGAAAATTGGATCCGGACTAATTCTATTTCTGTAAACTGCACTAGCTGTCTCTAAATCATACACAAATAGTAGCCCAAGCTTTGTAATTACGTAAATCAAGCTGTACTTGTGAGACATCTGCCAAATAAACAAATTCAACATTAACAAAGTTACCATATAGTACACGATTAATCAAAAAAATTGACGAATTCAGTACCTGCATGGCGACTGGGAAATCATCAGCAAAATCTGGAGGAAAGAAAAGATCTGCTTGTTTCTTCGTAAAAGATGGTTTCCCTGAAAAGCGATTCAAACTCACATTCACTTCCTTTAACTTAAAAATCATCAAAATAAAGTACATAAAAACTATATATTTTCGATATCTTCCCAACATTTGATTTTTAAGTAAAAATGCCATCTGTGTACAAACTTTGTAAGTCAACATCACTAATTTAATCTATACAAGCTCTTAATCTATTTTATGAGCATATTAAACTTATTACAATTTATATCCCCTCAAGATGTAACCAAGATCGCCATGATTAATTGAAACTAATGATACAAAAAGTACCCTATCAAAGAAAACATAATCATCATTTACAGATTTAATGGAGATTGTGTAAAAAAACAAAAAATCATGTCTAAACAGAACCGGGCAGTCTAGTTCGTTTCATGTGCATGAGACTTTAATATAATCCTAATATCAACCTGGCTGGGCACCGAGCTCAATAACATGTAACTTTGATGTAATCTGTCCAGCATTGAGGGTCTTGGTGGCAAAAGAAATAAGAGTTGAAGGATTTTCATTCCCTGGAACCTGTGCAACATAAATGAAGCAGGTCAACAATATTCTAAGATGCATATATATTTGTGTATTAATAGATTGTGTGTAGTGAAGGGTGCAGAATATAAATAAATAGTAGGAGAATGGGGCAGTGAACTGTACATACCTTGTATTGGGCAAATGAAGCAGCATGTGCTTCAAGAGCTTGACTGCGCTGCTGATCCACAGAGAAGAGTTGCAAATTTCCTTTCACCAGTTGTGGCCTCTAGAAAAATCGAATTAACAATGAGCAGCAGCACGGCAGAAAAGCAGAAAAGAGGCTTTAAAAGAGAGAGAATGTATCTTCTGATACATTGAACTTTATAAACAAAAAACTAGTACAGCACCAGAGTTATTTCACAATTTCAATCATTGGGAAATATAGTTCAGACAATATTGTTTAAGAGGCTAGATTGAAAGTATTATGATAGAAGTACAGGATTTGAATATAGATAAAGACTGACAACCGGAGCACTGGCTGCAAACGCCCAAAGACGCAAACAGTTTTGCAATTTCTGACAATTTCCTCGGCTGAGATAAAGAATACTGTTGGACATTGGACAGGCATAAATAGACATAACAACATACCTCTGGTGCACCAGGAGCAATTCCAATCAAAACCAACCACTTCTCAGAAGGATCACATCGGTAATTTATAATCTGATTGTTAGCCAGATTAGCTGTTCGCTCAAACACCTTTACTGGTTCAGATTCACCTACAAGGAGATGCAGCAGGACCAAACAAATAAAAACCACAACTTTAACACAAACAGTAACATTTCCATATAAAAAATAAATAATTAATAAATAATTAATTTATAAAAAAATAAAAAATAAAAAATAAAACCTGAAGACGTATGATTGTGTAATACTTAAATTAGTTATTAAAGGTATCTTACCTTCAATTGACCAGTGATATACCGTTGTCTGAGTGACTAAACCCAACATCTTTGGGGTTATCCACTTCCAGAAAACAATCTACAAAAGAACCAATGGGGATAGGTAAGCTAGATTATTTAAAACCTTGCACAAAACAACAAGACCCAGACATCCTTATGCAATAATTAAGAGATGCCGAAAACATACTAATTAGTAAACAAATGAAGTGAGGTACCTGCTCAGGCATAAGATGAGATTTCAGTTTTGCTTTCATCTCGATGTTAAAGATTTGAAGGTGATCCTGAGTAGTACCTTGAACTCCAGCTTCAAGTGGATATGACAACACATGGTCGATCAAAATTAGATAAATCGAGGTTCATAAAGAAAGCTAAGGCGCTGGTAAGTAAGATCCAGCCAGTAAATAAAGTTAAGTGCTTAGATTGTACATGATAGTTACTGCTGATTCAACTAAATACGTGTTGCAAACATACTAGCAAGATGGATCGTGAATCTATTTATTAAGTAAGCTGAGGTTCAAAAAGTTGGCAAGCACACATGCATGATGCATTAAGATCAAGCCCAGAACACTAAACCAGAGCATCTTTCAAAAGTGACGACATGTATATGCAAAAAAAAGCTATTCCAGCAATGCGAACAAGTTGCTATAATCTACCTTTCAAGGCAAGGATTTTGGAATTCGGATTCATAAGCGCAGAGTCTGCGGTGATAGGCCTCCTCAGAGGTTGCATCGGCATACTCATATCGATAATGACAATACTATTCTGAGGCGAAGTCTCCCGAACGCATATGTACTTATCGGATTCCATAGTAACATGTGTAAACGTTATGAACTGTGGATTAATCCCAACGCTCGGAAGCTGCAATCAGATCAGATCAGATCATATAAACTCATCATCACTTAATTATTCTAGTCAAATCCTCTGCGAACAGAGAACAGTTAATCGTGTTCGAAATCACAGTTGCTAAGTAGTTCTTAGTAAAACTTCTCAGATCTGATCAGAAACCAAAAATTCAACGAAATTTCAGATCTATCTGAAGCTTAGCACAAAACTAAGTAACAAACTCGAAGAAAAAACGATAAATCAAGCACAGCAATTGACCAAAAAAACAACTAATTCGGCAAAAAAAAAAGTGTAAATCTGAATTGAGCTGAAGTAGCATTCGAATCGGAAGTTAAAGACTAACCGTTAGGGCCTCCTTCATGGTGATCGGAGCGTTCGCGGCCGCCATGGCTGGGGAGCAGATCGACGGCTCGGAATCGGCGGCTTGGATCTACGAATGCGATGCGGCCGTGAAGTGCGAGTCCACGGCTGAGAGAGAGAGAGAGAGAGCGTTTCGAACCCGGAGAGGGATTCGAATCGCTGGGGGAGATCTAGAGCAACAGCGAAACCCTTGGACCCGCAAAAGCGAACAAGGGAGAGAGATCTGAGGAGAAATGGGAGGGGACTAGAAGGGAGGTCTGTTTTTTTTTATGGGCGATTTTATAAAATGGAATTTTTTCGAGTGAGAAATATAAAACGAGACGCAGAGAAGAATCTCATCCAGAGCACTTCGAGAGCTAAAATATTAAAAAATAAAATAAATAAATAAAAATATTAGGAAGAGGAGAAAAAATAAAAAATAATTACGTGTTAAAAATGTTCTGTTGTGCGCCTACGCATTGGTTGGTATGGCATAACATGTGTCGTTATATAAATGATGAGGTATGTACGTTAAAAAGTTAATAACTTTAAAAATAAAATTTTACATTGTTTACATAAAAACATATGATGTACCACCCGTATTTCCGTCACAATTAAAAATTTCTCTATGTTAACATGTTGTAAGTGGTGGAAGGAAGGGATTACCAGAATAAATTAGCCGGATTGTGTCTTATCATCTAAGTTATCGTGTACTTGTTTAATTAATATTTTCTTTTTATTTTAGTACAAGCAATATTGTCATAGAAGATTCAAAATTTGAATCTCAAGTCTTTACCTTTTATCTCATTTTCATAAGATTGAGATTCACTTGGAATTTTTATGTTTGAACCTTCGATCGAGAGATCTGGACAATTTAATTTCAATTATACAGGCACATTAGCTTATTTCATTGACCTACTTCGTAAAACCCCAAAAACTTGAGTAATCTGAATTTCTTTCTCTCTCTCTTGAACGGTGAAGATTTCTCCGTCCACATGCTTCAAACACAATATTCATAGTGGATCTCATTTTATTCATATAAATATAAATATAATATGTCCTTGTTGAAAAGCATAATTTTTTTGGAAAGTTACATTAGTCATCCTTTTGGCTAAGCAAAGCATAATTATTCATTTGTAATCTATAACACAAAAGTTTTTTCTTTTTGTAGCAATGGTCATTTAACATTAATTGAATTTAAGCAATGATCCCTCAAATAAAAATTAATGACCATTGGTTCATTAACTTATCAAAATTTGCACATATGGTCATTTTCGTTAACTCCATCAGAACTTCCATCAAAATGAATTACATATCACGTACATGAGCTTGAATCAAGAGTCAAACAAAATGAGAAATTTTTAGCAATGGTTGCTCAACTTTAATCCAATGGGAGTAATGATCTTTCAACTTTAACCCAATTGTAGTAATGGCTCTTCCACCATAATTCATTTTGACGGTAATTCTGACGGAATTAACGAAAATGATCATAAATGTGCATTTTGATGAGTTAAGAGACTAATATTCACGAATTTTTAATTAAAAAAATTAATAATTGAATTAGAATTACAGGATCATTGATACAATTTTTTTTCTTTTTTAATGAAGAGTTAAAACATACGGTGTTATATATTGGCAAAATTTAGTTTTAAAGTCGGTCTATGTCTCATAACCACAAAGAATGCATAAGCCCAATAAAAACTTAGCCCATTTAATTTTTGTGGATCTAATGATTTCTACACACCACATTTACTTCCGGTGGAAACATATAATCTGGGTCAAAGCATTAAGTTTTAAGTTAGTTGTGCAAATAGAAATAATTAGTCAATAAATGAGTGGGAAAATGAAGAAGGAAAGGTAGCTGAGGGTGGATTCTTATCGACTCTTTTTTGTTAGGATTTCATAGATCTTTCAATTACATACATTCATCGTACATTATACGGTTAGTTTTTTATTAGTTACTGTTTATATTCAATTTTAAATAATAAAAAATTACAATAATTTATAACCGTACGATATATGATAAACGAATGTGATTAGATAATCCGACAAGGATCCTCATGAAAGGTAGCTAATATTTCTCTTTTACTATTATTACTATGTCTTATGTTTATGAAATAATAATAACGTTATATTTGATCCAGCGACATCCGACGCAAACAAAACAGAAGCAAAGTCCCCAATTCAGTCAACATGAAGTCGTCTTTGGACAAAAAACACAAAGCGTAAGCATGTAGATGAAGTCATGCTCGTGTATATTTTAGCATATAAAACCATAATTATTCTCACCGTCTTGGTTCTCGATGTGTCACGATTGGCTGGAGGAGAAAGTCCAAAAACGAGGCTGACGAGCAAATGACAGAGAGAGATGGAGAACATGATCAATACAACATGACAGCAATGAAAAGATGACTGCAGAAACTTGCTCATCCGTTAACGGAAAAAGTTAGGCCATTTCTACTGCAGAAACTTGATATCAGATCAGATGACTCCACTTGTCTTTCTTTACCGGTTGAATAAACGTACTCGTTTCGTTTTAATTCAACTCTAGACACCAAATGAGCGCAAAGCATCATTCTATTTGCATGCAAATCGTTTATATGTGTAAAACGACATCATGTTCTTCAAGGTATTTTGCATTACAGGCAGTGGCGGATCCATGAAATAATATTAGGGGAGTAAGTAAGAATAGCGCGCAAGTTTTTTTTTACCTAAAATAGCATGCATATCGTAATTTCATCAAGTCTTGGTAGGCGTGAAGTCAGTTGGAGGGCATGTATGAAGCCAACTCTAATCTTCAAAAAGGCAGCCCTAAGGTATCCATGGACGTTCATCGAAATTCAAGGGATCAAGTGACCCCCCCTACCCCTCAATGCATCCGCCAATGACCTTTGAATCACAATATTATCAGCTAGCTCGTGATTTAGTATTTGGTATCTCTCTTCCTCCTAGAATGACGTATAAAGTTCGAAACGCCTCTCTAGTCGACCAAAAAGGAGTAGGGAGAAAAAACAGTACTATAAAGTGTTTGGCACTTAACTATTACAGCAATATTAGATAAAAAGAGTTTGGCATGTCCTGATGTCCACTAATCCAAGTCACAAGTCACTTGAACCACGCATGCTCTAAATGGGAAAGCGATGTGCAATAATATTGGTGGAGACTGCATCAGGAAAATGTGCGAGTTTTATGCTTTCATTAAATTATAGACATTATTATGAAATATAACGTGAATGTCACACGTATGAATACACGAATAAACAAACTAACATGCTATCAAAAGTTACAAAAGTTACTTTAGTGACAACAATTAAAAGCTTTATGCGGAAAAGTCTTAGAAATGTGAAATAGTAAATATGCATGATGATTTTTTCACTCATGCAATTGTTTCCTGCAAGCGTAAGACTTTCCCTGTATAAAGGGACCTTTATAATGTAAAGATTACCCGTCTTTCTATCTACCTATCTAAGTAGACAATTTGTACCAATTTTATTATTTCTCTCTCTACCTACATCCATTGTCTGATACAGTTGCACAAAAAAAAAAGTGTAATACATTGTTCTCGTTCCACTCGATCTCTGGCATAGGTTATCTCTCTCACTTTTGTCTATTTATAACAAATATCATAATTGTTTCACCTTTTAACTTTATTATGTTGAATAACACAAAGAACCCAAAAAATGTGAATTTTCTATTAAAATTTGTAATCAAATAATTAAAATTCAAGAATCAAATCAATTAGAGGGACTAGTTAATCGATTTTCTTTCCTTACTTTCCTTTGTTTTCAACTTCTTTGATTCTTTTGTTCATTTATCTAAACTACATATTAATAAAACTTTGTTTGTCAACCAAAACTCTATCAAATTACCACTCTAACCCTCTCACCAAAACTAAACAAAAATACAAAATGTGGGCAATTTAGCAATTACGCCAAACATAAATTTTACTGTTTCTTATACCAACATCACAGCCATGTAAATATGGCATATTGTATTTAAAAATTAAAAAATAAATAGATAAACCCCACTTTTCTCCCCTCTTCCTCCATCTACATTCCCCACATTATCCTACCTCTTCTCTTCCCTTTTTTATTTATTTATTTTTCTTTTTTGAGTTGTCATCCGCGCTCATTAATGATATGTCATAGTAAAATAAAAAACAAATTCAGTTGCACACATAAAGTGTGTGCCAATTGCTAGTTTCCATTAAGTAAACATGCCTTATAATTGGACTAGAGACATTAAAAGAAAAAGTCCAACAACAATTGTGCGTTAAAATCTTCAATGTGCCATGAATATAGCTTGGTACATTAAATATCAAAACACAAGTCGTTGGAAATTTGTTGTAGACTAAGCCGTTTTTCCGGCACACATATTTGTCATTGAATTTTGACCAAACAACAAAGTGCATGCAGAAATATATTCAATGGAAAACTAAGCCTGCAGCTGCAGCTGCCAAACAGGACTGCCTGGTCCAACAACAATTTAACGGACTAAAGAAGCACGTGCCCTACAAGTTGACTTAAACAAGACCAAACCAAAACATATTTACTATAATCTGGAAGTAATTAAACACAACATATTAAGACAATAAATTCCCAAATGGTAAATCAACGGTTGAGCTACTTATGCAGTGAAAACAGAAAAAGAAATTGAGATTAAAGGGTAAGCATTTTGATTATTTATAATAAACTTTGAAATAGCGAAGAAATTTACAGAAGTTACAAGCTCGTTTGGGAAGTGCTTTTAAATGACTGAAACCACTTTTAGAGAAATGTTTTCAGGACCAATCCTTTGTAAAAATGCAAATTAATCCTCCAAAAGCATTTGAAGTGCTTCTAATGCTTTTGAAACTCGAAACATTTTTTCTAAAAGCGCTTTTAGCCATTTAAAAGCACTTACCAAACGAGTCCTAACAATTATCGTCACGTGCAACGTGCCTCTAGTACTCTCTTCCTACCGCCGAGACAAAATCTCCCGGGAGCATACAAATGGTCATTTACAATTGGTCATGTGATTGTTGCTATTCTGCACCATGGCTTGTCTTCCTGGCTTCCTTTCTAACCCTGCAAGTTTCTTGAAAACTTTACTTGCGGTGGAAGAAAAGGTCAATTGTCGTGGTCTGGACTGAGTTTCATTTTACCTAAATCGGTATCATAAAACGAAACGACCTAACTGGATTATCATCACACTTGTATCATCCATGGAACCTCTCCGAATTGACAGATCAACGAGCTTCTTACAAGCTGAAAAGAGCTCCGGCTTATCAACGCCAACGCATAAAGGGCGAACGATATCTACTGCCTCTTGATTAGTAACCTGGAAAGAGAAATGAAAACTTCATATTAGATTCAGATACTTCCGAAGTAATCTTTCTAAACGAAAGACGCATGAAACAGAATGAGATTAGTTCTAAAATTACCTTGTCCCAAAGACCATCAGAAGCTAACATTAAAAACTCGCATTCGGGGTTTATCGTTAAGACTTTAGTCTCTGGTTCTGCAATCACCCATTCTTTAAGCTGTCTATCGCCAATTGATCTCGAAACAGCAAGAGACCCCTGTATTCTCCAAACACTGCGGCAACAATCTACATAACCACCCTACAAAACAAAACATTGCAAAATCCAATCAGTGACGAACTCCACTATCTTCCATTTCAATCTTTAGGTAAGATTGTATCAAATCCATGAGTCTATATACACATATTTGAATGCTTACCGTGGTCTCAATCCTTTCTCTTTCATCTAATCTAGAAGGACGATGATCGGATGTAAGGGCCTCCGCGACCCCTCCTCGGCTCATAACTGCACGACAGTCACCGGCATTGGACACCACAAGGTTGCCCTTTTGGATCAAGGCAGTCACACAGCATGCACCACCACTAACATCCTCCTTCAAAAACTCGACATCGGTAGTTAGATAACCATCTTTGACTGCTTCCACGATTTCCTCTTCACTTCCACCCCTCAGACGATCCGCAATGTTTTTATTCAAGTTCTTGGCTGCAAATTCAGCTGCTTTGGCCCCTCCGTGCCCATCAAACACACCAAAGAATGCCTGTCATCACATAATCTTAATCAGCACGAATTCGAACAGCGAATTCAAAAACATGATCCCATGATTTTATATCTTTCCAAAAAAATTTAGAAACCCAATTTTGATTTCGTCTTATATTTTGTCAGTCGAAGCTCAAATGAAAAACAAAATTGTAAAACAATCTAATCAAAGCTAAATGCTTGAACTTTCCAGTCAAGATATTAATTTCCATTTCTGAAATTTTCTCGGGAAACAAACAGAACATTCAGAGCGCAAGAACCACAATTTACCTGTCTCGAATCATCGCCAAGACCAACAGCAGCGGAGTACCGATCCTCCATTGAAACCCTCCTCCCTCTCTTGCAATACACCGAATACCCATCCTCATCAACCTCCACCATCTCCACTCTCTCCGCCGCGCCCACATCCGCCTCCGCCTTAAAACTCACCGACGGCACCACCGGAATATCAATCATCATCGGCCTCTTCCTCTTCAGAGCCAAACCCGAAGCCTTCTTCTGGCACCCGCCAACCACCTGCCTCTGAAACCGAGACTCGAAACCCGGCGTCGTCAAAGCCGACGATCGCGACGGCGTAGGCGGAGCCCCATGTAGGACTCTAGGCGAAGAACACGACGACGGGGAAGCTACAGCCGACGACCGGAAAAAATGGGAGGGGATTTTCGACGGCGAGAAAATCGGCACCACCAAAGCGCAATTCATTTTTCCCCTTCTCTCTCTCTGTGATTTTATTTTTCTTTTCTTTTTTTGGGGATTTTATTTGTTTTTCTGCGCGTGCGCTCTCTGTGTGATCTCTGTGTGATTTGGTCGACAGCGGGAAATGGAAGGTGTTTATATAAAGTGGAGGTGGCAACGGAGCGACCGGGTCGTAATTCGGTTGTATGGGAATTGAATTGACTTGATGTTGACCATGCGTAAAGGGTGTGCCTGCCGTATCTCTACAATATCAAATTTTCAAATATTTACAAGAATATTTAGGTTTGATCTCACATTTGTCCCCTCAATTTTTGAGGTTTTTTAGATCGAGTCTTTTGAACTTTTCTCGTCTCTAATTAGTTCTAAACACTTTCTCTCTCTCTCTCGCTCTCTCTTTCTACAAACGATGGTGAGAGAGTGTAACATCGAACTCATAATATCGGGTATATGAACATTTGCTCTTGACCACTTCAGTTATAAACTTCTTCTAATTAGCTTTGAACTTTTAAATGTGGATTTGAAAAGGGTGATAAATTGCTCTTATTACCAATATGATAAGAGAATTTGTTTGACATTTTCTTAACCCATCTAGTTTGATCAAAATGTTTCCCAAACTATACAAAACCAACCAAATCAATGGTTTTTTTTTTTTTTTTTTTTTTTTATGAGTTTGGACTTGGTTTCCTTAAACGGCATGAGAATGACTAATTAGAATTGCTAGTTTTGATCTTAAGAAAGTTGACAATGAGTGGCTTGAATGATTTTTTTTTACGAGTGTCTTATTTACGTGAGTGTTTTGATATTTCATTTGGTTTTTAAAACGACTGACCAACCTATAACCTTGATCTCACATTATCTCATCTCCATTGACGCACACCAATGTTGATGATTTGAAAGGTTCCTTGTTCTCATAGTCGATATCATTGTTTGTTTCAACATAAAATTTGCCAAACTAAATTATACTCATCAATAATCTTGTTAATTTTTATAACCAACGCCAATGTACCTCTAATTTAAAATTAAAAAGTTCATGGACAAATTGTGGAACCAGACTTAACCAAAATTAATTAAAGCAATGTACTTCATCATTCACATTCAAGTTTAAATTTTTCCTTCTCACGCTTTAGCTAATTTAAGGACCAACTTGAGATGGAAAGAGAGTCAAATATATCAAAATGGAATAACCACCACAATTAGGACCCAATTTGTAAATATCCAAAAGAGAAAAGGAAGATCGTGAAATTTGAAATGTTCTCGTGGAGTGGGTGGTGGTTATTTCAAAGACCAGTATATTGTTCAACGGTCAAATATGCTGTTGTTTCGTATGGTTCTTATTTGCCAACACCCTGTCAATATTCGGTATCCCATCCTTTTCCCCTTTTTTCTCCACTTTTAATTATTTTTTATTAATTCCGCACCCAAAAGAAAAAGAAAATTGACTTGCACATGGCAGGTTCTGATTGGTTTGTGTCGGTGGGAAGGGTTTCACGGAGTTTCCCTGCTTCCAGCTACAAGCTATCTGTTACAGACAAAGTTGACAACTGCAGTCCACAGTCGGTGGCGTGCGCGCCAATATTATATTTAGGGTAGGTTTCATTCGGTTCGGTTTTTTTATAAAATTGAAAATTGAATTGATATTATATTTAGGGGTAGGTTTCATTTGGTTCGGTTTATTTTGTCTATGTATAGTTTATATCCTTAATGCGCTTTTTCGAATGTGACAAATAAATGTGGCTGTTGAGTTTCTCATTAGAACGGCCTAATTTCGATGGCATGAAGAAAGTTGAAGATGTCAATAAAGATCTCTTGCATGGTTGTAAAAAAATGTATTAGAGTTGACAATGTCCGAAGTCAAGGCATAAGTTATTCTATAGTTTGAAATTCTATGGTTTTTAAAACAAACATAATTACTGTTAAACGTTGTAGAAAGGTCAAACACTCAATGTATTAGATTGCAATTCATATCGATGTTTGCAATGTCAGAAACCAAGAAGTACGTAAGACACCACCTAGTTGTACTTATAATATCTAGGTTTAACAAGTCAGCATGCATATGCATGCAAAATACACCTCATCAATGGGTGTATGAGAATGCGAATTGGTCATGATAAATATAGTCAATCTGGAACTAAACCTATTGCTATCATCAAGCATATGGTAACAATATGTTGACCATATTTTATTCTTTCAAAAAAAAGATCAGTTGGTGATTTCGTCACAATGACAACCTACCT